>NC_053389.1:290492278-290857061 GCF_905171765.1 Bufo bufo
GACATTTGTCGCGCGACAACTTTTATAATGGCAGTCTATGGTGTCGCACTGCGACATGCTGCGACTGCGACGCGACAGTCGCAGAAAAATCCATCTCGAATGGATTTTCTGCGACTCGCAGCATGTCGCAGTGCGACACCACAGACTGCCATTATAAAAAATGTTGCGCGACAAATGTCGTCGTGTAGATGTAGCCTAACTGCTAGACTTTTGTCTCTCGTGTGCAATCGCTTGAAAATTGCTCCGACCAAGGCAGGAGTCGCAAGCGATTTTTCTTAGGCTGTGGCTACACGGCGACATAAAAATATGTGCGACTTGTCGCGTGTCCTGCGAGACTTACATTTAAAGTCAATGGAGTCGATCCAGCATGTCTGGATTTTTTGCAACTTTTGCATCGCAACCCCACTGATGAACATTGCATGAAATGTTGCGGGGCTTTCTTGTCGCTGTGTAGCCGTACACTTAATCGCTACGTGCTGCAGTTTTAAGGTAACGGCCACATGTGTCCTCATCATGTTTAACGAATCCGCACGACATATATACGTGAAACGTTATGCCACAGACAATGGTATCCATCACCATAGGGTTCCATTGTAAAACTTTTTTTTTTTTTTTTTTTACGTATATGTGTTTTGTTTTATTTTACTCTGGAGTGTATTACACTTTTGCATTCCCCCCCCAACATATATGTTAAAAGTAGGTAAAAAATGTGAACAGCCCCTTAAAGGAGTTGTGCCAATCCTATCCCCACAGGCTAGGGGATAACTAGCTGATCGCTAGTCAGAACAATGGTCCCATTCCCTCATTCTCATGGAGCGACAGGTCATGCGTGCGCACTGCTGCTCCATTCATTTCTCTGGGAGTTCCACAGCCAAGTCCCCGTTCATCCGGTGGTAATATTTACCGGAATACCCCTTTAAGGTTTGGATTACTCTAGTCTTTGGTTTGGTTCACACATTGTGGCTGTGATGCAGCATAGCGGTAAAATGGCTACAAAATCTTCACTGCGTTGTGTGAACAAAGCCTTACTACAGAATGTCCAGGTGTAGCGCTGCCGTTATGCGGCTCTTATTTACCCGTATCAGTATTAATGCAGTACTGTATATACAGAATCCCAGCGGCCGTATTGTGGTATTTGTATAGATATATGTTTTAGGCTACATTCACACAACTTTATCCATTTTGCAGTCTGCTAATTGCCGATCTGCAAAATTCGGATGCGGTCCGTGTGCATCCCAGCCATTTTTGTGGGCCCTGTTGTAAAAAATACCTATTCCTGTCCACGAAACAGACAAGAGTAAGGCATGTTCTATAATTTGCAGAACGGCCACATCCATGGGCTGTCCGCATTTTTTGCAGCCCCGTAGAAATTAATGGGTCAGCGCATGATTCGCAAAAAATGGACCAAACATACGGTCATGTGAATGTAGCCTATAGGCTCATGCACACGAACGTATTATCTTTCCGTGTCCGTTCCGGTTTTTGTTTTTTTTGCAGACCGTATGCGGAACCATTCATTTCAATGGGTTACTCCATGTGCATTCCGTTTCTGTATGTCCGCATGTCTGTTCCAGAAAAAAAATAGGACATGTCCTATTATTGTCCGCATAACGGACAAGGATAGGACTGTTCTATTAGAAGCCATCTATTCTGTTCTGCAAAATACGGAATGCACACATGTCATCCGTGTTTTTTTTGTGGATCCATGTTTTGCGGATCGCAAAATACATACGGTCGTGTGCAGGAGCTCTAAGGCTGCATCTGCATGGAGGAGTAGCACTGCACACTAGTGAATGGGGTCGTGTTGCCTTCACCATGACACTGCTGTATATTTTGGCGATTGTCAGGTTCCAGCGTCATCCCATTCAGTTCCTTACTGCTATACAGCAATCTTTGGTCACGCACAGCCAAATTCGCTTCTTAGCCGCAACCTTATTGACTAAATACAGAATTAAACTACCATCTAATTGGCATCTCATCTGCATGGACTGATTTGGTGGTCATTTATGAAGACTGGTGCTTTCTACCCCTGGTCTTGATATTCCCTGCGCCACCGGAGGATGCGCTAAGTTTATGACAAGGCGCATGTTTCGTCAGTCGGTGCGCCTAGAATGAAATCTACACCAACTTGTAGCTGACGTAGACCGATGTAAGTGGAAATAAGGCTACTTTCACACTGGCGTTTCTGGGTCTGCTCTCACAAGCGGCCCAAAACGGATCAGTTCAGCCCCAATGCATTCTGAATAGATAAGGATCCGTTCAGAATGCGTCAGTTTGGCTGCGTTTGGTCTCCGTTGCGTTTTTTTAAACGGTCACTAAAACGCAGCTTGCAGCGTTTTGGTGTCCTCCTGACGATGCGGAGCCAAACGGATCCGTCCTGACTTACAATGTAAGTCAATGGGGACGGATCCATTTTTCACTGACACAATATGGTGCAATTGAAAACGGATCCATCCCCCATTGACTTTCAATGTAAGTCAGGACGGATCCGTTTTGACTTGGACTTTTTTTTTTAATGAATAATGCAAACGGATCCGTTATTAACGGATACAAGGGTTTGCATTATTGGTGCGGATCCGTCTGTGCAGATACAAGACGGATCCGCACAAAACGCGAGTGTGAAAGTAGCCTAAATCTGCTGTAGCTGATGGCCCCATAACACCATGCCCCCATGCTTAAACATGCCATTTACACAAGATTTTCTTTTTGTGAAAATGTTTTTTAAAAAGTTTCTTGGTGTAGGGAAAGTTTTCTTTTATACTAGATCAACGATTGATAGTGCGTATTAGGCTTGAGCGGATTGGACTTTGGATCATAGATCCGACGTCTATTTGTTAAAAAACTTAGGGTACTTTCACACTAGCGTTTTTCTTTTCCGGCGCTGAGTTCCGTCCTAGGGGCTCAAATCCGGAAAAGAACTGATCAGTTTTATCCCCATGCATTCTGAATGGAGAGTCAGTCCTTCAGGATGCATCAGGATGTCTTCAGTGCAGTCTTTTTGACTGATCAGGCTTTTCAGAAAAATGCAGCATGTTGTATTTTTACCTCCGGCCAAAAAGCCTGAACACTTTGACTGAACGCCGGATCAGGCCTTTTTCCCATTGACTTGCATTAACGCCGGATCTGGCACTGTGTGTTCAGTCAAAACGGATCCGGCTTTTGCATGTTAAACCCGAAAAATGTGAAAAAAAAGTTAAAGTCCATAAATGGCGGATCCGTTTTTTCCAATGCATTTTTTCATTGTGATCAAAATCCTGATCAGGATTCAAATGTAATCCGTTTTCACACGTTTTTCCGGATCCGGCGGGCAGTTCCGGTGTCGGAATTGAGTGCCGGATTAAAACAACGCTAGTGTGAAAGTAGCCTTAGTTGTACCAAACGCAACTTTGAAATGTTTTTTAAATACCCAGATAGGAATACCGAAGTCTCGCTAATTTGGCCGAGTTGAAGTTTGGCTACACGGAGCCCACACATTTCAATTCTGTAGACTGAAGCGTCATTAGCCACTATGTTTTTTTAACAAATCGACTTTGGATCTATGATTCATGAAGCTCGATTCGCTCAAGCCTAATGAATACGGTCAGGAGGTCACTGTAAAGCTTTAGGGCTCATGCACACGACCGTATGTATTTTGCGGACCACAAAACACGAATCCGTAAAATATACGTCTGTGTGCATTCTGTATTTTGCAGAACGGAGCAACTGGCCCCTAATAGAACAATACTATCCTTGTCCGTAATGCGGAAAATAATAGGACATGTGGACAAACTGAAACAGAATGCGCACGGAGTAACTCCAGTTTAATTTTTGTGGACCCATTGAAATACGGTCTGAAAAAAAATTAAAAAAAGGAACGGACACAGAAAAAAAATACCTTTTTATGTGCATAAGCCCTTATTCACATGTCAGTGTTTTGGTCAGTGTTTTCCATCAGTTATTGTGAACTAAAACCAGGAGTAGAGCCTGCACAGAGATAAGGTATAAGGGAAATATCTGCTCCTCTTCTGGGTTAGAGCCGCACCTGGTTTTGGCTCAAAATCGCTGATGGAAAACACTGACCGAACACTGGGGGAGAGGAGAACTGGCTTAGATGCCCATAGCAACCAATCAGATTCCACCTTTTGTTTTTCAGAGCTCCTTTGAAAAATGAAAGATGGAATCTGATTGGTTGCTATGGGCAACTAAGCCAATTTTCCTTTTTACCAGTTTTGATAAATCTCTTCCACTGACTGTGGCTATATGCACAAATCGGTGTCGTTTATGTGTATTCTCCCTGAGCAGAAAGTTCAGGGGACAGCAAGCAATGGCATCCTTGAACTGGTGAGGTGAGACAACCACTTTAACTGCAGCTTTGATGTGTTCTTTTTTCTGCCCAAACACAACCTCATTTTGTAAGGAGCCACAGTAGAGCTGCCATAGACTTCCTGATTTTAAGTGAGGCATACATTACCTAGAAATCTGACAGAAATTTGGTGCCTAGCTCCACACAGAGCCATTTTTGCCATGAAAGCAGACTTCTCCATGTCTGGCTTCTGAAACCCCAGATCCACCGCTGTTTTCACCTTCAGAAGTTGCGGTCAGACATGTTTCTCCTATATTGACCTCTGCAGGAGAAATGTAGTATTCCAGTCGAATGGATGAGCTATGTCTACCATACTGGGAGCCGCTGATACAGTCCTGATGAAAAGTTTAAGACCACTTGAAAAATGGCAAAAAATCATATTTAGCATGGCTGGATCTTAACAAGGTTCCAAGTAGAGCTTCAACATGCAACAAGAAGAAATGGGAGTGAGACAAAAAAAATTTTGAGCATTCAATTTAATGAAAACAACAAATAAACTGAAACAGGCTGTTTTTCAGCTGATCAAAAGTTTAGGACCACACCTCCAAAAAAAAACTAAACCCCCCCAAAACAGAAATCCAACTTCCAAACATGAACTCAGTAATGAGTAGCTCCGCCGTTATTGTTTATCGCTTCCAAAATTCGTTTCGGCATGCTTGATGCAAGCGTTTCCATGAGGTGAGTGGGACCATTTCTCCAAGTGGTGAAGATGGCTGCACAAAGGCCATCTACTGTCTGGTACTGTTGTCCATTTTTGTAAACTTCCCTTGCCATCCATCCCCAAAGGTTCTCAATTGGATTTAGATCAGGGGAACACGCAGGATGGGCCAAAAGAGTGATGTTATTCTCCTGGAAGAAGTCCCTTGTCCTGCGGGCATTGTGTACTGTAGGGTTGTCCTGTTGAAAAACCCAGTCATTACCACACAGACGAGGGCCCTCAGTCATGAGGAATGCTCTCTGCAACATCTGGACATAGCCAGCGGCCGTTTGATGCCCCTGCACTTCCTGAAGCTCCATTGTTCCACTGAAGGAAAAAGCACCCCAGACCATTATGGCGCCCCCTCCACTGTGGCGCGTAGAAAACATCTCAGGTGGGATCTGCTTGTCATGCCAGTAACGTTGGAAACCATCAGCACCATCAAGGTTAAATTTTTTCTCATCAGAGAATAAAACTTTCTTCCACCTTTGAATGTCCCATGTTTGTTGCTCTCTTGCAAAGTCCAAACGAGCAGTTCTGTGGCGTTCAAGGAGACAAGGTCTTTGAAGAAGTTTTTTGTTTTTGAAGCCCTTCAGTCTCAGATGCCGTCTGATGGTTATGGGGCTGCAGTCAGCACCAGTAAGGGCCTTAATTTGGGTCGAGGATCGTCCAGTGTCTTGACGGACAGCCAATTGGATCCTCCGGCTCAGTGCTGATAAAAAATTTTTGGGTCTTCCACTTTACTTTTTTGTTCCATAACCCTCAGGATCATTTAAGAAATTCCAAATGACTGTCTTACTGCGTCCCACCTCAGCAGCGATGGCGCGCTGTGAGAGACCCTGCTTATGCAGTTCAAAAACCCGACCACGTTCAAAAAAGGGAGAGTTTTTTTGCCTTTGCCATCACAACGTGTGACTACCTGACAGAAAATGACAATGAATCCACATCTTTGCACAGATTTGGCCTTTTAAAGGCATGTGGTCCTAAAATTTGGATCAGCTGAAAAACAGCCTGTTTCAGTTTAATCGTTATTTTCACTTAATTGAATGCTCAAAAAATGTTTTGTCTCACTCTCATTTCTTCTTGTTGCATGTTGAAGCTCTACTTGGAACCTTGTTAAAGAGGACCTTTCACTGATTATTACCCTATGAACTAACTATACAGACATGTAGAGCAGCACCCGGGGATCTCACTGCACTTACTATTATCCCCGGGCGCCGCTCCGTTCTCCTGCTATGCCCTCCGGTATCTCCGTTCATTAAGTTATGGTAGGCGGAGTCTGCCCTTGTTCTTCTGAAGCGCTGGCCAATCGCATTGCAGAGCTCACAGCCTGGGAGAAAATAACCTCCCAGGCTGTGAGCTCTGCGCTGCAATTGGCCAGCGCTAGAGCAGAACAAGGGAAGACTCCGCCTACTATAACTTAGTGAGCGGAGATACCGGAGGGCATAGCAGGAGAACGGAGCGGCGCCCGGGGATAATAGTAAGTTCAGTGAGATCCCCGGGTGCCGCTCTACATGTCTGTATAGTTAGTTCATAGTGTAATAATCGGTGAAAGGTCCTCTTTAAGATCCAACAATGTAAAATATGATTTTTTTGCCATTTTTCAAGTGGTATTAAACTTTTGATCAGGACTGTACTTAGGCTTAGGGCTCATGCACACAAACGTATTTTCTTTCCGTGTCCGTTCCGTTTTTTTCTGCTGACCATATGCGGAACCATTTATTTCAATGGGTCCGCAAAAAAAACTGAAGTTACTCCGTGTGCATTCTGTTTCTGTATGTCCATATTTTCGTTCTGCAAAAAAAAATAGGACATGTCCTATTATTGTCCGCATTATGGACAAGGATAGTACTGTTCTATTAGGCCCCTTGCACACAAATGTTTTTGTTACATTCAATGGATCCGCAAAAAAAAAAAACGGAAGGTACTCCGTATGCCTTCCGTTTCCGTTTTTCCGTTCAAAGATAGAACATGTCCTATTATTGTCCGCATAAGGGTACTTTCACACTAGCGTTTTTCTTTTCCGGTATTGAGTTCCGTCACAGGAGCTTAATACCGAAAAAAAACTGATCAGTTTTATCCTAATGGATTCTGAATGGAGAGCAAAACCGTTCAGGATGCATCAGTTCAGTCCCTCTTACGTTTTTTGGCCAGAGAAAATACCGCCGTATGCTGCAGTTTTCTCTCCGGCCAAAAATCCTAAACACACTTGCCGGAATGCCGGATCCGGCATTAATTTCCATTTAAATGTTCCGGTTTTCCAGTCTGCGCATGCGCAGACCTTTTTAAAAATGCAATAAATAAAATACCGGATCAGTTTTTCCGGATGACACCGGAGAGACGGATATGATATTTCAATGCATTTGTCAGACGGATCCGCATTTGGATCCGTCTGACAAATGCCATCCGTTTGCGTCCAGATTGCCGGATATGGCAGGCAGTTCCGGCGACAGAACTGCCTGCCGGAATCCTCTGCCGCAAGTGTGAAAGTACCCTTACGGACAAGGATAGTACTGTTCTATCAGGGGACAGCTGTTCCGTTCTGCAAAAAACGGAATGCACACGGACTTCGTCCGTATTTTTTGCGGACCGCAAAATACTGAAAAAGCCATACGGTCGTGTGCAAGAGGCCTTAGGGCCAGCTGTTCCGTTCCGCAAAATACGGAATGCACATGGACGTCATCCGTATTTTTTGCAGACTGCAAAATCCATACGGTCGTGTGCATGAGGCCTTAGGGAAAGCTGTAGCTGTTCTTGAGCATAAGGACCCCATCGAACAAGTCCTGATGCCTCTAGACTCCTTTTAGGTCTAGGTTCTTTTGATGTATTGCTAGCTATGGGTTATTTTCACCTCAGTGACGTGTAGTGTGTGTTCAGAGCTGTGGCTTTGGTCTAGGTCTGTTTTATTCTACACCGATATCTGTTTTGCTGTGTGGTTTGAAGTAAGAACACTGATAGGGATCTCTTCAACTGATGCGGTAAGTATAGCGACGTCAATGCATATGGCACAGACGTCACACAGCTCCGAGCACTGTGTTCTTCAGTACCAGCACCAGAATTGAGAAAGCTAGTTTAGTTATCATAAATTTTACCTTTTTAAAGGGGTGTTCCAAGATTGAAAAGAATGGCGTGGCATTAACCAAGCAGGAAATGCTCAAACCCACATGCGGTTGTGCATATATATAGGGGAGCAAATCCTGCACTTGTGGCCCGTTGCTAATGGCGATCCCCAGCAAAAAGGCATACAGTGGAGGATGCCCGCAGCGAACCACAAGTACCACAATAGACATCCTACACAAGGTAGCAATTGTGTGGATGTCATAATCAATATAACAAAAAAAATTGCAAAGACAGGTGCACTCTGCGGTCTTACTAAACCCTCAAACCGATTTTAAAATTGAGAGATTAGTCAACATGTCCTACGGTGTAGAACATGTCTAAGCCCGGGCACCACGCCAAGATTTCTCAAGTAGCTCGGGGACCTAACACTCTCCTAACTGAGCCGTATGGGCAATGCCAGGAGCCAGTGGGCAAATTACAGGAGCATAAGGCCGACTCACAAACAGCTCACCAGTTACCTCCAGCATGTAACCATGCTTGCAATGGGAGGAGGGAGGAGTCTGCGAGTCCCACTCAAGACTGGCTGATATGTCCCAGGCCTCACAGGTGCACCTAAGTGTGGCCTGTAGATGGAAAACAGGCACATTTAAATTGGAGTTTATACTGGCACATTTAAATTGGTGTTCCAAGATTGGCCTATTTATTTATTTTTTACATCTCCTAACTTCCCTGCAGGACCTGTGAAAGGAAGCATACTTACCCGCTCCCCACTGTTTGAGTCTCTGGTTATCTTCGCTGCGCTTTCGCCCCAACATGTAAAGTTCTGGTATGGATGGGATCATGTACAGCCAGTGACTGGCATGTTAGGCTGCGTTCACACGGGCGAGATTTCCGCGCGGGTGCAATGCGGTAGGTGAACGCATTGCACCCGCACTGAATCCGGACCCATTCATTTCAATGGGGCTGTTCAGATGAGCGATGATTTTCACGCATCACTTATGCGTTGCGTGAAAATCGCAGCATGCTCTATATTCTGCGTTTTTCACACAACGCAGGCCCCATAGAAGTGAATGGGGTTGCGTGAAAATCGCAAGCATCCGCAAGCAAGTGCGGATGCGGTGCGATTTTCACGCATGGTTGCTAGGTGACAGTCTATTCACTGTATTATTTTCCCTTATAACATGGTTATAAGGGAAAATAATAGCATTCTGAATACAGAATGCTTAGTAAAATAGCGCTGGAGGGGTTAAAAAAAATTAATAAAATTAACTCACTTTCTCCTCTTGATCGCGTAGTTCCCAGTCTCTTCTGATGAGCTGTCGGCTAAAGGACCTTTCGTGACGTCAAATCACATGCTCCATCACCGTGGTGATGGACCATGTGATTGAAGCATGTGATCTGAGGTCACCACAGGTCCTAGCCTATAGTTCATGATTAAAGAAGTAAAGAAGAGACCGGGAACTACGCGGAGGAGGTGAGTTAATTTTTATTTATTTTTTTAACCCTCAATTGATCACCTACTATGCATTCTGTATTCAGAATGCTATTATTTTCCCTTATAACCATGTTATAAGGGAAAATAATACAATCTACACTACAACTAACCCAAACCTGAACTTCTGTGAAGAAGTTCGGGTCTGGGTACCACAGTCGGTTTTTCTATCACGCGCGTGCAAAAAACATTGCACCCGCGCGATACAAACTGAACATCGGAACGCAATCGCAGTCAAAACTGACTGCAATTGCATTCCTACTCGCGCGGATTTTCCGCAACACACCGGGACGAATCCGGACACGCTCGTGTGAACCCAGCCTTACTGTTGGGTCATGTGCTTCTTGGGAAAACATTGGGGGAGGGATTCTTAAAAACACAAGTCAATCCTAGACAAACCATTTAAAGGGGTTGTCCAGGATTTTATTATTGGTTGCCTATCCTTAGGATAGGCCATCAATATCTGATCGACGGGGATTCCGTTACTCAGAGTCCCCACTGATCAGCTGAGATTTGGGGCCTTGCTGGGGACTAGGAACGAGATTTGTGGCTTTGTTGGAGACTTACATTAATGGAGGTGCCGTCCTGGGGATCAAGGATGATGGGATAATTTTGAGCTGGGAAAGGGAGGGGTCACCCGTGGTTGTTTGTGGGCTGAGGCGACTTGTGTCCAGTACTAGAGCTGTTATATTAGTCCTGCTGGGACTGATTCTGTGTGATATGCTGATGTAACGCCGAGCATAAACTACATGATTTTGGGGTCATTCATCATCCATCATCCAATAACCAATATGGCTGCCGTAACAGCACCCCCAGAGGGTGTCTAATAAACCCACATATACTATTCATATTCTTGATTGACAGGGCCAGGTTCCTGCATAGCCATCTCACCTGGCCCTGTGAATCGAGGAGAGGGAGGGGCTGGGAGAGGAAGCAAAAGTAGCTTGGGCCCGCCCATAGTGCACTGAACTGCTAATTTGCATATGGATTAAAAGTACTCATTTTCTCCAGAATAATGCAATAGACCAAAAACATACATTCAGCTGAGCTAACCCTAGAAGGCATTGGGCCTGGCTTAAAGGGGTTGTCCAAGTTATATTTATTGATGACCTATCCTCAGGATAGGTCATCAATATCAGATCGGCGGGGGTCCGACACCCGGCATCCCCGCCGATCAGCTGTTTGAGTAGAAGGTGCGTGCCGTGCCAGCGCTGCCTCCTCTCCACTGTTTACCTTCTCGCCTATCTGCAGCGGTGAGTAGGTGTAATAACACCCAAGCCGTCCCATCTAATTTCAATGGTACGGATCTCTTCTATAGAAGGGTGCCAGGTGTCGGACCCCAGCCGTTCTGATATTGATGACCTATCCTGAGGATAGGTCATCAATAAATATAACTTGGACAACCCCTTTAACTGTACATTTCCTGGTGACAGATTCCTGTAAACGATTGCCTAAGAAGATATAGAATGTATGAGGTAAGCAGATTCCAAAGGGGTTTTTGCACTTATGACATATGGTGGACAGATGAAGACCACCAGGAGTGGTTTAGCCCAGGTAGTGTACACCGTTGCACTGTAATCGTATGCTTTTTTGGTATTTAAGATGGTTTTTACTTACTGCTTTTCATGGTCAAATAAATTGTCATCTGCTATAACATGCACTCAAAACTAAGGCTAAAGAGGACCTGTCACCGCTTCTGACATGCCTGTTTTAATAGCTTCATGTATTCTCCATGTAATCACAATTCTGGAGCATCTATTCTTATGGCTCTATGTTGTGCTGTTCCTTTATTATTTCTACTAGAAGTTATGAATGAATTGCTAGCAGTCTGCAGTAAGGGTACAGAGGGGAGGTAACCAGTTGGGGGTGTGTACCTGCACAGTCTGGAAACAGAAGCACTGATTGGATAGAGTGATTCTGTGCAGGTACACACCCCCAACTGGTTACCTCCCCTCTGTACCCTTACTGCAGACTGCTAGCAATTCTTTCATAACTTCTAGTAGAAATAATAAAGGAACGGCACAACATAGAGTCATAAGAATAGATGCTCCAGAATTATTACACAGGGAATGCATAAATCTATTAAAACAGACATGTCAGGAGCGGTGAAAGGTCCTCTTTAACTGTTGTTGGGTAAACTGTGAAGAGGAAAGCCCCAGAATTTCAAGTTATTGCCTTTAACCTCTTCAGGGCCGGGCCAATTTTTCTTTTTTCTTCCCCCGCCTTCTAGGAGCCATAACTTTTTTTTCATTCACATAGCCGTAAGAGCTTGTTTTTTGCGGTGCAAGTTGTATTTTAATGACATTGTTATGTTGGCTTGAAAGGCCTGTAACATATTGTTCTGTTTTGTTTTTATGTTGTCTTGACGATAAAGCCTGTAACATCCTGTTATTCGATTGTTTCAGCATATTATTCCGTTTTATTATTCTTCTCCGCCCCCCTCTTTTTCTATACGCTACTCCTCCTACAGTTTTGGGGTTACAAACGTCTTCAACCTTTAGTGAGGAAAGTTGCTTGTGCTTTAATAAGCGATCCCACCCTCCGGGCCCCTGCGGCGGACCACTGAAGACCCCTTTTTTGCCATTGACTTTGAAAGGGAAAATTTTAAAATCGCTCCCACTCGCACAGTTTTGAAGCTACACTCCCCAAACTTGGACTTCATATTGTTGGTGTCAACCTGAATAAAAGGGTAAATTTCGAGGGGGCACCCCAAAGTGGGCGGAGCTAGCAACGGCCAATGAAAATTTAGCAATTTTCTATACACTACTCCTCCCACAGTTTTAGGAGTACAATTACCAAACTATGCACACTTGTTCGGCACATACCCGAATAGGTTGCTTGTGCTTTGTCAACCGATCCCACCCTCCGTGTCCGTGGGGCGGCCCCCGAAGACCCCACTTTTTGCCATAGACTTTCATTGGAAAATTGAAAACTTTTGCCACTCGTACAGCTTTGAAGTTAAACTCGCTAAACTTGGGTCACTTAGTCATGGGGTCAACCTGAAAATTTCTGTCACATTTCGGGGGCTCTAAAAAGTGGGCGAAGCCACAAACAACCAATCAGATCTTCCATTTTAAATTCAATGAAATTTTTTTAAAAGCTCTCATTTTCACAGTATTTAAGCGAGAATGCCCAAACTTGGCACCGTGGGCCACTGGGTTTAAAATTCAAAAAAGTGGGCGGAGTCTACAACGGCCGATCAAATTTCAACCATTTGTTTAAATGGGAAAATTTAAAACTGCCGCTGCTCTTAGACTGTTAATGGCAGGGTCCTCAAACTTGGCACAGTTGGTCACTGGAGGACTGGGATTAAAATTCTGAAAAGTGGGCGAGGCCAAAAACAACCAATCAGATTTCTTTGATTTAAAAGGAAAAAATTCAAAATGCTGCCATTCTCACATTGATGTCATGGACCTCAAATATCACAAATGTGGTCATTGGGTGCTTCCACTTCAAAGTTAGAAAAAGTTGGCGGAGTCACCAGCAACCAATCAAATTTCACTCATTGATTTTCAATAGAAACCTTTGACCTTAATGAAAAGCAGATAAACTGCTGCTATTATCACAGTTTAAATGCCAAGTGTACCAAACTTAGCACAATTACTCACTGGCTGACTGCGGTCAAAATTTAGGAAAAGTGGGTGGAGCCTAAAACAGCCAATCAGATTTCACCTATTGACTTCAATGTAAAACTTTCAAATACTGCCATTCTCACAGTTTTAAAGTCAGAGGCCTCAATCTTGGCACAGATCGTGACTGGGGTTAAAATTCGGATAACTGGGCGGAGCTTAAAAAAGCCAATCAAATATTACCTATTGCTATTCAATGGGAATATTTAAATTGCTGCCATTCTTACACTGTTAATGGCAGGGTGTTCAAACTTGGTACATTCGGTTACTGGGTGATAGAATCTAAATTTAAAAAGTGGGCGGAGCCACAAACAACCAATCAGATTTTCCCTATTGACTTCAATGAGAAAATGTAAAAAGCTGTTATTCTTACAATATAAAATACAGAGTCCCCAAACTGGCACTATGGGTCACTGAGTGAGTGTGGTTAGAATTTAGGAAAGTGGGTGGAGCCTTTAACAGCCAATCACATTTCAGGCATTCGTTTTATATAGGAATATTTTAATTACTGCCGCTCTGACTGTTGATGGCAGGGTCCTCAAATTTGGCACCTTCAGTCATTGGGTGACTTGGTTCAAATTTTAAAGTGGGTGGAACCACAAACAGCCAATCAGATTTCAAGCCAACATCCTGTGGTTTCTTCAGAAACGACACAATCTAGTTTAATTTATAATTTGTATTGAAAAATGGGATAAAGTTCTTTGTGGGGTAAAAAAAAAAAAAAAAAGAATTACACCATTGTTTTTTGGGTTTTGTTTTTATGGTGTTTACTGTCTATTAAAAATGACATGTTAGGTTGAGTTCACACTTCAGTTATTTGATCAGTTATTGCGAGCTAAGGCTACTTTTACACTAGCGTTAATATTTTCCGGTATTGAGATCCGTAATAGGATCTCAATACCGGAAAAAAAATGCTTCCGTTTTGTCTCCATTCATTGTCAATGGGGACAAAACGTAACTAAACAGAACGGAATGCTCTAAAATGCTCCGTTCTCATACCGGAGAGCAAACCACAGCATGCGCCATTGACTTGCATTGTAGGTCATGACGGATCCGTTTTCTCTGACACAATAGAAAACGGATCCGTCCCCCATTGACTTTCAATGGAGTTCATGACTGATTAGTCTTGGCAATGTTAAAGATAATTCAACCGGATCCGTTCATAACGGATGCAGATGGTTGTATTATCAGTAACGGAAGCGTTTTTGATGAACCCTGCCGGATCCAGTAAAAACGCTAGTGTGGAAGTAGCCTAAAACCCATAGTAAAGCCTTCTCAGAGATAAGGTATAGTGGAAAGATCTGCACCTGTAGATTTGGGTAAAAAAAACAGTAGTTATGGCTCAAAATAACTGACGTGTGAACTTGGCCTTACTTGTTTCTGTGCGGGTCAGTACCATTACAGAGATACAAAGTTCATATACTTTTTATTATGATTTACTAAAACAAAAAAATGCTTTGCGTTACCATATTCTGACATAGCGTTTTTTTATATTTCCATCTACAGGAGTGTAAAGGCTTTCTTTTTGCCGGGCGAACTGTATTTTATTTTATTTTTATTTTTTATTTTTTTTATGGAACCATTTTCAGACATACAACTTTTTGATCAGCCGTTTTGGGGGGGTGATTGTCCCTCATCGTGGGAAGCAGAGAGAACTGACTTAGCTGGGTGAGAAGCCTTTGTTGACAATCTAGGGTTGATACTATTTCTTGTTGTGGAGAGTGCCTAGTAGGTGTAAGGAGTCTTATAAGCCATGCAATCCTACTTTGGGAAAAAGGTATATAGACTACCGTATTTTTCGCCCCATAAGACGCACCTTTTCCCCCCCAAAAGTGGGGGGGGAATGCCCCTGTGTCTTATGGGGCGAATGCTGCCATTTTACATCGCAGTCTGTGATGCTGCAGCATCGCAGACTGCGATGTATCAGCTGGAGGGGGGAGGGAGAAGAGCAAATGGGGCGGTGCGGTCACTGTACTCTGGCCCCGCCGCTCACTTACTTCCTTATTGCCTAAACCTTTTATAATAATAACTATAATTGAAGTTCGGATCCCCAGCCCCATCTGTACTACTTACTAAATGTCCTGTAGCAGGCAGAGCAGGGCTGCCGGCCGTAACTCACTGACGTCACGTTCCTGCGCTGCCTACTGCATTCATAAAGTAGGCGGCGCAGGCACGTGACATCAGTGAGTTACAGCCGGCCGCCCGACCTGCTCTGCCTGCTACAGAACATTTAGTAAGTAGTGCAGATGGGGCTGGGGATCGGAACTTCAATTAAAGTTATTATTAGGCATTAAGGAAGTGAGTGAGCGGCGGGGCCAGAGTACAGTGACCGCACCGGCCCCGCCGCATTTGCATGCCACAGGCCCCTCCTCCCTCCCCCCCTCCCACAGGTTTAGCTCCAGTATATTAGGGCATCTGTGGATGCCACTATTATGGGGTGGTGGATATGTAGATGGCACTGTTATGGGGTGGGGGATCTGTGGGTGACACATATATAGTAGTGCCATGCACAGATCACACCCCCCATAACAATGCCATCCACAGATTCCCCCCCACATAACAGTGCCATCCACAGATTCCCCCCCCCCCCCCATAACAGTGCCATCCACAGATTCCCCCCCATAACAGTGCCATCCACAGATCCCCCCCATAACAGTGCCATCCACAGATCCCCCCCCATAATAGTGCCATCCACAGATCCCCCCCCCATAACAGTGCCATCCACAGATCCCCCCCCATAACAGTGCCATCCACAGATCCCCCCCCCCCATAACAGTGCCATCCACAGATCCCTCCCCCCCCCCCATAACAGTGCCATCCACAGATCCCCCCCCCCCCCCATAACAGTGCCATCCACAGATCCCCCCCCCCATAACAGTGCCATCCACAGATCCCCCCCCATAACAGTGCCATCCACAGATCCCCCCCCATAACAGTGCCATCCACAGATCCCCCCCCCATAACAGCGCCATCCACAGATCCCCCCCCCATAACAGCGCCATCCACAGATCCCCCCCCCATAACAGCGCCATCCACAGATCCCCCCCATAACAGCGCCATCCACAGATCCCCCCCCCCCAATAACAGTGCCATCCACAGATCCCCCCCCCAATAACAGTGCCATCCACAGATCCCCCCCCAATAACAGTGCCATCCACACTCCCCCCCCAATAACAGTGCCATCCACAGATCCCTCCCCAATAACAGTGCCATCCACAGATCCCTCCCCAATAACAGTGCCATCCACAGATCCCCCCCCAATAACAGTGCCATCCACAGATTCTCCTCCCCCAATAACAGTGCCATCCACAGATCCCCCATAGTAGTGTCATGCACAGACCACCATTAGTTCAAAACCCACCAAAAGGACACCTTTTGGTTAAAAATATTATTTTCTTATTTTCCTCCTCAAAAATCTAGGTGCTTCTTATGGGGCGAAAAATACGGTAGCTAACTTGCATAGCTTTTCATCAGGGGAATATTACATGGCCAATATATATTGCCATCACATTAGTTAACAGTAGCTGCACTTTAGAGAACTTTTGACTTGTCACAGATGGGGATGAGTGAACTTCTGTTTTCAAGTTTGGCGTACAAAGCTCTGGTTCGGGTTATCTAAGAATCTCATTATGGATTCCGCTACCATGGACCATAAGTTATGTATCCTGAACTTGAAAACAGAAGATCGCTCATCCCCAGACACATGAGAAATTTTGATGATCTCCTCCAATCACTGAAATGAAAGAGCAGATGCAATGTGCCCCTTTGGGTGTCATAAGCTCTCCTCAACTCATTTGTTGAAGACTGACTCATAGACTTCTATGATGCCTTCTTCAGCTAACAAGGAGAGACAATCACACTGTTTCATTGATCGGATGATTACAAGGTTGTTTAAAAATGGCTATTCATTGCTAGTCAAGAGTCTTGAGGACCACCCTCGCCCCTCAATATTAATGAGACATCTGCATATCTGCGACCCTTATTGTATTATCTATTCATTTTATCTGGAAGAGACAGAAAAGCTTTATTAGGGCTTGTTCACATCTGCATAAGGGACTGTTTGGGCCTCTGTTGCAGAGTCCTACGGTATAACTGAGCAGAACAACAGCAATCAATAGCCGTGGTGTGAACCCAGCTTTAGTTGTTGTTGTTGTTGTTGTTGTTATTAGAAAACTAAAACCATTTCTGAGGCGATGGAGCCTGTGAAATCCCCTGCATTTTTGGACTATTACCGGTATATCTGACGGCAGCTCATGTTCACAAGTAAAAACAAGGGAAGGAGCCCGCACATTAGGCATCTTGAAAGTCCCAGTATCGGTTGCTGTTCTGTCGGGATTCACATAATTACATTTATAAAATTAAAGTGTTTTGTGATTATATGGTGGTGTGGTCCATAAGGCCATTCATTTAAGGCTTCACTACATATGACTTCGTCTTCTTTCAAAAAATAAAATAAAAATTCAGGATTGGAAATTCAGCACACTTTTGAGAATGTGTCTGCTTTTAGAAATTTCAAAAAAAAAACACTTATACTTGTTTGTCCTGTATTTAATATTTCCCATAGACTTCCACTCAATACCCGGCGATGGTGTTTTTTTGGCCTAAAAAAGGCTACTAAAAAGCTATCAAAAGACACCAAGAAATGCAATACCCTTTAAAAAGCACCAAAAAAACCTATGTGTGAGACTAGCCTTAGGCCCCTTTCACACGGGCGAGTATTCCGCGCGGATGCGATGCGTGAGTTGAACGCATTGCACCCGCACTGAATACTGACCTATTCATTTCTATGGGGCTGTTCACATAAGCAGTGATTTTCACGCATCACTTGTGCGTTCCGTGAAAATCGCAGCATGCTTTATATTCTGCGTTTTTCACGCAACGCAGGCCCCATAGAAGTGAATGGGGTTGCGTGAAAATCGCAAGCATCCGCAAGCAAGTTGGATGCGGTGCGATTTTCACACATGGTTGCTAGGAGACAATCGGGATGGAGACCCGATCATTATTATTTTCCCTTATAACATGGTTATAAGGGAAAATAATAGCATTCTGAATACAGAATGCATAGTAAAATAACACTGGAGGGGTTAAAAAAATAAATAAAAATAATTTAACTCTCCTTAATCCACTTGCTCGCGCTGCCCGGCATCTCCTGTCTCCTTTGCTGAACAGGACCTGTGGTGATGTCACTCCGGCCATCACATGATCCATCACATGATCCATCACATGATCCATCACATGATCCATCACATGATCCATCACATGATCCATCACATGATCCATCACATGATCCATCACATGATCCATCACATGATCCATCACATGATCCATCACATGATCCATCACATGATCCATCACATGATCCATCACATGATCCATCACATGATCCATCACATGATCCATCACATGATCCATCACATGATCCATCACATGATCCATCACATGATCCATCACATGATCCATCACATGATCCATCACATGATCCATCACATGATCCATCACATGATCCATCACCATAGTGACGTCACCACAGGTCCTGTTCAGCAAAGGAGACAGAAGGAGATGCCGGTCTGCGCGATCAAGTGGACTAAGGTGAGTTAAATTATTATTTATTTATTTTTAACCCCTCCAGTGCTATTTTACTATGCATTCTGTATTCAGAATGCTATTATTTTCCCTTATAACCATGTTATAAGGGAAAATAATACAATCTACACAACCCCGATCCCAAGCCCGAACTTCTGTGAAGAAGTTCGGGTTTTGGTACCGCGCATGTTCCCGCAACGCACCCGCACATTTTCCCGCAACGCCGGTCTGAAAGAGGCCTTACAGTTTTTATTTGAATGGACAGGACATGGCACCATATAGAGGACGGCGGGAGGGGCACAAAGGATCCGGCTTCTGCAGGCTGGTGCAGACTAAAAGCATTCCGGCCCACGGGTCCCGACCAGATATAGCCCAGATCTTCCGCTTTTCTTTAACTTTTAACCAATTGGACAATTGTTACCAGAGCTTAGGTAACTCTACCCTAGGTCACAAAGGGTCATAACTGTCAACCAGTTGAGGCCATGACCGGCAGAAAATCCATTCTGCCCAGTGACCCAAAACTAAAGGCAGGATATTTTCCTGCAAAACCTCCCCCGACCTTACTAAAAATAACCTAGGGAAAGCCATTACTGGGCAGAAGAGCAGTTCTGCCCAGTGACCCAATACATAAATGGCGGGAAAATTCCCACCAAAACATGGACCCTGCTAATGTTGCCATGGGGATCCCTCCTTAATGTCCAGGATCCTACATGTCCCTTGGAGTGAGAGACACTCTTTGTAACTGTTCTCCACTCTGGCCAAGAGATATGGATCCTGACCAGAGGATCTCCTACTACTGAATATACGAGAACGGGTTTTCCAAACTGGACAACACGTCTAACCTATGCCATGACTTTATTTTCATTAAAGGGGCTGTCCACAGTAATCTCTGCAAAAACCCAGCAGCAGGTTTTTCTTTTTCTTTGCAGACAAGGGAGAAAAAAAAACGTACACAATTCACATTAATATCTGTGGGTTGTCTGCAGTGTTGGACTTGGGTTCCTGGGGTCCAACCAGAGGAAATTATTCTCGAGGCCCAATCTCTATATACTATCAATAAAGCTTAAGAGACTTTGAATCAAATAAATATGCCCTAATGCCAAGTGAATGGCTCCAGTGGCAGTCACAATGGATTTTTGTCTCCTCGATATTTGGGTCCATTGTGGTATCAGAGCCTAGGCCCAAAGGAACCTCTGGTACTCTTGTGGGCCAGTTTGACCCTGGTTGTCTGTATAAAATGCATGAATGTTAGGCTGCGTTCACACGGGCGAGATTTCCGCGCGGGTGCAATGCGGTAGGTGAACGCATTGCACCCGCACTGAATCTAGACCCATTCATTTCAATGGGGCTGTTCAGATGAGCGATGATTTTCACGCATCACTTATGCGTTGCGTGAAAATCGCAGCATGCTCTATATTCTGCGTTTTTCACGCAATGCAGGCCCCATAGAAGTGAATGGGGTTGCATGAAAATCTCAAGCATCCGCAAGCAAGTGTGGATGCGGTGCGATTTTCACGCATGGTTGCTAGGTGACAGTCTATAAACTGTATTATTTTCCCTTATAACATGGTTATAAGGGAAAATAATAGCATTCTGAAAACAGAATGCATAGTAGGTGATCAATTGAGGGTTAAAAAAAATAAAAAAAATTAACTCACCTTCTCCTCTTGTTCGCGTAGTTCTCCCGGTCTTTAGTTCTTTAAAAGATGAACTATGGGCTAAAGGACTTTTGGTGACGTCAGATCACATGGTACATCACCTCGGTGATGGACCATGTGATTGGAGCATGTGATCTGACGTCACCAAAGGTCCTTTAGCCCATAGTTCATCTTTTAAAGAACTAAAGACCGGGAGAGCTACGCGAACAAGAGGAGAAGGTGAGTTAATTTTTTTTAACCCTCAATTGATCACCTACTATGCATTCTGTTTTCAGAATGCTATTATTTTCCCTTATAACCATGTTATAAGGGAAAATAACAACATCTACACACCGAACCCAAACCTGAACTTCCGTGAAGAAGTTCGGGTCTGGGTACCACAGTCGGTTTTTTATCACGCGCGTGCAAAACACATTGCACCCGCGCGATAAAAACTGAACATCGGAACGCAATCGCAGTCAAAACTGACTGCAATTGCATTCCTACTCGCGCGGGTTTGCCGCAACACACCGGGACGCATCCGGAACTAATCCGGACACGCCCGTGTGAACCCAGCCTTACAGGGTCCTTCAGAACAGGAGATAGTCTTATGACTGATCTCCTTTGTTGCTAATAGACGTGGGCCCTAAACGGAGAATCCAAATGGGCCACAACACACTATATAAAGCATCAGATTGGTACTACTTGGCAATGCGCCATTGAGCTTAGATGGAATTCCCCTTTACTGTAGATATCCCTGCATGGTTTCCTTAGGATACCTTGTGTATCCTTAGTGTTTCTTGGCACAGTCATTACACTGAAATTTCTTTCCTTGCAATTCCAGTCATTTGTCTTTGCTAATGGTTTAGGTTTATATGTTGGCCCTTTCAAAATGAAGATAAAGCAGCTGAATTGGGAATTCCCAGGTTCCTCTTACTTCAGTGCCTCACATCTGTGACGGCCTACCACTAATTTGTCTTGTCTTGTACTGATGACAGGAGACAGACATAAATAATCTTGTCATATGATTTACTGTGTGTTATTACCTTTTTACGCTCTTGCTCCTTGGCCTTTATCAGTCTGTCAGCCTTTATGATCACACGGGAGAATCCCACCCAAAAAAAAAAGACTTTCTGTGTAGAAGTGAAACGCATTTCTTTACTCTAGATGAGGGGGATCTACCATGGTTAAACAAACTAGAGGAAATATAAAAATGATAAATTTCTCTGTGCCAGTAAATGTGTCGAAATTTTCACAAATTCGAGAAGATATTTGAATAGTAGAGGATTAACTGAACTTTGTCACCTTTCCCAAAGACTATAATGAAATGCAGCACTGCTCCCTCAGAGTCCTGATTGCTATGTAATATGTCCAT
This sequence comes from Bufo bufo, assembly GCF_905171765.1. Taxonomy (NCBI): domain Eukaryota; kingdom Metazoa; phylum Chordata; class Amphibia; order Anura; family Bufonidae; genus Bufo; species Bufo bufo. The sequence continues at coordinate 290,514,094 of NC_053389.1, forward strand.
GCTTTCTCCTGTTCCACCGCTGTGTGCCCACCAACTGGCACTAGTATACATTAAGAGGGTTTCTGAGAGCACGCTCAGTCCTCTCCATTATGTGTGCGCACTAAGGGGGTCATTTACTATCCAGAAATATGCCTATATTCGGCATATTTCTGGTGCAGATTGTGGAGCAAAGGTTGTTCGCGCCACAATCTGCGACTTTTCCCTGCCAGGTCTAAAAAAGTGGGCGCGGTGGGGAAGGCGACGGGCCGGGAAGCCCGTCTAATTCATCATTTTCTACGCCTGTTTTAGGTGTAGAAAATAGTCTAAATGTAAGCCAGCAAGCTTATATTTAGACTGGCGCTGGATACGCCAAAGTTATGTAGAGGCCAGCGCTTCTTCATTAACGTCGGAGGATCCACCGCCAGCTATAGACGCCATTCTTAATAAATGACCTCAGTGTATTCCTGTGCCGGTTTGTAGGCACACATTGGGGGGATCAAGGGTGAGAATAGACATGCAGTAAGTACTGTGTAGATGTTTTAGGCAAGTGTGGAAAAAAATGCTGCAAAGTAAGAATGCTTTCAAAAATAGAAGTTAGTTTATTTTTAGCAATAAACCCGATGCCAAGTGAATGAATGGGAGAAATCTAAATCAAGGCAATGTTTGATATGACCACCCTTTGCCTTCAGAACAGCATCAATTCTTCTAAGTACAAGTGCACACAGTTTTTGAAAGGAACTTGGCAGGGAGTTAGTTCTCCAAGGTGTTTGGAACAATCTGCAGACTTTCTGTGGATGTAGGCTTGCAGGATCCTTCTGTCTCTTTATGTAATCCCAGAGACTTGATTTTGAGAGATGATTTTAATTTTTTAAAGCATTCATATTTGCAGCATTTTCCCACACCCGCATAACACTTTTGCACAGTACTGTATAGGTTAGAGATCGACACACAAAGGGAGTTGTAGTAATCATGTAGTACTGTACTTAAAGGGGTTGTCCGAGTTATGGAAAAAAAAGCTATAACACTGTAAATCTGATGGACAGCGATATATAACTAAGTTAAGCAAGTTTTATGCAAAAAAAAATCTATTTCCTAATTTCCCTGGTTCTCTTCTGGCCCTTTGTTTTTATTGCAAGTAAACAAAATCTCTGCCCCTCCCCATGCACTGCTAAGGGAGTGGATTCAAGATCTTCCCTGAGTGACATGTCTGCCTGCTGGGAGACTCTGCAGCATGTTGTATGTGTAGGACTACAAGTCCCAGCTGTATAATGACACTGCTAAGGGAGTGGATACAAGAGCTGCCCTGAGTGACATGTCTGCCTGCTGGGAGACTCAGCAGCATGTTGTATGTGTAGGACTACAAGTCCCAGCTGTATAATGACACTGCTAAGGGAGTGGATACAAGAGCTGCCCTGAGTGACATGTCTGCCTGCTGGGAGACTCAGCAGCATGTTGTATGTGTAGGACTACAAGTCCCAGCTGTATAATGATACTGCTAAGGGAGTGGATACAAGAGCTGCCCTGAGTGACATGTCTGCCTGCTGGGAGACTCAGCAGCATGTTGTATGCGTAGGACTACAAGTCCTAGCTGTGCTAATACACATAGGATCTTCCCCCTACCTGCAATGCTCTGCAGAACTTCTCTTTCAGCTCCTGTGCCCAGCATTTATCTCCTCACTGCCTGCCCTGTCTGTGCAGCTGAAGGGGTTAAGAATCCTGGGAGAGAGCAATAAGCAGCAGCCTGCAGTGCAGGGGGCGTGGCCAGCACAGTGAGTCTAGTATACAGATCTCTCAGGCTTGTGCAGGAACATTGTCAGTGCAGGGAGAGAAGCTGACATACAGGTCATGTGACCCTCAGTGAAATCTGAGAAACCAGCCACTGGAGATAAAGTGAGTGAATTGGAAAGCTGTTACATTTGCCTAGTTAGGAACATAGAAAGAACAAAAAATAATTCGGATAACCCTTTTAATAGGCCTTGACATCAGTGACAGTCATTTTAAAGGGAACAATCATGTTACCTTCACAGCCTTAGGGCTCGTTCACACAACCGTGCCATTTTTTTGCGGTCTGCAATTTGCGGAATGGAACAGGAGGTCCATTATAGAAATGCCTATTATTGTCCTCAAAACGGACAAGAATAGGACAGGACTCATAATTTTCCAGACTTCAGGCTGTAATTTACTGCAAAGGATTTGCAACCAAGTATTAAAAAGTGAAAGTTTGATTTATAATTATTATATACAGTAATTACTTAGAAAAAATTGGGCTGGGCATAACATTTTCAATAGATGGTTCCGCAAAAACGGAATGGATACGGATGCATTTCCGTATGTGTTCCGTTTTTTTTTTTTGTTGGACCCATTGACTTGAATGGAACAACGGAACGTGTTTGCAGGCAATAATAGGACATGTTCTATCTTTGAACGGAAATACGGAAACGGAATGCATACGGAGTACATTCATTTTTTTTTTTTTTTTGCGGAACCATTGAAATGAATGGTTTTGTATATGGAACGCAAAAAACAGCTCATGAACGGGGGGGGGGGGAGGGAGGGAACGGTCGTGTGCAGGAGGCCTAAAGGGAAACTCTGAAGTTCTGCAGTTTCCCATTAGTAATTACTCCCTAATGAATAAGTAGTCATTTGTACAAGCCATTGCTGATCAGCATGGAGTTACTGTATCTACTTTTTAGTTTTTTAGACTGCTAGCCATTGTTGTTACTTTATATGATGACTTGGGCTACTTTCACACTGTAGAATAACGTCCTGCTGAAGCTTGTAATAATAGTAATTACTCTCTTGGGCCCACCTCTTTACAAACTGAAGGAATTCAACAAAAATCCGCTGGCTCGCAAATGTAGAATAACGTCCTGCATTACTCTATTTTTCAAGAAATGCTTTAGAAGGAGCCCAACAAAATGTGCAAAGTTCGTGATGAAAGATAAAAATTAGATGGATTTAATTCTCATAAAAAGAAAGTTACAAAGTTTAGAAAGAGAAAAATATAGCACAGCAATAAGTCTTGAAAGGTTACAAGCAAGCAATTAAACAATTAAAATAAGTGAAAAAGCTTATTTCCCCAAAATAATGTGTATGTGTGAATCTGTGTGTGTGTGTGTAGAGAGCAACAGGTGTCCGTGCAAGAATGCTCTGCTCTAGTAAAAGATGAAGCTTTCTTTATAGTCTGACCCTCCATTGAGTTACATTGTATCCTAAATTTACCATTCTAACAGACATATATGGTTAACAAGTAAATTCCCTTGCATCATGGTTTTCTATGTATACCTTATTTGTAAAGCTAATAATAATATGCTGAAGTAGGAGAATTCCTAACCTTCCCAAATGCTATTGTCGTCTCAACCTGTCAAAAATTGACACTTCAACACAAGTGCTGCCCTTGCATGGTCCTCTAAAATAACCCTAGCCTGATAAAAAATGTTAGTTTATTATTTTACACACACTTGCGGCAGGACGGATCCGACAGGCTGTTCACCCTGTCGGATCCGTCCTTCCGCTATTTCACCGGACCGCCGCTCCGTCCCCATTGACTATAATGGGGACGGGGGCGGAGCTCCAGCGCAGCATGGCAGTGCACGGCGAAAGCCGCTGGACTAAAAAGTCGGACATGCAGGACTTTTTAGTCCGGCGGCTTTCGCCGTGCACTGCCGTGCTGTGCCGGAGCTCCTCCCCCGTCCCCATTATAGTCAATGGGGACGGAGCGGCGGCACGGCAAAATAGCGGAAGGACGGATCCGACAGGGTGAGCAGCCTGTCGGATCCGTCCTGCCGCAATTGTGAAAGTAGCCTTAGAGGGTTTTATATTTATAGTTTTGTACATGGTGGCTCAGTGGTTGGCATGGTTTCATTGGTCCGAGGGTCAAATCCTAGCAACTTCTGAATCAGTTTGTATGCTTTTAGTTTTGGTCTGATTTACTCACTGTTTTACTCCCACATGCCACAAAAAATGGGCCGAAAGGTTAATAAGTTTCCTAAGAAACTGGCCCTAATTTTTGTGTGTGAGAGAGATATAGAAGTTGGCTATAAGAAAAGTGTGTTTTATTACTGGGGTACTGTTATAGCACATCTCTGTGATTGGAACTTTTGTATGGAAGCAGCAGTTTGGCTGGCACAAGTGGCACAGTGTCAGGACTACTTCTGTGTGGTGGACACAGTCAGGGGCAATTAGCTTGGGGTGCAAGCACACAGCACTGGCCCCTGAGCAGCGAGTTGCCCTTCCCTAAAATGGTTAATCGTTCCTTTATTGGTGGAGTCTGAGTGCCTTAGGCCTCTTGCTCATGACTGTATTTTGTATCTGTGTCCGATATGCATTTTGTTGCGGATTGCACACGGAGTCATTAATTTCTATGGGTCTGCAAAAAAACGGACTGAATACAGATGTAATCCTTGTGCTGTCCACATCCATGTGTCCGTTCCACAAAAAGATAGAACATGTCCTATTCTTGGCTGAAAAATGCGGACCACAGACGCATTGAAGTCAATGCGTCCGTGTTTTACGGATTGCAAAACTGATAGTCGTGTGCATGAGGCCTTAGATGAATGGTCAGCTGTAGGATTCAAATTGAGTGAGAAAACTAACAAGGCATGGGAGAAAAGCGTATATACCAACATGGTACATTGTCTTTGTATAGTAGACAAAAGAGATCGTTGAAGGAAGGAGATACCTGTAGCACAAACTGCTAAACCCAACTAATCTCCAGGTATGTCCAAGACAAAAAATTGGACTCATCGCTGAAGGTGATAGAACTGTGATGGCTAACCTTTGGCACTCCAGCTGTGATAAAACTACAACTCCCAGTTTCACCACAGCTGGAGTGCCGGAGGCTAGCCATCACTGTGATAGACCTCCATTCCAGCCACCCTTGCTGTCTTGTGCACAATGATATGCCTTTCCGAGCGGTGGTGTGAAGTCTATAGACCACCTGCACCTGGATGTCTGGCTCGTAGCCCAATGTCATGCAAACTCCTTCTGATGGTTATTGTAGACACTATTTGCCGCCCTAGGCTTGGGATGATGACTTCCACTTTAAACTTGCAGTACAGAATGGATCACTATGCCCATTCTGCTAGTCAAACAGTTTGTGGTCCATGTAGTGGTTCACCTCTGTGCACCTCTTGCTGTCATTCCAGTTCGTCACTGTTCTCCCAACAACCGGGACACAATGTTGAACGGTGCTGACATCTCGGTCTAGGCATGTAGTGATCTACTGGAGTGATACACCAAGGTCTTTTAGTTCAAGGATTCTGTCCCTCTCAGTCTGTGACAAGTGGTGATAACTGGCATGTTGATGGGCGATGGCTCCTGTTCAATCATCCCACATGACTTTACGCTATTTTTTTTATGTGGCTAACTAACTTTGCTTCAAATCTGACTTTTATGCCCCTCTCACATGCCAAGAGCTTGGTGCTTGAAAATATGATCATTTGCAGGTCTTAATGACACCTGCTACTCCCTCGAATTAGATAACCCTATGACTTGTCCTTCCTGGTGTTGCAATTTCAGTGTTGTGGAGTGTGTGTTAGTGGTTACCTTGTGTTAAAGAGGCAGGCAGGAGCGCATATTGCTGCCCGTGCTCCCCGGAGGATTACTAACTGCTGGCGTAGCACATGGGTACCCTCTACCCATGTACTATGCCAGGATTAGTGGAGCTGGCTTCTGCCTGCTCAGCTAAGCTAAGAGCTGACATGCAGGACTCTTAGCTTAGTGAAACAGGCAGGAGCCCGCTCCGCTCAGCTAATCCTGGCATAGTACATGGGTACAGAGTATTCTTGTGCTATGCCAGGAGTTGGTAATCCTCCAGGGAGCACGGGCAGGAGCAGCAATATGTGCTCCTGCCCGTATGCACTGCTGCTGTGGCCCCATTCATAAAAATGTCGTGCCCCTACTCTGTACACCTGAGCTGTCAGCGGTGTACAGAGAACTTAATTTAAAGCGCACATGGAATGGTGCACTTTAGGTAGGGAAAAGTATAATAAAAATACAAAATTAATTAATAAAGTATATTAGAAAAACTTTTATTAGGGACATCTTATTAAAATTTTACACAAAGGTTTAGTTACTCGTTAAACAAGTGCGGTTGATTTCCAGTCTGCAGTCTTTCTTCATTCATTCATTCTCCTCCTATAATATTTAGTGTACAAGCTGCTCCTAGTGTTCAGATTATTTGCATGTCGCCATGTTCCTCCCAGTAATATATGCTGGATCTGTGTGTCCAGGATGCTGCTTTCTCCTTCATGCTGCCATGTATGTGCTTTCTTCCCTATACAACCGTGTGAGCTACCCTCCTTGGATCCTCTCCTCCTCAGCACATACAGCTGCCCTATACAGCTTTTAAAACTGTCTAGAAAGTTGCTTAGTTTTTCATTTTCGAACCAAATAATAAAAAAAAAAAATGGAAAGTTATGTATTTTTGCTTGGTTTAAAGGGAACCTGTCACCTGGATTTTGTGTATAGAGCTGAGGACATGTGTTGCTAGATGGCTGCTAGCACATCTGCAATACCCAGTCCCCATAGCTCTGTGTGCTTTTATTGTGTAAAAAAACGATTTGATACATATGCAAATTAACCTGAGATGAGTCCTGTCCCTGACTCCTCTCACATACAGGACTCATCTCAGGTTAATTTGCATATGTATCAAATAGTTTTTTTCACACAATAAAAGCACACAGAGCTATGGGGATTGGATATTGCGGATGTGCTAGCACAAAATCCAGGTGACATGTTCCCTTTAAAGCAGGGATGCACAACCTTTTTTGGTCTCGGGGCCGCATTGTCACATTGCTGTATTTCAAGCGGCTGCAAAAAAAAAAAGTTAATCAGCACTTGTTTGCATCAGCCTATTACACAGGCTGATGCAAAGTAAATAGGGAGGAATGATCACTACCACAATCACTGCTCCTTCATTCAGTTCTGTTGATTATTGGCAGCAAATTCCTGATTACACGGTGAGATATGCACGGTGACAATAATTGTATGTCTTTCATCCTGATAAAACATGCAAATCAGCCAACAAACGAGTGATCGCTTGTTTATCAGCTGATCAGCGGCAGTGGCGTGCCTAGGCTGTTTGTCACCCGGGGCGGGTCCTTTCTCTGGCACCCCCCCAATACTTTAAGAAAATCGTAACCCCTCACAGTAGTATTGCCCTCATTGTTTTGTACAGATGTGTGCCCCCTAACAGTCGTTATGCCAACATTGTGCCCCCTTTATAGTAGTTATGCCCTCATTGTGCCCCTCACAGTAGTTATGCCCTCATTGTGCCCCTCACAGTAGTAATGCCCTCTCTGTGTGCCCCTTTCACAGTAGTAATGCCCTCTTTGTGCCTCCTTCACAGTAATAATGCCCCTTAATAGTAGTAATGCCCATTGTGTCCCTTCACAGTAATAATGCCAAATGTGCCCCCTTCACGGTAATAATGCCCTCTGTGTCCCCTCCATAGTAGAAATCCCCATTGTTCCCCCTTAATAGTAGTAATGCCCTCAGTGTTAGTAATGCCAATTGTGCCCCCTTCACAGTAATAATGCCCTCTGTGCCCCCTCCATAGTAGAAATGCCCATTGTGTCCCCTTCACATTAGCAATGCCCATTGTCCACCCTCCAAAGTAAAAATGACCATTGTGCCGCCTTCACATTAGCAATGACCATTGTGCCCCCTTAACATTAGCAATGACCATTGTGCCCCCTTTAAAAACAAAAAAACAAGCAAACACAGTACCTACTCACCTTGTCCCGTTCCGGAAGCTCACATACCTCTCTTCTCTGCCGGCACAGATCGCTCTGCAGCACTGTGTGGGCGGAGCTTATGAAGATTCCCGGGCTGCAGGCTCCGCCCACACATGCTGGCAGCACGATCAGTGTCTGCAGGCTGAATGGTGGAGCGGGGAGAAGTCTTCCTACTCTACCATTCAGAGCATTGCCGGCCTGAAGGAGGGGAGGAGCGCGGAGCAGTGAGTGAACGAACTGCAGCTCCCTGTGCGCCAACAATGAGCGCTTCCATCTGTATTGATGGAAGCGCTCATTGCTTCTGGCACCCACCTGAGAGCGGCACCCGGGGCGGACTGCCCCCCATGCCTCTCCCTTAGTATGCCACTGCTGCAGAGCGCTCCTTGAGAAGAAGGCAGGAGCGCTGATAAACTGCGCCTGCCGTCTCCTCGGCTCCCCCACTCTCACCAATAGCCAGGGACCCGTCCTGCTCCAGACTCCTGCTATAGTACAGGGGCAGGAGCGGTCATCCTTCCCTGTGTGGCACTCCAGGAAGAAACACAGCAGATCGCATGATCAGCTGTGTTTCTGTCCAGCAGGACGGGGGCCGCAAACCTTGGCTCCGGGGGCCGCATGCGGGCCGCAGGTTGTGCACCCCTGCTTTAAAGGGAATCTCTCGGTATATAACTTGATATTATACCCATCCTAAATTAGAGATGTGTGCTTGATGTGACAATTTCACGTCTCATATGTATATGGATATATATCAAGGTATGTAGTGACAGAGTCTCTTTAAAACTAGAAAATCCCTTTCTTTAAATGGGACACAACGCACGTACTGGAATACAAATCTACCGCCCGTTCAGCTATCGTTGGCAGGTTCAGTTTTGCTTTGTATTCAGTTTGGCATGTTAGTCTATAAGCTGCACTTTATGTATATTACTGACTCGCTCATGAATTAGATGGAAAAGCTATGTGTCATCTGCTGTATTTTAGATGAGGAGATCTGACTTCGACCAGGGGTTTCCAAGTGCAGTAGTCATCTCCATGATTCGTGAAGGATTTCCTCTGACACTCCTTACAAGTCCCTGAGTTGTCCATTGCTGTATTTAGAATTCAGTGTAGTGTACTCTAAGTGCTAAAATATGACCGCTTGAAGACAGGTCTAACTCCTGATAGTGGACTACTATGAGAGTGAATGGAGATGGGATCACTGAACTGTGAATACTCAGTCATTCCATTTTAGGCTACTTTCACACTAGCGTTTTCCTTTATGAACGGATCCGATTGTATTATCTTTAAAAGGGTTCCCCGGGCTTTTAATATTGATAACCTATCCTCAGGATATGTCATCAATATCAGATCGGCGAGGGTCCGACACCCAGCACCCCCACCGATCAGCTGTTTGAAGAGGAGGCGCGCGCCGTGCCAACACTGCCTCCTCTTCAATGATTACCTTCTCGCCGTCACCTCTGCAGCAGTGAGCCGGTGTAATTACACCTAACAGTTCCATTCATTTTAATGGGACGGATTGTTTCCATACACTTGTATAGGAGCGATCCGTCTCATTAAAATCAATGGGACGGTTTGGGTGTAATTACACCTGCTCACCACTGCAGAGGCGACGGCGAGAAGTTAAACAGTAAAGAGGAGGCAGCGCTGGCACGGCGCGCCTTCTCTTCAAACAGCTGATCGGCGGGGGTGCCGGTTGTCTGACCCCCGCCGATCTGATATTGATGTGGCAATCACAAAACGGTAACTGCATCATCTCCAGTTCCATCTTGATTTCTTGTACTTAAAAAGAATGTGTACACAAAAAAGCAGCAACGTTTCGGCTACATGGTAGCCTTTTTCAAGCTAATAACAAGTCATCATAACAATCCATATATAATGAATATAGCCCTTCCCCTAATGGTAAGGGACCAATCCATCGTGTGTCACAGCCCCCAAACACACTTACATGTAATCGGATTAACCACTCATTTATATAACCTCCCACAATCTCAAATCAATGGTAATTATTTGCGCTAAAAAAAAAAAATCTGTGTCTACCTTAAGAAGAGGTGGTAATCAATCATGGTGTCCACATGGAGAGATCTGGGCTGCAGAGTGGCGTTCCTCTATCTCCATTGCGCATGTCTAACAGCTCATCATTGTTCGCACCGCTCCACAGCAGCGCACCGTTCGCGTCATCACATGATCGTAATCCAACTCCCGCCCATCTACGCCGATAGTCGGCTGCCAAGTGTTCTCATCACCATGGAGATACGCTTATACGGGCAGAATGGCTAGACAAGCGCTCACTGTCTGGAAGAGGAACTCCACCATAGGATTGTCACCCACATATTTATGTATAGAAAATAGACCCAGGCTGTCATAAATATATATTTTTCCTACCGCCTATGTAATTACTAGCGGGATTCGGAGGGTCACCAGATGTCATACACCATCTATAGAGAGTGATATAATAACGATAAGTGACATAAAATCATCATGTATGTTCTATACTGAATCGGACATAGAAGATTTATTACTCTACATCATTCAATACCACTCAATTGAATTCAATATACTGTTACTCTGTCAATCAACTGCGATTCCGTGTGATCGATTCAGTGGGGGTTTTGAGAAGAGGAGGTGATAGAGAACGCATCCTTAGAAAAAAGGAGCTGAAATGGATCTTTAAAGTCATTACAACCCTTTGGTCTTTAATATTGAATTCAATGTGAGTGGTATTGAATGATGTAGAGCAGGGATCAGCAACCTTCGGCACTCCAGCTGTTGTGAAACTACAATTCCCAGCATGCTCCATTCATTTATATGGGAGTTCTAAGAAGAAAAGAGCAAGTAGGCATGCTGGGAGTTGTAGTTTCACAACAGCTGGAGTGCCGGAGGTTTCCTACCCCTGATGTAGAGTAATATATCTTCTATGTCCGATTCAGTGTAGAACATATATGATGGTTTTATCTTGTTTTTAATATGTCACTTCCGCATCCCAGGACGGCAAGCAAACTGCATGATTCATTTAAATTCCTGCTCATTCTGGGCTTTGAAGTCAAGGAGGTGGTCCTATAATTGATGGGACCTCAGGTAAATAGATTCATGACTAAGCTCCGTCTACCTTGAATATCTTCACAAGAAGTCACAGAACTAGAGAGCTCTCCATGGTTTTTATGCCAATTACTCAATAGGACGCCCAGGATTCTGCTTTCATGGTAAGGAGGCCAATTGGATTCTTCAGGTTTACCATCAGCCTAAAGAACCTAAACAAATTTTGAAATAAAAGAAATTCAAGATAGTGACTGTTAAATCTACCATTAACCTGTTCGAGAGAGATTGTGTTATGGCTACCATATACTTATGATGCCTACTGTCATGCCCCCATCCATAGACTCAAAATTGTCTTCGATTTGTTGGCGAAAACAATGTATAGCACCATTTTCAATTTCAGGCGCTTCCATTTGGACTCGAGTGGTCCTAGAATCTCCACCAAGCTTTATGGCACTGGTATCCAGTCCTATTTATCAGCTGGGTATTTTGATCATTCCTTTTTTTGAACGATTTTTTTGGATTGCAGCTTAGTCAGAAATACTCCCTTCAGTCACATGTTCAAACCACTCTGCAAACTCTCAAGACTTTAGGACGGCTAGTAAACCTGGAGAGTGCTGCGGGCTCTTCAAAAAGCTGATTGGCAAGGGTGCCAGGAGTTGAATCCCCGCTGATCTGATATTAATGGCCTTTATCAATATTTGAAACCAGTTAATCCCTTTTAATTAAGATAAAAACAAAATGGAGCAAAATCTATACAAAATGCAATTTGGAACATGCCTACTATTAAAGGGGTATTACCATCTCAAACAATGGGGGCATATCGCTAGGATATGCCCCCATTGTCTGATAGGTCCGCTGGGACTCGCACGTACAACGAGAACGGAGCGAGGAGAACTGTGGTCCGGAGGACCCCGGATTTCCACCACCAAGCGCTGCTCCCATAGAAGTGAATGGGAGCGCACCGCGCACTCGCGGCCCCTGCTCCCATTCATCTCTATGGGGCAGACGGAAATAGCCGAGCTCGGCTATTTTCGGCAGCCCTATAGAAATGAATGGAGGGCGGCTGCGCATGTGCAGTGCGCCCTCCGTTCATTTCCCCGCTCGGTTTTCATTGTAGGTGCAGGTCCGAGCGGTGGGACCCACACCTATCAGACAATGGGAGCATATCCTAGCGATATGCCCCCATTGTCTGAGATGGGAAAACCCCTAATATCACAAAACAGTATTTGGTATTCCTCTAATCAAAATAACCAGTACAATATAGTGAACACATTAACTATGGTTTACCTGTATGGGTCCCTGAAATTCCTGATGCGACTTTATAGCTGTCACAGTGTATTTCCCCTATATTGACTACCATCTGGGGAGTTTTCCTCATGATAACATGTACCAACAGATAAGTGGACTTTCAACTTCTGCTTTTATTTCAAGACAATGAGAACCCTATGTCATTTTGAAACTTATTTATGTCTGGCTCCAGGTTTATGTGGTCGCTTGGTGACTGAGTCAGAGTGTACCCACTGGTTTATGCACCCTTAGACCCACCTACTGATCTACTTAGGGGAGGGTGCCTGGGAGACCAGACATGTCTTCCTCCACCGCCACTAGAGGGACCTTGCTTTTATTTGTATTTTGATTTCAGTGGTAGCTCAATAAATATGCAATGAGCGCCACCTAGTGGCGGCTGTGGGCAATTAAAATGTTGTAATCGAAAAGGGCAAAGTGAAAGGAAGCAGATTTGGATTCTGACGAGTAACAGTAGGCAAATATGTGATAAGCTATAGTTTTGTTGCCTACAAATGTAAAATGTAAAAACACTTTCTCGCTTGTATCATTGGGGATCACAGGACTGTGGGTATAGCTGCTGCTGCCACTAGGAGGCGACACTAGGCTGAAAAATGATAACTCCTCCACCGCCGGCAATACCCCCTCCAGCCTGGAGAGAGCATATCCGTTTTTAGCTTAGTGTCGTAGCTTTCTTTTTTTTTTTTTTTTTTTCCATTTTTTAGGTATGGGAAGCAGTCACCTAGCGTCTCTGTCTTTCCAGGGAGCAAGGGAGCTCTTACAGAGGATCCCACGCTTCTTCGGGGGCCACCGCTGCGCTGGCTGGCCATTGCGCCTTCTTCTGAGCTCGCTATCGGGTCACCGGGAGGTCTCCGCGGCAGTTTCCAACAAGCGGGCGTCCGCTCCGCTCTGGGTCTTCCTTTTTTTTTTTTTTTTTCCCCGGCCAACCGGAAGTGCATCGTGGTCGGCCGCGGGTAGCTAATTTAGGCCGCGGCTTCCCAGGAAACATAGGCCGCAAGTTGCCGCCTACCGCTATGACTAGGGGAGCGGGGCTGTGCTTCCTGCCGAGGCTCTGTGGAAGGACCCTTTGCTTCCCCGTGCTGTTCAGGCTGCCTCAAGCTCCATTGGGATCACTGGACCTGCACTCGCCTGCAAACTGGTAGGACGGTTACCCCTCTCTCCAGTCTTGAGACCGCTATTGGTTTGGATTAGCAGCCATGTCAGAACCCACCAGCGACCCTTGCATACCACCAGCCACCACTTATTATGCATGGACTAAATGCAAAATTAAGTTCCTTCGCGGTCAGCCAGATTCCGTGTGCTCCGCATGCTGTGCACCTAGACAGGTTCTGCCCCCCGAGCCTACGCAGCCGCATGACCACCCTGACCGTGTGGAACTGGACTGGGCCCATGCTTTGTCCCGAGCAGTGGAGGACCTCTCGAAAATATCCCAATCCACCCTCTCCCTCATGGGTCGTTTGGTTGATAAATCCCCACCTGCACAGTCCGCACCCTACTCGGGTGAACACCTTAGGGGCAGACCTTCGCACAAGCGGCTCAGAGCAGGTCATCATTCCTCCTCTGACGCCTCTGCATCTCCACCCCCACCTGGGTCACGCTCGGATGCATCCTCCCTCCCAGGGGAAGTTCTGTCCGATGGGGAGATTGGGGAATCTGACTCTGATATGGATCCGGAACAATCTTCTAAGATTGCTTCCATGGTGGACAGCCTAGTTACTGCTGTCCGTGACACCTTCCAGGTGCAGGATGACTCCCCCTCCACGAGTCATCAAGGGGTGTCTTTTCTCCGCTCCAGACAATCCCTTAAAGCCTTTCCCTTACACGACAACTTTTCGGTGGTCATTGCAAAGGCGTGGGACCGCCCAGATGGTTGCTTAACCACATCCAAGCGACTTAATCTACTGTATCCCTTTCCGGCGGATTGTGTCTAAGTGGTACTCTCCGCCTAAGGTGGATCCTCCGGTCGCACATCTCGCCAAACATGCTGCTATTTCCGTGGCTGATGACTCATCCCTCCAAGATTTCGTAGATCGTTGTATGGAGTCTTTTGCTAAGTTGGCATTTGCAGCAGGTGGCTCAGCGCTTCGACCCATTTTTGCTTCCGTCTGGGTGGCTAAGGTGGTCTCAGAATGGGCACTCCGGTTAAATCAAGTCTTGGCGGCGGACCTCTGTCTGGCGGAGCTCCAGTCTTTGGCCCTGCAAATCTCGCGGTGAAATATCTCTGTGAGGCCTCCTTGGACGCAGGTGCACTGGTGGCCCGCTCATCAGCTTTCGCGGTAGCCTTACGGCGCAAACTGTGGCTTAAGGTCTGGGCCGCGGATTCGTCCTCAAAGCGGTCCCTGGCAGGCCTCACTTTTTCCGGCTCCCGTTTATTCGGGTCCCGTTTGGATGAAATTATCTCTGAGGCCACAGGTGATAAAAGTACCCACCTTCCACAGGGCAGATCCAAGCGCACGTTTCGCGCTAAGTCCTCAAATGCCCGGACTTGCTCCTTTCGCCGCTTCTCGGGTACTTGTCTGGCGGCAGGAGCTCTTCCCAAGTCAAAGACCAGCGAAAAAAGCCATTCTTTCGACCTCAACCAGCCTGGCGCCCACGGACACAGCCCACTCGTCCCTCGGGCAATAAACAGCCTTCTGCATGAAGGGGCGCCCCCACCCTCATGGGTGGTGGGTCGTCTCCTCCTTTTTCAGGACATTTGGCGGGCCCATATTTCAGACGCGTGGACGCTCAAAACTGTAACCTCAGGTTACAAGATCGAGTTTGCTTCTCCTCCCCCAGACTGTTTTTTTTTTTTTTTTTTTTTTCTGTCCCAGATCTGGATCGGGCTGTCTCCTTTTCTCAGACAATTCGGTCTCTCCTCGATCGGGGCGTACTTACACGTCCTTATTGCTCCGGTACATCAGCGCTTCCTCCTCTTCTCGGTAGGACCCCACCACTACCAGTTCGTCGCCTTTCCCTTTGGCTTGGCAACGGCGCCCTGAGTATTCACAAAAGTGCTCGCTCCCCTCCTGGCCCTTCTTCGTGCCAGGGGTATCACCCCGATTTCCATATCTGGGCGACATCCTGGTCAAGGCGCCGACCTTCAGTCAGAACGAGGTCAGTCTACGTATCACTCTGACACCCTGACACGCTTTGGCTGGCAAACTTCCAGAAGTCTTCCTTACGCCCAACCATTCGGATCACCTTTCTTGGGATGATCCTCGACGCAGACGCTGCATTAGTTCGCCTTCCTCTGGACAAGCGGCTAGCCCTTCTGAAGTTGGTCAGTCTTCTCCTCCTGCGCAGGTTCCCATTGATCCAATTTTGCATGCAGGTCTTGGGTGCAATGGTCGCTTCCTTCGAGGCAGTCCCATTTGCACAATTGTCGCTTCTCCATTGGACCCCTCTTTTGAGGGGCCAGCAGATTCGGATCCAGTCGGACAATGCCACGTCAGTGGCTTACATCAACCACCAAGGGGGAACCCGCAGTCAAGCGGTGATGGAGGATTCGGCCCAAATCCTGCAGTGGACGGAGACTCGTGTACCAGTGCTATCGGCGGTCTACATTCCAGGGGTGGAGAATTGGACGGCGGATTTCCTCAGTCGGACAACAATGGACCCGGGAGAGTGGTTGCTGCACCCGAAAGTGTTCGACTCCATTTGTCTCCGTTGGGGCTGAGGTGGACTTGATGGCGTCCAGACTCAACAGCAAACTTCCCACCTTCTTCTCTTGAACAAGAGATCCTCGAGCGTGCGCCATAGACGCACTGGTGGCACCATGGGGCGGGTTCTTTCTACTGTACGTATTCCCTTCCCCTCCTGCCCCGAGTCCTGCACAGAATCAGGTTGGAGAGCATCCAGATGATTCTTATTGCTCCGGATTGGCCCCGTCGCGCGTGGTACACCGATATCTTGCTTCTTCTAGGAGACATGCCATGGCCTCTTCCGCTCAGAGTCTATCTTCTCTCTCAGGGTCCTGTCTTCCAACAGCGTTTAGAGTCGCTACATTTGACGGCGTGGCTGTTGAAACCGCAATTCTGCAGAGTGGTTTCCCTGACAGGCTCATCCACACCATGATTAAGGCCAGGAAACCAACGTCTTCCAAGATTTATTATAGAACTTGGAGGTCCTTTCTGCTCTTTCTGCTCTTCTGTGCAGAACGTGGCCTCCCTCCACTGTGCTTCTCACTTCCCACCATCCTTTCCTTTCTGCAATCAGGTCTGGAATTGGGTCTTGCACATAGTTCTTTTAAAGGGCCAAGTGTCAGCACTTTCAGTTTTTTTCCAGCGTCCTTTAGCCGGACAGGCCCCGGTTAAGACGTTTCTACAAGGGGTGGCTCACACTGTCCCGCCGTATCGCCCTCCTTTACCCTCTTGGGACTTGAACCTGGTCCTAGGTTTCCTCCAATCTGCTCCTTTTGAGCCTCTAGACGCTGTTTCCCTCCGTCTTCTTTCCTGGAAGGTTGCCTTCCTGGTGGCAATCACCTCCATTAGGCGCGTGTTGGAATTGGCAGCGCTCTCTTGTAAGGAGCCCTTTCTTGTTCTCCACCAAGATAAGGCGGTGCTCCGCCCAGTACCTGATTTTCAGCCGAAGGTGGTCTCTGCCTTCCACGTCGACTAAGACATTGTTCTCCCTTCATTCTGCCCCTCTCCCTCACATCATAGGGAGCGAGCTCTCCATCAGCTGGACGTGGTTCGGGCTCTGAGGATTTACCTGTCCATTTCTAGTTCGTTCCGCCGTACGGACTCCCTATTTGTTGTTCCTGAAGGTCCCCGCAAAGGCTTGCCAGCTTCTAAGGTGACAATTGCCAAGTAGATTTGTTTGGCAATTGCTGAAGCATACCGCTCCCAGGGCAAAGTACCGTCCCTCTGTGTCACGACCCACTCGACCAGGGCGGTGGGCGCCTCTTGGGCTCGGTTCCACCATGCTTCCGCTTCACAGTTGTGTAAGGCAGCGACTTGGTGAACATGTGCAAGGAAGACCAAGTTTTACCAGGTGCATACTTTTGCATCAGCGGACGCTGTGCTGGGCCGCAAGGTCTTGCAGGCAGCGGTGTCTTGAGCTTCTGCAAGGCAGTTTTCATGAGGGTGTGTTCTTCCCGCCTCGTGGACTGCTTTGGAACGTCCCATGGTCCTGTGTCCCCCAATGATACAATAAAACAAGATTTTTGTGAACTCGCCTGTAAAATATATTTTTCTTGCTTAGTTCATTGGGGGGCACAGCTCCCACCCATTGTTTTTATTATTACTGCAAGTGATGGCGGTTGGTTTGCCGGTACGGTCCTCAGTTCTAGTTCGGTCCGATTGGCATTGGTTATGTAATGGGTGGTTTCCGGTATGTTTTTTTTTTTCTCCTACTCTTACTGCTTGGGCACAAACTGATAACTCCTCCCCTGCGGGCTATACCCCCTCCAGCCTGGAGAGAGCATATCAGCCTAGTGTCGCCTCCTAGTGGCCGCAGCAGCTATACCCACAGTCCTGTGTCCCCCCCCCTAATGAACTAAGCGAGAGAGATTTTACAGGTGAGTTCACAAAAATCTTGTTTTTTCCTTATCTCGATGGTGTGGAGATAAATGCTGCATGTTCTCTTCTTTTCTTCTAGAGATGTAATATTACCATTGGTTGGATGTGTAGCTGATTAATGGAAGGCAGAAGTCCCTACAGAATATATGATCCAGGTGGTAGTGCTCCCAAATTCACTGATGAGCAGCCGGAACGCATGGCAGGGATCCCAAGTCTTGGTAAACTTCACGTGTATAAACTGTATATGTGGTAAATACACAAGGGGGAATTTTTCCAACCCATCACACCAGAATTCTGGTCTCCCACTCACTCCAGTTGTGAAAAGTTGTTGGGAAAGTGGGCATGGTTAACCTGTCAAACGGAGTTTGGCTTGCCAGGGCGGCAGTGGAATCCACACGTGGCCAACTGCTAATCGCTGGGCCACACCTTTTTGTTCTAAGTCCATTTGTGACCTGGAAATTGGCGGCAAGTCGCATGCAGATCCTGCTGCCCGGGCCACATTGTGTACAGGCGGCGTTAAGCCAGATTTATCATCTGTAACATTTTAAAAAGTCACAAAAATTGATGCAATCTTACTACAGTAAATGTGGTGGCATAGAAAGTGGGGTAACATTTCAAGAAAGAATTGCTAGACTAAAAGATGCACCAAATTTATCAAACCTTTGAGCCACTCGGGCTGTACAAAACTGACCTAACCTAAAAATTCCCCTCTTGATAACTCCTATCATTTTCATCTCTAATGGTCACCATTACAAGAGTTTTCATCCAGCTTTCCCACAGTCCTGATGACTTCCAGTTTGGAGCCTGGGAAGGTTGAGAGCCAACCAGTAGCTGCATTGGCTGACATTTCTCTTGCTACCCAGCTTTCCCAGCAGCAGATTTACTGGTAGTTAAAAGTAGCTGAACTGAATTTTGAATGTGGAAAAAAAAAAAGTGAAAAACGATGCCATACTCATTAGATTTCTGTTGGCCAAACCTGCCAATTTTGGCATGATCAGTCCAGTACCTAATGTATACGGGGCCTCTCGACAATTTCCTCGGCAGATTCAGGAGAGATAGGATTGGGCTTGTTGCACTACAACATGCCCAGTTCTTTTGTTTTCAAGGAGATAAACTGCACCCGGGGTGCCTGGCGGAGGCTTTCTTTCCTTTCCCATTTACATGCATGCTTAATGTAGTGGGGTTGGGTATGTGTGGAGATAAAGTATGTGATCATGGGAGCAGGGATTTTCTGGACTTCCTGTCCGTAAGTAAACTACAGTTGGCCTTTCCCTATTCAGAGAACAGATAAACATACAAAAGACTGCATCCAACTTCCCCACAAATGGAGGGAACATAAACCGTATATATAGTCCCCATACAATAGGATAGATAATGGCTTAGTTCATGACCATGACAATTATTTTTGAAAAATTTATAGTTTTTTATTTTTATTTTTTTAGGATAACTGAAAAGGGAAAACCAAACTTGGCATTATTCATGGCAGGACTCCCAAGTCTTGGTAAATGACCCAGGTATAAACTGCACAGATGTTGAAGTCACAGTACATTGTCATGACCTTTCCAAAAAACATACATATGGAATTATAGGGGTGCACTTTTCTCTGCTTAGCTTTTAATAAGTCTTTATTAAGACCGACGTTTTAGACGCTGGTCTTAATACCCCTGCATCGGCAGTGGATGCACTGTACTTATCTAGAGGCACAAGCCTCTACATAACTTCGGCGCATGATCCGCCAGTGTACACTAAACTTAAAACTGTGCCAGCTGCCTTGCTGGTGTAGATTTAAAGGGATTCTGTCACCTCTTTTTACCCTATAGAGATGCGGACATGCACGGCTAGATCGCCGCTAGCATGTCCGCAATATACCGGTCCCATATCTCTGAGTGGTTTTACTGCGTGTAAAAAATGATTTTATAGATATGTAAATGAGCCTGGTAAGGGCCCAAGGGGCTGTACTAACCTTCTTGGTGCCCAGCTACGCCCCCCTCTGAAGGAGCCCAGAAATCTCCTCCTTGCTCACAAAGTCGGGATCGCCGTAATCTCGCGATGCACGAGCTCGCGCATGCGCAGTGCTGGCATAGTGTTCCTTCCCTGTGCTGGTATCGGCCTCAGGGAAGGAACTGCACATGCGCGAGCTCGCGCACCGTGAGATTACGGCGATCTGACTTTGTGAGCAAGGAGGAGATTTGTGGATACACAGGGGGCGTGGCTGGGCTCCAGAACGGTTAGTACAGCCCCTTGGGCTCCTTACCAGGCTGATTTACACATATTATAATAAAATAAAATAAAAAAATATATATATAACATTTTTTACGCTCAATAAAACCACTCAGAGATACGGCGATCTAGCCATGCATGTCCGCATCTCTATAGGCTAAAAAGAGATGACAGGCAAGGCAAAACCTGGCATAGAAAATCATAAATGAGATGGGCTTGCCCTCTTCCCACGCCCCACACCTTTTTTTTACAACTGACGTATGTGCTATGGAAGGGGAAGAAGTCGCAGATTTTGCCAAAAATCACTTTTGCAACAAAATCTGTGCTAAAGAGTCATAATATTTGGTCATATACGACCCCCATAATGTCTTTTCTGGTGGCGCTCTCTGCTCACTACCTTCCTGCTATTCACACAGGAGCATTGTATTGTTCACCTAGCATCTGCTCAGCTGCCATACTCCTGTGTCCCGCTCTGCAGGCCACAGTCTCGCTGCAAGGCCTCTTTCTGTGTCTGTGTTAGAGACTTTTTCCTGCAGCACTGCAGGGGTTAATTCCTTTTCAGATCAGCTGCTTAACTAATGAGCTAATAAACTCTCCTATATAGCTGTGCTGCTGACCTTACTTCCTTGCCTGAGCAGTTGGTCTCTACAGATCTTGCTAGGTCTCGCGAGCTTGCCTAGAGTCTGTTAAGAGCTTTAATCTGTTTGCCTGTGTACTGACCGCTGCCTGTTTCCTGACTACGTGTATGGCCTGTTCCCTTAGTGCCACGTACTGGTGTCTCTGATTCCCCTGGGTCAATAGCCAACCAAATCTGGGCTATACCAACAGGTACCAGTCTGGTGGCTTCCCTACAGCAAAGACCAGATCCCTGCATAGGGGTTAAAGGGTAAAAACCAGGGGACCACCAGGATAGCTCCCTTAGGACTAGCCCAAAATCAAACCAGTTGGTTGGCACAGCAAGTCCACGCTCACTGCCCTTAATAATGTCCCATCATAGAGGGGATCCCCACTCCCCTCTATTAACGAGAGCTGCTAACAACCTCATTTGTAAAAGTGACCATTAGACAAACAGCAGCCATATTTACCTATTTCGTGAGGATCTGGAAGTGTCCTGGTTCTTTTTCCTCAATGGCAGATGGGGGTGTACTGTAGGTCTGAAGATGTAGCTATCCAACAGCTGTGTAAGGTATATGGCCTAAGCCAGTATGATCTGCTTTGCTAGCAAGAAATTCCTCATAAATGGTAGAACCAGATTGTGTGACAGATAAGGGCATAGTGCAGTTTCCATTCTCCTCCTCTACTTTCTCTTTCCATTCTCCTCAGTCTGCTTTTATAACCCACCTTCCCTCCTGCTTTTCACCCTCATTCTGACGTTCTCTGCCCCTCTCAGGTGAACTGCTGGAAGAATCACAGAACGTGGCCCACAATCTCCGCCAGAAAGCAGAAGCCCTTATAAAAGACACCAGAGATCTCCAGTCGTCGTCTTCGGCAAACCCCCATGCTTCATTCACTGGAAAGATGAACACAGGTAAGTCTCCAGCCAGAAGAATGTCACTGAAGGGGGCAGCTGACCCTGCAACTATTTCAGTGAAATGCCTTTACTTCCGACACCCCCCATACCTGAGCCAAGTGTGCAGGTGCTGTCTGTGGGCATAGGACCGTACACCAATGACGGGCACAGGAGGGAGGCAGAAAAAAAACCTCTAGATCAAGGCATTTTTCTCTAATAAGGGTCTATTTACACGTCCGTAGTTCAAATTGCGGATCCGCAATACACCCGGCCGGCACCCCCAAGAAATGCCTATTCTTGTCTGCAATTGCGTACAAGAGTAGGACATGCTCTATTGTTTTCCGGAGCCGCGGACCGGAAGATCGGCGGCGCGCTCCGGAAATGCGGAAATCCGCATCCATTCCGTCCCCATAGAGAAAGAATGGGTCCGCACCCGTTCCGCACAATTGCGGAACGGATGCGGACCAGAATTGCGGACGTGTGAATGAAGCCTAAGAGAAACCTATCCAAAGTTGGGTAAAAAATGAGCGACCATATATGACCTGGTATATGAAGCTTTCCCAAGATGTAGACAAGCATCACATAGAAGTATTCCGTTTCCCAGCTATTATAGGGGTCTGCAGATGGGAGCATTTCTTTATACTGATGATGGAGCAGATCATACGTTACAAACCATCTTCTAATACGTCATAGATACAACATCTTGATTTATCAAAAATGTCATTGTTTCAGCTGTTTTCCATTGTTGGTGTATGTACATGTAAATATCCTTAACATTTCAGAGCAGGAAAAGGCAGAAGATTTTTTGCATGTTGAGCTATCCGATGTGAATGACAAGGAATCTGATGTTCGCTCCACGGTTGTTCCCAAAATCCCAGCAAGTGTAAGTAGATTGATGTGCAGTGTAAGTTCTTGTACTGTAAAGCCTGTATTACGATAGATAGTTGGCCAGATACTCACTAACGATCATTGTTAGCGATGTAATGTGCTGCTGCGGGATTGTTGTCTAATCCCGATCTGCTGCCGGCAAACAACAAGTCAGTACGGGGACAAGCGATGGCATAATGATCGCTCCTCCCCATACTGTAGAGGAGATTTCTGCATGTAATAGCAGTGGTCTCCTCTACTAAGGAGCAGGCGATTGCGGGGTTGCAGCATGCCTATGAAGATTTTAGCAGGCTGCATGTGCGTTGTTCATTGAGTGGCAGCAATGTTCCATCATACAATAGTATTACATTGTAGGCAAAAATATATTTATAAAAGACGGCACAGCTGAGGGAAGACGTCTGTATGTGGGTAAGTAACTGGCACAGTGAGTGATAGAAAACAGAGGGTGGTTATTAACGGTGCACACTCCGATTGGGTCACTGTCACTAGTGGAGTACCTCAGGGGTCAGTATTGGAGCTAACTGGATGGACGTATGTCTTTTTTCTGCCTTACAAACTGCTACTATTTTACATATGGCTAAGCCAGAGGGATTTACGTAAGCCAATGGCCATACAATTTTACTGCAAATTTGTGTGGTCATTGGCTGGTGGGAGTAGCGTGACTTGGACACATGCAGCCAGCCATACCATAAAAGTCCACCAATGGAACTGTTTAAAGGGAACCTGTCACCTAGAAAAGCGGCAGCATTACCTTCTAGCCGTCTGTAGCTTGATTCCAAAGTTGTTTTTGTCCTATCAGATGTCAGATGTGCCTAATGCCAGAAATGCCCGCATTATGTAAACTAGGCTCTTGAAGTCAGGGGTGCAGCGGCTTCCTCGTTGAATTCAAGCTTGCCCCGCGCCCCCTTTCCCGCCCCTTAGCGTTTGTTTGATAGAAGTTCAAATCCCTATCATGTCGGCCACAAGATCTAAATCTCGTCTACCCTGAGCATTGTCCTTTGCCGCCTGCATGAGTGCGCCACTAAACATTCAACATAAAAATTGCTCATTGTTTTTTTTTGGCATGCTCAAAAATCATTGTTTGCCAGTGGCGGATCGTGCTGTGTAAACACACTCTGCTGCCGGCATGGGGATGAGCGATGGCATCGCTATTGCTCCTCTCCGTGCTGTGGAGGAGATCGCTGCATGTAAGATCAGCAAGCAAATATCCTCTAGCAAGCAGATTACCTCCATCCTGACAGTCGCCCTAAGTGGTTAAAGGGTAGCTCTGCTACTCCTCTATACGGTAATGCCCATGTAGCCCCTCATATGTAGATTTCTGTGTACACTCTGGAACATACCTGCAGCACTGATGCCATTTGTTTGCCAGTCTCTCACCGACGGAAGCCGTGCCATTCTGGTTGCGCCGTGTAGTGATAGATGTAGATTAATATCCTACTGCAAGACATTTGATATTCCCCTTGGGTGTCCTGCTTTGCTTTTCTGGGAGACTGGTCACTTCTCCCTAACTGAAACTTGGAAGTACTAAAATACTAATAAAGTATTCTCTTTTAGGGGTCCTCATCTGAGTTCGACATCTTGGACCCCAGCGAGAAAAGAAAATCTCCTGAGTCCAGGTATTCGGTGAGTACTCTTGAATTTTGTTTGGTGAGCTTTCTTTGTAGTAGCCCGAAATGCGTCAGCCTGTGTTTCATGTATGAATAAAGAAGTCCTATGGTTTGGTGAGCAGATATTCATCACCTCTAGGCTTTGTTGTGCACAAGGGAGACGTCCGATGCTGAGAGTTTATTTCTAGTACTTCATATGCTACAATAACTAGAGTGCAATGTATGCCTGGCCAAGAAGCCTCGATGAATGTCTATGTACTGTAGCTCTTTGAGTTATGGCAGTTCTATTGGGGGTCATTTATCAAACTAGTGTAAAGTAGAACTGGCTTAGGTGCCCATAGCAACCAATCAGATTCCTCCTTTTATTTTCCGAAGGAGCTGTCAAAATGAAAGGGGATTGGGTGCTACGGGCAACTAAGTCAGTCCTACTTTACACCAGTTTGATAAATGACCCCCTATGTCCTTGTTCGCAATCCTATTTTTGTATGTTGTGGTGGACCTAAAATGAAAAGTGAAGCGGCTTTGCAAATGTTCTTGAGCAAAAACCTCTGGGCATTTTGTGTCTCCAGCTCCTATGTGCCTCATACTTCCGACCTGCAGTCATGTTCGTTTCCATCTGACCGCCACTTCTTAAGGGTATATTAGACGGGCAGATTATCTGGCAGTCTAATACTGCTGCCGATTGCACGATGAATGACTAAATGCTCGTTCTTCAGGCAATTCGGATCTTTCCGCTTGATTTACTGGCGGCAGATTGTGCTGTCTAATTACGATTCATTCATTTCTATGGTGGATGTTTATTTATTTTATTTTTTTCTTAAATGAAAATTTATTTAAAAAAACAAATCCGATTCACTCCAGAAATGCATAGCACACCTCTCGGCACCGAGAACTTTGAAACGCAGTTTGAATTGAGCCTGTACATTAAGCGGGTCAGGCTGTGTTCATTGCAGAATTGTCATTCATTTCTATGGAGAATTTTTAAATGTAAATAAAAATAAACTAGAAATCCGAGCTCTCGCATGGCCTTAACTCCACTACTAGTTGAAACCAAGTGGAAGGAATATATTCCTTCTAAGGCCTCATGCACACAGCCATTGTTTTGGTCCACATCCGAGCCGCAGTTTTGGCGGCTCGGATGCAGACTCTTTCACTTCAATGGGGCCGCAAAAGATGCGGACATCACTATATGTGCAGTCCACATCCGTTGCTCTGTTTCAAGAGTCCGCAAAAAAAATATAACCTGTCCTATTCTTGTCCGCAGAATAGGCAGTTATATTAAAGGCTGACCATCCGTTCCACAAATTGCAGAACGCACACGGACGCCATCCGTGTTTTTCGGACCGCAAAACACACAACGGTCGTGTGCATGAGGCCTTTAACTACAGAGGAATGGCAGGAGGCTTTGGAGTCCCCTCTAAATGTTTCACCTTCAGCCAATAACAGATAAATAGAACTGGTCGTTCTACGCAGATGCTTTTTGACCCCTACAAGGTTGTATAAGATGGGCAGAATACGCCACACTCTGTCCTGGATGTATGGAGAACAAGGCTACATTTGGGAATGTACGGATTGGAAATCCTTCTGGCAGGAGGTTACTGATATATTAGAGGCAGTGATCTCCAGACGAGCCTGAAGTTTGCTTACTGGGTCTCCTCGAGGAGGAGGCCCCATCACACCAGGATATTTTTGCGAGAGGCTCTATTCCTGGCAAAGAAAGCCGTAGCATGAAGATGGACGGGAGACCACCCACCCACTGTTAGCCAATGTAAATCCCTAGTGAACCAAATTATCCCTTTTGAGAATATAGTATATAAAATTAGACAATGTCCCCAGAAATTTTGAAAGGGGTGTGGAGCATGATGACTTTGACATTTCCCCATTCCAGACATATACTCTCTGCCATGCTTCATCTACGATAGTGATTGAAACCCTGGTGCGCATTTTAGTTTCATTTCTATGTATGTAACATATACACCCTATGCATTACCTTGATACACGTGCTAATGCTATCCCGTACTTGTATATTATTCAATAAAACTCCAAAAATGCATAGTACACCTCGGCACCGAGAGCTTTGAAACGCAGTTTGAGCACAGTCTGTATGTTAAGCAGTCTGGGCTGAATTAATTGCCGAAAACTGGAGGAGAATAAAATACAAATAACGACCTAGTGCCTTTTCAAGCACTATAAAATGGGTTGAAGGTGAACTTACTGTAGCTCTGTAGTCATTGAGTTACCATACTGGATTTCTCCTGCACACGACCGTATGTATTTTGTGGTCTGCAAAAAAGCGGATCCGCAAAAAATACGGATGACATCCGTGCGCATTCCATATTTTGCGGAACGGAACAGCTGGCTCCTGATATTGTCCGTAATGCGGACAATAATAGGAAACATGTTCTATTTTTTTTTTTTGCGTAACGGACATCTGGAAACGGAATGCACATAGAGTAACTTCAGTTTTTTTTTTGCAGACCCGTTGAAATGAATGGTTCCGCAAAAAAACCAAAAACGGAAAGAATATACGTTCGTGTGCATTAACCCTAAAAGTCCAAATTTACATGCTGTGGCGGTTAAAGGCATCGATTTTGTTTTAGCCCTGGTCAAGTCACGACTATTCCTCATTGTCATCGATGGGAAAAACCAAAGACCATCAGAACTTTACTTGTGGTCCTGGCTTTTAGGCTACTCTGTAGGACAATCTGAATGTGACTGCCAGGTAAAACGTTATCTGCCCTGCAGGGTGATTTTCTGGCCGTTCAAGGCTCCCCTTGGCAGCCGGACCCCATGAATAAGCTGACTCTGAAAGGGATTGTCTGTGATGAGACAACCCCTTTAAGGCTACTTTCACACTGGCGTTTCTGGGTCCGCTTGTGAGATCCATTTCAGGGCTCTGACAAGCTGCCCCAATGCATTCTGAATGGATAAGGATCCGTTCAGAATGCATCAGTTTGGTCTCCGTTGCGTTTTATAGACTGTCACTAAAACGCAGCTTGCAGCGTTTTGGGGTCCGCCTGACGATGCGGAGCCAAACGGATCCGTCCTGACTTACAATGTAAGTCAGTGGGGACGGATCTGTTTTTCACTGACACAATATGGTGCATTTGAAAACGGATCCGTCCCCCATTAACTTTCAATGTCAGTCAAGACAGATCCGTTTTGACTTAGACTTTTTTTTAATGAATAATGCAAACGGATTCATTATTAACGGATACAAGCGTTTGCATTATTGGTGCGGATCCATCTGTGCGGATACAAGACGGATCCGCACAAAACGCGAGTGCAAAAGTAGTCACCATACGCATTGGCAAAATCATGTGTATGAACCTACTGTTTTCATGGAACAGCGCTGCACTTTGGGACTTCCGCTACCGTAGCTATTCTAGAGGAATTAGTTTTTTATCTGTTTAAACGCCGTTGACCATAATACGGCACATATGTGATTACTTGAACATTCTGTTCCCAAGTGGTTACGCTTCCCCTCGGCCTGTGTTGTGTTGTGTAAATCAGCCGTCCAGGACACATTTCCTGGTTGTGCAATTGTGTAGTTTTTTGCACTTGTCTTTGCTTTGACATCTGTCCCTGACTAAGGGATTGAAACTTGAGCGTGTAGTGAGTCAGGCCGGTATGGGGCTTTCTAATGTTAGGTGATGGATACGACAGGACCGTGAGTAACACGGAGATCCTGGTAGAACAATAGCTTGGTCATCGAGGAATAAGTCATGTGCATACATATGAGCTGAGCTAACTTTATTCCTTGGCAAGAGCAGCGTACTCTTCCGTAGTTATGTAGTAACACATCTTATGTGTATCCTGGAGTTAAAGGGGTTTTCCAAGACTTTTTTTAACTGATGACTTTACCTTTTGGATAGGTCATCGGTATCTGATCGGTAGGGGTCTGACACCTGGGACTCCCACCGATCAGCTGTTTGAGAAGGCCATGGCGCTCCGATGAACGCCACGGCCTTCTCGTAGATTTCGCTAGGCCGGTGACTAGGTGGGGCCGAGCTGTGATACCAGACACAGCCGCTATGCAGTGTACAGTGTTGTGCTTGGTGAGCTGCGAGAAGTCACCCCGGGGCCTTCTCAAACAGCTGATCGCCGGTGATCCCGATTTTCAGACCCCCACCGATCAGTTAAAAAGTCTCAGAAAACCCCATTAAGGATCCTTCACTAAGATGGATTCCATGAAATTATAGCATCTACTAGACCAGGGATCAGCAACCTTCGGCACTCCAGCTGCTGTGAAACTACAACTCCCAGCATGCAAACATGCTCGACTGCTCTTCAACTCCCATAGAAGTGAAAGGAGGATTCTTGGAGTTGTAGTTTCTGACCGGCTGGAGGTGCCGGAGGTTGCTGATCCCTGTGGTAGCATAGCTGTACTGATTGGCAGGCGGAATAGGCACGTCCCCATAGTGTAGTATGGCCGCCTGAGCTTGAGTCTGATCCAGGTAACATCTGTATGACGGAATGTGGCTATGACTAGGCTTGAGCGAATCGACTTTCGGATCCCAAGTCGATTAGTTCAAAACCTTCTTTTTTTAATGCTGTTTCCATACAAACTTTACCTACACGGAGCCATAACATTTTAATGCTGTATTGCTCGAAGTCGCGCTAGTCTTTGGTGAATTACTACTGTATTCATATCTGCATATTTTAAACCAGTTTAAAATAAAAATCTGAAGTGGGCTTTGGTACTGGCTGGTACCTCGGTACCACATTTTCTATCTTAAAAACGGACAATGATAGGACACGTTCTGTAATTTTTTTTTTCAGGCCCACGGAAAGGACATATGATGCGGACAGCACTGTATGTCCTACTTGCAGTGGTCAAATGGGAGACCTCAGATCCGCAGTGGAGCCAGGGAAGCAAAGCGTAGAAAAGTATGGTTCCCTCTGCAGGTCTGCCCAAAAGGCCCCCATAGGAGAACACCCCCTTATAAGGGCTCTGTCTTGCCCACATTTCAGTAATTCACAATCACTTTCTCCAGAAGTCTGCACATTTGACAGCAGTCTCTAGATTTCAGCCAGCCTTTTCTCATGGGTTAGTGTTACGGCACCTCCTCTTTTGGAGGAACTGGGTTTTTCCATGATTTCACAATGAAAATGTGTGCGGTATGTCTTTTTTTTTTTTTTTCAAAGTGAAATGTTTATGTTCTGTATTTTGTATGTAATTTCTCATAGTTATGGTTCACTTCTGAAAATTTTCCTTTTTATGGGCCGTTAAAAACTAGTTGTTATCCCACATAATTAATTTTTTGTAATTGATAATTTAGAACATTTTACTGCCATAATTGTGTCAAATTTGACTTTAAAACAATGTGGTTACTTTCAACCAAAAACAGCGCCACCCTGCTCTGTGGGCTGTCTGTGGTATTGCAGCTCAACCTCACTAGCTTGAATGGGACTAAGCTGTAGTAGAAGACACAGGTAGAATTTTAAATTGCATATTTTTTATTAAAGATTTTAGAATTTTATTCAACAAAACAAAATCTGAAAAGTCAAGAATGTCCAATACGTAACTTCGAGTGTACACCACCCGTCATATCGGTATTGCAGGCAGATGTACTTTAGTAAGATAGACATACTGTATAAGGCCAGCAGAAAATTGCAAATCTAAACGGATAATACAACCATCTGCATCCGTTATGAACGGATCCGGTTGTACCAGTCGTGGCCAAAAGTTTTGAGAATGACACAAATATTAGTTTTCACAAAGTTTGCTGCTAAACTGCTTTTAGATCTTTGTTTCAGTTGTTTCTGTGATGTAGTGAAATATAATTACACGCACTTCATACGTTTCAAAGGCTTTTATCGACAATTACATGACATTTATGCAAAGAGTCAGTATTTGCAGTGTTGGCCCTTCTTTTTCAGGACCTCTGCAATTCGACTGGGCATGCTCTCAATCAACTTCTGGACCAATTCCTGACTGATAGCAACCCATTCTTTCATAATCACTTCTTGGAGTTTGTCAGAATTAGTGGGTTTTTGTTTGTCCACCCGCCTCTTGAGGATTGACCACAAGTTCTCAATGGGATTAAGATCTGGGGAGTTTCCAGGCCATGGACTGAAAATGTCAACGTTTTGGTCCCCGAGCCACTTAGTTATCACTTTTGCCTTATGGCACGGTGCTCCATCGTGCTGGAAAATGCATTGTTCTTCACCAAACTGTTGTTGGATTGTTGGAAGAAGTTGCTGTTGGAGGGTGTTTTGGTACCATTCTTTATTCATGGCTGTGTTTTTGGGCAAAATTGTGAGTGAGCCCACTCCCTTGGATGAGAAGCAACCCCACACATGAATGGTCTCAGGATGCTTTACTGTTGGCATGACACAGGACTGATGGTAGCGCTCACCTTTTCTTCTCCGGACAAGCCTTTTTCCAGATGCCCCAAACAATCGGAAAGAGTCTTCATCGGAGAATATGACTTTGCCCCAGTCCTCAGCAGTCTATTCACCATACTTTCTGCAGAAGATCAATCTGTCCCAGTTGTTTTTTTTGGAGAGAAGTGGCTTCTTTGCTGCCCTTCTTGGCACCAGGCCATCTTCCAAAAGTCTTTGCCTCACTGTGTGTGCAGATGCGCTCACTTCTGCCTGCTGCCATTCCTGAGCAAGCTCTGCACTGGTGGCACTCCGATCCCACAGCTGAATCCTCTTTAGGAGACGATCCTGGCGCTTGCTGGACTTTCTTGGACGCCCTGAAGCCTTCTTAACAAGAATTGAACCTCTTTCCTTGAAGTTCTTGATGATCCTATAAATTGTTGATTGAGGTGCCATCTTAGTAGCCACAATATCCTTGCCTGTGAAGCCATTTTTATGCAACGCAATGATGGCTGCACGCGTTTCTTTGCAGTTCACCATGGTTAACAACGGAAGAACAATGATTTCAAGCATCACCCTCCTTTTAACATGTCAAGTCTGCCATTTTAACCCAATCAGCCTGACATAATGATCTCCAGCCTTGTGCTCGTCAACATTCTCACCTGAGTTAACAAGACGATTACTGAATTGATCTCAGTAGGTCCTTTAATGACAGCAATGAAATGCAGTGGAAAGTTATTTTTTTGGGATTAAGTTAATTTTCATGGCAAAGAAGGACTATGGCTACTTTCACACTTGCGGCAGGACGGATCCAACAGGCTGTTCACCATGTCGGATCCGTCCTTCCGCTATTTCGCCGTGCGCCGGACCGCAGCTCTGTCCCCATTGACTATAATGGGGACGGGGGCGGAGCTCCGGTGCAGCACGGCAGTGCACGGCGAAAGCCGCCGGACTAAAAAGTCGGACATGCAGGACTTTTTAGTCCGGCGTCTTTCGCCGTTCTGCGCCGGATCTCCGCCCCCGTTCCCATTATAGTCAATGTGGACGGAGCGGCGGCACGGCGAAATAGCGGAAGGACTGATCACTCTTCATAACATTCTGGAGTATATGCAAATTGCTATTATAAAAACTTAAGCAGCAACTTTTCCAATATTTATGTAATTCTCAAAACTTTTGGCCACGACTGTATTATCTTTAACATATCCAAGACGGATCCGTCATGAACTCCATTAAACGTCAATGAAGGACGGATCCGTCTTCTATTGTGGCAGAGAAAACTGATCCATCCCCTCTGACTTGCATTGGGGGTCATGCCGGATCAGTCTTGCCCTGCACCCCAGGACGGAAAGCAAGCTACAACATGTTGCGGTTTGCTCTCCGGTATGGGAACGCAACTAAACTAAACGGAATGCATTTTGGAGCACTCCATTCTGTTCAGTTCAGTTTTGTCCCCATTGACAATGAATGGGAACAAAACTGAAGCATTCTTTTCCGGTATTGAGATCCTATGACAGAACTCAATACTGGAAAACTAAAACGCTAGTGTGAAAGTAGCCTAATCTTGGCAACATATTCCCCTCTTATAGTGAGCTGCACTCCTATCCAGCCAATACTGGACAGTTGATTTCCAGCTCAGTGGTTGTCAGGTCCTCCATATATTCCAATATGCAGTGCCTTGAAAGAGTATTCATAGCCTTTGAACTTTTCCACATTTTTCACGTTACACCCACAAAATATTTTTGGGGGATTTTATGTGATAGACCAACACAAAGTAGCAAGTATGTGTGAAGTGAAAAGAAAATGATACATGGTTTTCAAAATTTTTAATAAATAAAAATAAAGTGTGGAGCGCATATGTATTCAGTGACAGTCCCCAGAGTCAATACTTTGTAGGACCATCTTTCCCTGCAATTACAGCTGCAAGTCTTCTGGGGTATGTCTCTACCAGCTTTGTACATTGCCCTGTACTTAGCTTAATCCATCTTCCCATCAACTTCAGCTTCCCTGTTCCTGCTGAAGAACAGCATCCCCACAACATGAGGCCAACCCCCAAAAAATCCAGAAAATCACATTGTATGATTTTTAAATAATTTGTTTGCATTTTATTGCATGAAATAAGTATTTGATCAACTAGCAAGAATTCTGGCTGTCACAGACCTGTTAGTTTATCTTTAAAGGGTTTCTACCACCAGATTTTGACCTATTTAGCTGTCTGACACTAGCGATCTGCTAGTGTCTGCTCTACCTAACAGTGCTCTTGTATCACCTTTGTCTGCTGCCGTTAAGCTTAAAAACGTATTGATATGCAAGTGAGCTTCTAGTTGCGAGAATTCGGCCAAGATGGAGCGAAGTAGGCTGTCAATCTAGACGAGAGGGGCGGCAGACCTGGTGAGTAGACGGCGCCTCTAGGTGCTGAAAAGACGCCCACATAGCAACTAGAGGCTCACTTGCATATCTATACAAGTACGTTTTTAAGGTTAACCGTAGCAGACAAAGGTGATACAGGAACACGGTTAGGTACAGCAGACACTAGCAGATTGCTAGTGTCAGACAGCTAAATAGATCAAAATCTGGTGGTAGAAACCCTTTAAGAGGCCCTCCTACTCTGCACTCATTACCTGTATTATTTACACCTGTTTGAACTCATTACCTGTATAAAAGACACCTGTCCACACACTCAATCACTCTCCAACCTCTCCACCTTGGCCAAGACCAAACAGCTGTCTAAAGACACCAAGGACAAAATTGTAGACCTGCACAAGGCTGGGATGGGCTACAGGACAATAGGCAAGCAGCTTTGTGAGAAGGCAACAACTGTTGGCGCAATTATTAGAAAATGGAAGAAACAGAACTTGAATGTTAATCTTCCTCGGTCTGGGGCTTCATGCAAGATCTCGCCCCGTGGGGTAAGGATGATTCTGAGAGACGTCAGGAATCAGCCCAGAACTACACGGGAAGACCTGGTCAATGACCTGAAGCGAGTTGGGACCACAGTCTCAAAGAATACCATTAGTAACACATTACGCCGTCATGGATTAAAATCCTGCAGGTCATGCAAGGTTCCCCTGCTTACTCCAGCACATGTCCAGGCCCGTTTGAATTTCGCCAATGACCATCTGGATGGTCCAGAAGAGGCATGGGAGTAGGTCATGTGGTCAGATGAGACCAAAATAGAACTTTGGTATCAACTCCACTCGCCGTGTTTGGAGGAAGTACAATCCCAAGAACACTGTCCCAACCATAAAGCATGGGGGTGGAAACATCATACCTTGGGGGTGCTTTTCTGCAAAGGGGACATGATGACTGCACCGTATTGAAGGGAGGATGGATGAGGCCATATAACGCAAGATTTTGGCTAACAACCTCCTTCCAGCCTGAAAGAATGTTAAAAGTGAAAATAATAAAGATTTTATTAGAATCAATTGAAAAAGGGGGGTGTAGAAAATTCATATAAAATCAGGCAGACAGGAGATCAGAGATGTGGAGAGGGATTGGATAATTAACCATCCACCACTCTGATAGCAAGCAACAGGCTACTTACTATTCAGGCTAACACTCAGTATATTCTCACACTGATATAGGTGTAGTCTGTAGCAACCCAGCTAAAGTACCGTGATACATCTGTGGCACGCCATGTATGCGACCATCATGGCGGCAATCCAAATGTGTTCAAGGAATTGAACACATTGTGAAATCCGTTCGTGGAGGGGACATTGATGTGTCGCTGCTCCGCAAAGAAACTGAATGGATTTTCAAGTTAGACACCGTACACCCCAAGGGACTTAACGAGGCGGTCTCATTTTCCTGCTTTATTTAGCAGGTCATTGGGACGGTTGTCGTGGTCCTGTTGTGTGTGTGTGTGTGTGTGTGTGTGTGTGATGTTTTATCAGTATCACCTGACCACAGATTTGCGTTGCGATATATGCACCGGGTGGTCTCATTTATGAATTCATCCACATCCCATATTGTATATGGGCTGTCTTGCTCCACCACAGTGGCTTTTCTCCATCCGGGTAACAGAGTGGTTAAGTTTACCACTATACTGTGTAGTCCTCTCTAGTTAGGCCCTTCTTGTATATCCCAAGTAGCCATATACAGTTTTGACACTCTACTATCTAGATCGCATATGTTCCTTTCCCCCAGATGCTTGAGTGCGCTTGCGCTCCTCCCCCAGAGTGTATTACGCCCCATTTTCATGTGGCCGCGTCATGGGGCGTGTCGGATGACGCGCCTTCCTCCCTGATTGGTGCTCCATGATGGCGCACAGCTCCTGGGGGCGGGTCTTAGATTATTTCTATCTGGCATGTGCTCGGCCGCACACGGCCATCACAGCGCTGATGTATGCACGCGAAAGTGTGGCATCTCTGTTCACATCCGATAATTTATACTAATGTATCGCTCCTGATGACACATGAAATATTCTAGTCATGTAGAAACGCGTTGAGCGATTTGAGGTGCTACATATCGCTCACTAGGCAGGGCAGCGTTTAAGGGTGTACTAATACCCACATCAGCTGTTCAGACTCTGCAGACGATCCACTCTATGGCTCATTACAAGTAGCATAGGGATAGACGCAAATAGGATCAGGTCTGCACACGTGAGTCCCTGCTCCCCGTGTAGCGGCACTTTAGCCTGGTTGCTACAGACTACACCTATATCAGTGTGAGAATATACTGAGTGTTAGCAAGCAACAGGCTACTATTCAGGCTATTAGAGTGGTGGATGGTTAATTATCCAATCCCTCTCCACATCTCTGATCTCCTGTATGCCTGATTTTATATTAGTTTTCTACACACCCCTTTTTCAATTGATTCTAATAAAATCTTTCTTTTTTTGACTTTTAATCTTCTTTCAGGCTGAGACATATAATATATATACAGAACGTGTACCATCCATATTAACCCTTCACTGTGATTTAACAACCTCCTTCCCTCAGTAAGAGCATTGAAGATGGGTCGTGGCTGGGTCTTCCAGCATGACTATGACCCAAAAAACACAGCCAGGGCAAATAAGGAATGGCTCCGTAAGAAGCATTTCAAGGTCCTGGAGTGGCCTAGCCAGTCTACAGACCTGAACCCAATTGAAAATCTTTAGCGGGAGCTGAAACTCAATGTAGCCCAGTGACAGCCGAAACCTGAAATATCTGGAGAAGATCTGTATGGAGGAGTGGGCCAAAATCCCTGCTGCAGAGTGTGCAGACTTGGTCAAGAACTACAGGAAATGTCTGACCTCTGTAATTGCAAACAAAGGCTTCTGTACCAAATACAATTCTGTTTTTCTGTTGTATCAAATACTTATTTCATGCAATAAAATGCAAACTAATTATTTAAAAATCATACAATGTGATTTTCTGGATTTTACAATTATTATTTTTTTAAATCTCTCTCACAGTTGAAGTATACCTACGATAAAAATTACAGACCTCTCCATTATTTGTAGGTGGGAAAACTTGCAAAATCACCAGTATATCAAATGCTTATATTCCCCACTGTATAAGTGATTGTACAAAGGTCAAGAGGGACTTATAAAAAGGGAAAAAAGTTCAATAAAGTAAAAAAAGAAAATACAAAGAACACATTAAAAAGAAAATGTGTTATTATTTACGGTATGATATTAAAAATTTAATTTGTATAAAAATTTTTTAAAAAAACAGTAATTGATAGTGCTGCCTCCTAGATGAATGAAATATTAGTATATCACGTTATTTATCACACATGGTCATGGGCATATTTTTTAATTTTATTATTTATTTATTTTATTTTTGTTACCACCCAAAAAAGCACATCACCACTGAGGCCATTTGATTGATATACAAAATATTACCACTTCCAGTCTAGCTGGAGCCATTGGAGGAGATTTATCTAAACTGGTGCAAAGGAATACTATTACACCTTTCATTTTCCAAAGAAACCCTGAAAAATGAAAGGTGGAATCTGTAGCAACTAGTTCTCCTCCATTGTGCTTTGACCATGTAACTCTCAAAAGATTTTTTTTTTTTTTTTTTTTTTTTTTTTAACACTGTCTAGTCAGCCTCGATTTTGGACAACCCCTTTAAATGGGACATTTAAAAAATACAATCCTCACAAAACAGTGCCCTCCTATGGCTATTTTGTCTGAAAAATAAAGGAGTTATGTCTATTTGAGGCAGTGTTCGAAAGTATGAAAAAGTCACTGCCAAAATGGTCTTTATGTTTAAAGTTAAAAAAAAATGGTACTGACTTTACGGGGATTATTGAATTAAATATCTGACCATCTTTCTGATCAGGACTTTCTACACCCGTTGTACTGGGTTAGAAAAACATGGCTGCCTTCTTCTAGAAACGGTGCCATACATATTCATGGGCTTCATTAAATTGACACAGCCTGTAGACAGAAGTGGTGTAGACCTGTACAACCCTCTGTAACTTGGTCCTTTTTTTGTAGAATCCTGGATTCTGTGAACAGAATGAGGATGACAATCTTCGTCATCACCTACAACGAATGGGGAATTCGTTAAGTATGTTTGCCGAGGAATCTGACCGAAACAGGCTTCTTAATCACATGAGCCGCCTGGTCCTGGAGTTTAACCGCCTGGCAGATAAAGTCCAGAAAAACGAGCAGCGGACATCGGTGTTACAGGTACAGGAGCGTGAGGACCTCTTCTCATGTACAGAGCACAATGATATGGGAATGCAAATTGTGATTTATTGCAATAATAGTTTTTATCATCTGATATAAAGGCCATGACTAAAGAGCAAACTCAGGTGCAAATAGGCTGGAGAAGATAGCTTAAAGGGGTTGTTATTAGAGGGTGGTCCCCAGTTTAGGATCCTCATCTATTCTCCAGACCAGAGAATGCCTACAATGAGCGTTTATCATTCAAAAGTGCCCAGCGCATCCATGTGTTACAAAGAATGTTAGTTTTAATTTTTTTTTGTGTAATGCATGTTTTTCCCTGTAGGGGCACTGCATGGAAATTGAACACTTAGGGGGATATTTACAGTCTCTTTACGCCTTGTCTTTTGGTGTTAATAAGTCTCCAAACCCGGTTTTGCAACTTTTTAAATGAAGTTTATGACTGCATCTTGCTGCAACTGGTGTTTTCACTCCTCCCTCGCCAGTTTCCGGTAAGGGGGCATGGCAAGAGTGGCGCGTGGGCAGAGCCATCAGCCTCAGCACGTTTATCATCATTTACGCCAGAAGCTGTCCTAAATGATGAGTGACATCTATGCTAGCTATGAGCTGGAGTACATTTCATCACCAAAATAAATCTGCACTTTGACCAAAATTAAGCTTAAAAATTGATCTTTATTATCAGCAATAAAAAGAATATCTTAAAAAAATAAAATAAATGCATCATATATTATATCAGATCCCCACAAGACAAGGAACTAGGGGGACATCTGCTGGCCAGAAGTTGGAATTACAGAAAGTCTTCTCAAATACTGCCAACCTACTCAAATACTAACAACCTACATCAGTCGCGTATTAGAAGAGGACAAAAGGGGTAGATTAGAGTCTAGCACATGGACTTTCGGAATAAGCATACACTTTATCATGAGACGCTCCATCCTCTGGCGTCGCAGGGCCCATCGAGACCTGTGTAGCACATGCCAGTCTTGGTAAATCTTGTCCTTAGTTCCTGACATAGTTTAGAGATAATTGCTGGGGGTTCCAGCAGCAGGATTACTGGGTCACAACCAGTATGGATGCCATTACTCCACATTAGTGGTTGTCACTTAGCCGCTGACTAGTGTGGCTCCACTTTGCCACTAGCAGGCGCTAAGACTTCCTCCTATATTTCACTGAATACTGTTTGTCAGCTCCTCTCAGCCAGTCAGGTGATGTCAGCAGCTCAGAATTACTCTGCCCAAATGTCCTTTTCAGTTGGATTCCAGGCACTGCATACAAACCGCAACTCAGATCTTTATAGGTGAAAAAACTTAGCACCCACTTGTTTAATACTTCTTGTAGGTACTCTTGTTTTAACCCCTTCTCGCTCAGCACTGTACTGTTATACCTCTAAGTAGTGAGTTAAAAGGCTTTTCCGAGATTTTTGTACTGATGACCTATCCTTGGGATAGGTCATCAGTATCTGATCGGTGGGGGTCTGACAACCGGGACCGCCGCCAATTGGCCCTTCTCACAGCTTACCAAGCACAGTGCCGTATATTGTATAGGTATTGTTCTCAGCCCTATTCACTTCAATGGGACAGAGCTGAGCCTAGGCCACGTAACCTAACTTTTCGTCACTCGACCTAGGGCAAGCAGCAAGAAGGCAGCAGCATTACTGCGAGCATCGGTGCTTTCTCTATACCAGTACCATAATAGTACAGCTCTTTGATAGCATGGGCGCAGATGTGCCTGTGCCATCGCATATGGTTACCAACTGTATGTTAACTCCGATCCCAGCAGTTTAACCCACTCTGATGCTGGCATCTGAGCACTTAGACAGAAGGGGGGAGCTGCGTATGTCCTCTGATCCACACTCCACAAAATTGATTGCGGAGTGTCTGGTCATTCTCATGTAAGCCAGGAGTCTTCTGAAGTCTCACATGCTTGCCACGTTCTGGGTGCCACTTCAGCCTGCCTCTGGCAGGATGTTATGGAGAACCCATCAGGCCTCTTTCACATGGACATGTCCGGATTAGGTCCGGATGCGTCCCGGTGCATTGCGGCAAACCCGCGCGAGTAGTTACCCAATTGCAGTCAGTTTTGACTGCGATTGCGTTCCGATGTTCAGTTTTTATTGCGCGGGTGCAATGTGTTTTGCACGCGCGTGATAAAAAACCGACTGTGGTACCCAGGCACGAACTTCTTAACAGAAGTTCCGTTTTGGGTTAGTTGTAGTGTAGATTGTATTATTTCCCCTTATAACATGGTTATAAGGGAAAATAATAGCATTCTGAATACAGAATGGATAGTACAATAGGGCTGGAGGGGTTAAAAAAAAAATAATAATAATTTAACTCTCCTTAATCCACTTGTTCGCGCAGCCGGCATTTCTTCTGTCTTCATCTGTGAGCAATAGAACCTTTTGATGACGTCACTGCGCTCATCACATGGTCCATAACATGATCCATCACCATGGTGATGGATCATGTGATGAGCGTAGTGACGTCATCAAAGGTCCTATTGCTCACAGTTAAAGACAGAAGAGATGCCGGCTGCGCGAACAAGTCGATTAAGGTGGGTTACATTTTATTTATTTTTTTAACCCCTCCAACCCTATTTTACTTAGCATTCTGTATTCAGAATGCTATTATTTTCCCTTATAACCATGTTATAAGGGGAAATAATAATGATCGGGTCCCCATCCTGATCGTCTCCTAGCAACCGTGCGTGAAAATCGCATTGCATCCGCACTTGCTTGTGGATGCTTGCGGTTTTCACGCAACCCCATTCATTTCTATGGGGCCTGCGTTACGTGAAAGACGCACAAAGAGGAGCATGCTGTGATTTTCACGCAACGCACAAGTGATGCGTGAAAATCACCGCTCATGTGCACAGCCCCATAGAAATGAATGGGTCCGGATTCAGTGCAGGTGCAATGCGTTCACCTCACGCATCACATCCGCGCGGAATACTCGCCCGTGTGAAAGGGGCCTAAGAGTCCCTATACACTGTATTAGACTGTATAGTTGATGTGATTGAAGGTCCAGGTCCCCTATGAGGACTAAAAGAACAGTTGAATAACTTTAAGAATATGAAAAAAATAAAATCATTATTATTTTTTTTTAAAGATAAACCTGACTTTGTGCTGCCATGTTCAAAAATGTCCATAATATTACTCATGTCATTTATTACACGTGGGGTGAATACCATAAAAAAAACTCCCCAGTGCTAGAGTAGTCATTTTTGGTGACATTGCATCCACAATTTTCCCCTTCGCCCCCCCCCCCCAAAAAAAAAAAAATAATATAAAAAATGGTCAACTATGAAAAAATAAAGCTTGCTTGCAAACCTTTTTTTTTATTAAGATTTTTGTTTATGGACGTGCAGACCACATGCCGAACGCTGCATAGTGATTTGCTGAATTTCAATATAACGGGAAAGCCTGTCTCAAGTATTGTTTGACCATTGTTGAGGCGCATGGGATGTGACTGAAAAAGTGTAGGAAAACCTTATTTATGTCCTTTTGTCCAGACTTTATGCGAGCAGCTGAGGAAGGAGAATGAGGATCTTCGGTCTAAACTGGAGGTTGAATGGAATCGGAGAACCCGGGCTGAGCAAGACATGAGGTGAGAGACCTCCGCTGTACAAGTGTCTACAGACCAAGATGTCTTACTGACTTGGGGGTCATTTACTAAAGACTTGCGTTTCACCCTCCATTCTTAGTAAAAAGCCCGTAAGCTACGCCCAGTTTATGAAGAGGCACAGGCGTCGTGATACATTTGTCACGTGTGTGAGGAGCTGGCTTGCATTTCATAAAAAAATAATAGTAAATGTGTTGGCTTGCTGTGGTCCACCCCTTCCACTAAGCCAAAGCGGCATAAAAACTCCTAAAGCTGCAGATTTATGTGAGACATGCCATTTGAACTAAAATGTGCAACTTTGCTACAGCAGAACTGGCCCGCGTTTAGTAAATGACCCCCATTGTTCTTTTTTCCCCACTGATTGTGCCACAAAATATACCTGTATAATCCGAACCTGATCCAACTAGGGGTTATAAAGTGACGTGCGGAATGGAGCTTGTCCTGTCATTTGGTCAAAGAGTCTAAACTAATGAATTGATTCAAAGCTGATGTTATATTCTAGAATGATCTTACAATTAAGGCTTCATGCACACGACCGTATGTATTTTGCGGTCCGCCAAAAATATGGATGACGTCTGTGTGCATTCCATATTTTGCTGAACGGAACAGCTGGCTCCTAATGGAACAGTCTTATCCTTGTCCGTAATGCGGACAATATTAGGACATGTTCTATTTTTCTACGGAACGGAAATACAGACATACGGAAAAGGAATGCACACAGAGTAAGTTCCGTTTTTTTCATTATTTTTTTTTGGGCGGACCCATAGAAATGAATGGTTCCGTATACGGTCCAAAAAAAATTTAAATGGAATGGACGCGGAAAGAAAATATGTTCCTGTGCATGAGCCCTAACTAAAACATGATAAAATGTGATGGAAAGTGCTCCTTTGTACAAACAGGAACGCACTACCCTAACATTACCAGTAGGGGGAAACGTCATCTAACATAAAGTATTGTATCCCTGCTCTTATGGTGGAGTCGCTTAATGTGCAGCTCCCCTGTATACTGTAAGGGGCTGAATATGTGGAATTATGGGTAAATCTCTGTCTGTGCTTTTTTCCTTTTTGTCTATATCTGCAGGTATGAAAATCTTGAGTTGAAAAAGTTGCTGTTGGATAGAGGGAAAGTGTCAGCAGCCACAAATGGCAGTACTCCAGGGGAGGGGGAGACCGTAGCCAATGTCGAAAATGCGACACATCAGCAGGTGAATAAACTTCCAACTATACTTTTGTGTCTTGTTATAATGCGTCCTGTTGGGGACTTGTCAGTGAAGAAAACATTAGGGTTGCTCACATGTATGGCGTCTCTGTTTTCAGTTAAAGGGGTATTCCTTCTTTTGGACATTGATATGTCATCAATATCAGATTGTGGGGTCTAACATCTGGCACCCCCACCAGTCAGCTGTTTTCGGCAACCATCGGCACTGGAAGCTAAACAGTGGACAGAGCCGGAAGCAGAAGGTGGCTGCCAAAAACAGCTGATCGGTGGGGATTTCAGGTATCGAATTACCACCGGTCTGATGTTGATGACCTATTATACCGATAGATCATAAATATCAAAAACCCGGAATACCCCTTTAACTCCCATTGAAAATCTACAAAAATATACGTATCGGTCAATGCATTGGAGGATGCGAATATGTCCTGGTCATGTGATGATCACTCAGGTGCTTGGCTCGTAACAGCGTAGTTATAATAGATCTGACTTAGGCTACTTTCACACTAGCGTTTGGGGCTCCGCTTGTGAGTTCCGTTTGAAGGCTCTCACAAGCGGCCCCGAACGGATCCGTCCAGCCCTAATGCATTCTGAGTGGATGCGGATCCGCTCAGAATGCATCAGTATGGCAGCGTTCAGCCTCCGCTCCGCTCAGCAGGCGGACACCCGAACGCTGCTTGCAGCGTTCGGGTGTCTGCCTGGCCGTGCGGAGGCAAACGGATCCGTCCAGACTTACAATGTAAGTCAATGGGGACGGATCCGTTTGAAGATGACACAGTATGGCTCAATTTTCAAACGGATCCGTCTCCCATTGACTTTCAATGTAAAGTCAAAACGGATCCGTTTGCATTATCATGAACAAAAAAAAAAAATTTTTTTTTTTTTTTTTTGTTCATGGTAATGCAAACGGATCCGTTCTGAACGGTTCTAAGCGTTTGCATTATAGGTGCGGATCCGTCTGGGCACATACCAGACGGATCCGACCTAAACGCAGGTGTGAAAGTAGCCTTATAAGGAGCCGTACAACCGATCTGCATCCTCTGGATGTAACCACTGAAGGTTTCTGTGGAATGACAGCAAGCAGAGATCTTGAAAACGGAGAAATCGATACAGAAAGTATATTGGAAACTTGTATTAGGCTACTTTCACATTATCGGCAGGCTGTTCCGGCGGGAGAACAGCCTGCCGGATCCGTGCTGCCGCTAGTGCATGCTTGCCGCCGGTAATCTGCTATGGCCCCATTCACTATAATGGGGACTGGCCGGAGGTCCAGCCGCAGCACGGCAAACATGCTGAGAGGCGGGCGGAATAAAACGACGACTTCCAGCGGCACGCATGCACTCGCGGCAGCACCGATCCGGCAGGCTGTTCTCCCGCCGGAGAAGGCTGCCGCTAATGTGAAAGTAGCCTTATATGTGGGAAAACTTTATTTTGCAGAAATCAGACTGTCCCTTCAAATCCCCTAGGTAGTGTCCTTTTAAGAAATGCCCCTTTTACCAGCATGAACATTTCCAGTTGTTAATTTTCAGCCCCTTTTGTAGCTTGAAGCCTGGAGATCAGCTGAGCGATATTGATCCGTCTTCTGAAACCCCCATTGATCAGATGTACTGTAAGCTGCATAGCGCCAAGTCTTTGCCTTGCTCTGTGTGTAATACATGGACTGGTCCAGCCCGAGCAAGAGTGCTTTGCTTTGTTAGTAGATCTTCGCTCATAGAAGAGGGTAGCACGCTAGGGACCCCCTACCCCACATGACGTCCACCACTTGTTGCCAAGGGACCCTTCTAACAAGTAGGGATTGTCCAAAGCAGAGAAGCTCCTCGTGGCTAAAGTGGGTTTACAGGGGTATAGCCTTCACATTTGTGTCGCCCGTGAAGAACCCAGACTTTGATAACCTGTCCAGAGAATAGGTTAACAGTATTAAAAATATAAAAGCAATATCGGAAGTTCTCAATGAACCCTGCTTGCTGTCATTCAGTAGGTACATCTGTTACATTCAGTGGATAAAAAAACAAAAACATCTGTCCCAGTCATGTGAGCTCTGATAACTGCGTGTCCATCACAAGAACGGGACAGATTTCTATCCACATGGTGTCATGGTGGTTCCTACTGAGTGACTGCTAGCAGAGATCTTGAAGAAGAAAATAGATCAGCAAATTGGATGCAATAAATAGCCATAATTTGCTGAAACTGTACTACCTCTTTAAGCACTTTCTCCTGATATATCTGTAAGGACAATCGCGGGGATTGTTCTCCTAGAAAGTTTAGATCCCGTTCTAATAGGGTTAGCATGCAATCTTCTTAGGCGGACTATCAGTTCAGGAAATTCTAGACCATATCCCGTAGGTTTCCATATAAAACTCCTCACATAACACCTTTATTATATCAAACTGCAGTTTAATCATGGTGTGAATGTGCTCCACAAGCATTATCGGCCTATTTCATCCTGTTTGTATTGATGCCACTTTACTCGCAGTCCCATGTAAAGCTGCAGACTTAATTTAAAGGCAATGGACATCTTTGGAGCCATTTTTATTGATTTCAATGTATTTTGCGCTGTATTTTGTTAGTTTCATCTAGCTGCTGCAGCCTGTGTGTATCACAGTATGTAGCAGCCACATCCGGCCGGCAGTGTTATGGCTCCTTCTCCAAAGTCTGACCTCCCCTGAACAATCTTCTAAGCTGATTTATGATCAAATGTAAGCTCAACTTTGAGGTGGTCAGAAGAGAGGAGCTGGAGACTGAGCGATCCAACAAGCTCTCTGATTGATTTAGTTGTGAACAGCCTTCTGGGGCCTCCTGCACACAACCATATCCGCTTTGCGGACAGCAAATTGCAGATCCGTAAAATACGGATCCTGCAATTTTCGTGGGACACACTATGAAAAAAAAAGAAGCTAATTCTTGTCTGAAAAACGTACAAGGATAGGACCTGTTCTAGAACAG
This sequence comes from Bufo bufo, assembly GCF_905171765.1. Classification (NCBI taxonomy): domain Eukaryota; kingdom Metazoa; phylum Chordata; class Amphibia; order Anura; family Bufonidae; genus Bufo; species Bufo bufo. The sequence continues at coordinate 290,558,594 of NC_053389.1, forward strand.
GGGTAGGCAACTCACAGAAATGGATGGAGCATGCTGGGAATTGTAGTTTCACAACAGCTGGAGTGCCGAGGCCTGGCTGCATGGATGTGGACAGCACTCGGATGACATCTGTGTGCTGTCCGTTTTTTGTTTTTTCCGGACACATAGAAATTAATGGGCCCGTGTGCGATCTGCAAAAAAAAAAAAGTGGATCGGACACAGACCAAAAATACGGTCAAGTGCATGAGACCTTACTGAGATACATAGAAACTGAAGCAAACTAAATGAAAGCCTATTCCATAAATGTGATCTGCCACCGACTCCACAGAACAGAGAATTCTCAGGATTTGGGGCTCTAATCATGCCCATTCCTGACACTTTGTTCCAGTTTATCCACGCTGAATGTTAATTTTATTTCTTGATTCCAGACCGCCAAACTGCTGGAAAAACCTTCCAATAAAGACCAAGTTGGGTCCTTGTTGAAGAAAGTGAAAATTCTAGAACATCAGAGGACAGAGGTGAACAAATGTCTTACATGGAAATGTGAAGCATGAACTTGGTTCTAGCCTCTGGTTTTACGCTACACTTGTATTCTAGACAGCGGCATACATAGAAATGTCCTATTATATGCATTGTAACCAAATCGGATGTTACTTATGTGATTCCCTGGTATACAAGTGTCACCTCTCCAAAAATAAACGCACACTTTAAAGGGAAAGAGGCCTAACTGACTTGTGCTGTATTACATTTTGGGAGATTTCAGACTAGTATAAAGACAACTCTTTCTGCGACAACCTTGGAGGAGCTGGAGTGGAGGATAGGGATGGTAGTGGCTTTGGCTGTCAGTCAATCATAACGACTTTCAACACACTGTTGTTCCCTAGGACCATGCATTGGAAGGAGGGTTCACCCTTTCTTACCCTGGGGCACACCCAGGTTCTGGGGCCCCTGCCTGATGGCAGTTTGGGTGCCTATGATGGCAAGTTTCTGTATGGGTGCAAGGCAGGGCCTGTAGAGTGCAATGGTCAACGTATGTTATAGGAGTCGGAAAACCACGCCAGAGGGAGAAGAAACCTCTTTCTTTACTGTAGTGCAAAATGGGAGTTGTAGTACATCCCACTATAGCAGTCACAGTTCCAACTGTACACAGTGCTATCCTTTCCCAGATGGTGATGTATGAGTTTAGGCAAGAATGGGAGTTATGGCCCTCTTTGTTCACTTTCTTAGTAAAGTCTCTCTCAGCAGAATCTATGGCTGGCAACAGTACCTTGGCAATATTGGCTGTAGTGTTCAGTCTGCAGGATACAGGGTTTTGAAGGCACGTCTGGCTAGGACATGTCCACGTGTGAAGGATGTCTTAATGGTGGCCCTAACAGCAGCAAAGTCAGAATGGCTGTAGTAGCAGGTTACCTTGCTGACTCCTATGATTGGCCATGCAGATTCTAAGTTCTCCTTTTATCTTCCTCTCTTTCTCTTCTTTGCTTTCTCTCTTTTTGTGGATCTTGCAGATATCTGATAGTCTCTGAAGTTTTTTTGGGCCTTAAAAGAGGGAGCATAGCTCGCTGCTTCCTTCCTCTCTGAACTCGTCTAGACTGACTGAGCTAGGGCGGATACTAAATCTCCACTTAACCTTCTAATAAAAAGGCTGAAACGGGAGTATGAAACCTGATTGTGCCATCCGTACACCGCTATACTGGGTGCAATAGATTACATTGACAATACATGACATAATTTTAAATAACAAACCAAGAGCAGATACTTCCTGCTTCGGGTAATGCATTTCCAATATACAAGTCACTTGAAAGGACTGAATAAACAGGTGACTTGTGTATTATGGGCTGTACATACACATGACTCTTGCAGCCATTCATTGGCCTCAGCGGTGATGTTCGTATGTATTCAACCCCTTTTGAATACCTGCTGTAACCTCGGATCGCATCTGAAAAGTGCAGACTTGGCATAGCCTTGTGTAACATGGTCACCCATTTACTTGGCTACCTGAAGGTTTCTTTGGCAGCAGCAATTGGTTGTCGGGGCTTTCAGCAGCCAGACGCACTGTGATAAGCTGATCGATGGGGTGCCTTCATATTGAGAAGGGATTGTCAGTTGGGGGCAACCCCACTGTTAAATGGCATTCAATGTTAAACTGTGCTTAGTTTTCGCCTTGCAGGATAGCCTCTTGTACTGCTGATATCACTCATTTTCGTTTTACTTAATTCCAAGTCTTCCATAACTTCTTTTTTTTTTTCTTCAGCTCCTAGATGTGAATAAGCAGTGGGATCAGCAGTTCCGCTCTATGAAACATCAGTATGAAGAGAAGGTACTCTATTGTTATCATATACATACTCCTGCTCGTATTGATAATATCTAATCATCCGTAAGTTATGATTTTTATCTAGCTCAATTGATATTGATCTGGATAAAATCTAGCCTTCTATTTAGTTTCTAGTGGTGATAATCACATTAAAAATGCTGTCCAATATTAGAATATATTATAGAGCAGTGTTTCTCACCCTTTTCACGCCATCTGCGTTCCAACCAAGTATCCCCAAGCGATAGGGATGAAGGTTAACACGTAAGGCTATTCTCACACCTCTGTCAGCTTCTGTTCTGATTTTCGGTCAGCAGTTTCTTCAGATTTGACGGAAAGAACAGTGCAGCATGCAGTACTAGTCTTCCTGTCTGAATACCACATCAGGGCCCATGATAATGGTATACTACCAAGCATACAGGAGAATATAGCACTGCATACCTATTTCAGCCAGTGAAGACTCCTCTGAGGGAGATGTTCTCTTTCCTTTCTTTCATTTCGACCAAACCGCCATGACAGCCTCTTCCAGCTACTTCTGTCCTGTGCAGAGTTTGCCACCCAAGCATCTTATATTCCTCACTTTTCTTAATCTTCTGCCCCCATGTCAACACAGACTTGGTGACCCCACAGTGTCCTCCTGCTGCGACTCCCAAACTGTGCCCACTGTGCTCCTCAGTGCCCCTAAATACTATACTGAAGAAACGGATAGCCACCCTGCAATTACTAGTAGCATACAAGTAGTGTCCCCTTCGATAATTATTGCCACACAGTGCCCTCAAAAATAACTTTGACCAGCAAGTAGTGCCCCTGACAGTAATAGTGCCACAAACAGTGTCCCCCAAAATTGACTTTGCCAAGCTGATACTGTGGCAGGGAGCCCCCCACATTTCCCCCAATAGTAGTAATGCTTCTCCAACATTAATAATAGTGCCCTCCATAGTTTGACCAACAGTAATTCCCCATAGTTTTCCTAGTAGTAATAATGCACCCATAGTGTTCATAGTAGCAGTAAGCTCCCCTTAGTCCTCCAATTGTAATAATTCCCCGCCCTATCGTGCACCAATAGTAATCAAGCCCACCATAGTGCCCCCAGTAGTTATAATTTCCCCTATAGGGCCTCCATTAGTAGTAGAAGCACACTATAATGCCATCAGTAGTAATAAACTTGCCATAATGTGGCAGTTATATAATAATGCCCCGTATAGTGCCCCCAGTAGTAATAATGCTATCTATAGTGCCCCGTTTGTACTATTGCCCTCCTTTAGTGCTCCACTAGTAATAAAGCCTACTATAGTGCCCACAGTAGTAGTAATGCTAGCTATAATGCCTCACTAGTACTATTGCTCTCTTATAGTGGCTCCAGTAGTAATAAAGCCCCCATAGTGTGCCCCCATAGCAAGAATGCCCTCTCTTATAGTGCCTCCAGTAGTAATAAAGCTCACTATAGTGCTTCCCAGTAGTACTAAAGGCCCTGTTTACTAGTAATAAAGACCCCCTAGAGTGGCCCAATACTATGCTACCCTAAGATGGCAAAGTAAAATAACAAAATGAAATACCTCCCTTCCATTCCATTGTCGGCCTCTTATGGCCCGTGTCCTAAACGGCCTGGGTTCCAGCTCAGCTGTTTGCAATGACGCAGCTTGAGAAACACTGTCGCAGAACAGGATAAACCTGTGCAGATAGATCTATAGTGTGGATTGAAACCCCAGTCCAGTGGGTGGAGTATGTCTGTCACTTAGTAGGACTGCCCATTAGACTCTTTAGTATGTATAGAACCTTGCGTGATTTGTGTGATTGGAAATAAAGCTATGTAATAAATCCTTAGTTTGGGAGTATGACCATGATTCTTCCATTATAAACGTTGTTTAGTGATGTCATCACATAACCTGACGCTTCATGTCTTTTCACTCACTAGTAGAGTCCTACTGGTTTCTTAAAAGGGTTGTCTGAGCTTTTGATATTCAATTGACAATATATGTCTATAAAACAGATCACGTCTCTACGCCAGAAACTTTCACAAGCTGCCAAATCTGAAAGTGAGCAAGAGGCTGAAAGGGATCGGAAGCAGAGAGACTTTGACCGCAAACTTCTTCTGGCTAGAGACAAAATAGAGGAAAAGGAGGTAAACCGTTCATCCATTACAATAAAACCGCTGACAGGTGAAGTGAATAGCACTTGGTAACTTGTGACAATGGTACCTGTCAAAGAGTGGGATATATGAGGCAGCAAGTGAACAGTCAGTCCTTGGAGATGTTGTGTTGGAAGCGGAAAAGGATCTGAGCAACTTTGACGAGGACAAAATGGTGATGACTAGATGACTTGGTCAGAGCATGTCCAGAATTGTAGGCTTTGTGTGGTGTTCCTGGTGTGCAGTGGATAGAAACTTCCAAGTGGTCCAACAAAGGACAATCAGTAAATCTGCAATGGGATCATGGACCCCCAATGCTCTTTGATGTACATGAGGAGGGAAGGCTAGCTGTCTAGTCCGATGCCACAGAAAAGCTACTCTATGATACTGCCAGAGATGGCTGAGCGCTCTACTTGGCTATCTCCAGCAGTTGGAGTGGCAGCGCACATGTGTCACCACCGTGATCCATTCATATGGAAAACACAGGCCAACTCTTCTTATGATTGGCGGGGCACCAGGTTGGTCCTGTGGATAGAGGATAGTTTTTTTTTTTGTTATGGGACAACCCCTTAAAGGACCTGCTACTAAAGTCTTGGTGCCAGATGCCACCGGCCACCTTGAGAGGTCTTGTGGAGTCCTTGCCTCGATGGGTCAGGGCAGTTTTTGTGGAACAGGGGGGAACCTACACAGCTTAAATGTTCTGGCTGTATAGGGTGTTGGTGCTCCGATGTGATCAGTGTAAAGTGAATCTGTCTTTCCATATTGTTACAGCTGGGCAGGTGCTTATTCACATGAAAATTACACTGCAAGAAACTTGTAATATCGGTAGCCCATTAAAATAAAGGTACTAGAAGGGTTTTTATAAAAATAAAAAAAATGCATTAAAGGGATTTTACTGTCATAGAAAGTGATGGCATATCGACCGCCAGGACCTCCACAATCCCATTATCGACCTCTTTGGCCCCGTTATTCTCTGCATTTCTGAGGGTCATAAAGTGATGGCATATACTTTCCTAGCAATAGGCCACGACTTTCTTGAATGGGAAAACCCCAGAGGTATGGTGTTTTGAAGTTACATACCCAAAGCCTAAGGCTAAATGTCGCCATTCTATGATGGCCCTGTGTATCCCATTCTAAAACTGAAATTCTTCTTTTATACCTTCACAGTCGCAAATTCAGAAGCTGGAGTCTGAGATAAGGGATTTGAAGCAGAAGAACAAGTTCCTTCATGACCAGTTGAGCTCCACCAGCAGACAGCGGGAATACCAGGAGCGAGAGATCAGCCGGCTGAATAAAGTAATTATGATCAACTATAGGATTCTTCTAAAGTCCTCAACTGTGACAGAGAAAATTTTTAAGAACATTTTTGTGGACTTGTTGGATTAAGTCTTGTTGTCTTCATAGGCACTCGAAGAAGCTTTAAAGCTGCAGGGATCAGCTCCACGTTCTCCATCTTTCATTTCCTCCACAGAGGAGACAGGGCTCCTTCAGCGCCAAGAACTTATTACTCAGATTGATCTGCTCAAACAACAGGTAACCTCCCCCATTTTACTCCAGGGAAACTGATGCCCTCAAGTAATATAGCTTTACCTAGCAAGGGCATCTTCTGTTTTTGCAAGAGTGGTAAAGTGTAAGGCTGGTTTCACACGGGCGTTGCGGGAAAAGATGCGGGTGCGTTGCGGGAACATGTGCGATTTTTCCGCGCAAGTGCAAAACATTGTAATGCGTTTTGCACGCGCGTGAGAAAAATCGGCATGTTTGGTACCCGAACTTCATCACAGAAGTTCGGGTTTGGGTTAGGTGTTGTGTAGATTGTATTATTTTCCATTCTAACATGGTTATAAGGGAAAATAATAGCATTCTTAATACAGAATGCATAGTACAATAGGGCTGGAGGGGTTAAAAAAAATAAATAAATTTTTAACTCCCCTTCATCTACTTGTTCGCGCAGCCCGGCTTCTCTTCTGTCTTCTTCTTTGAGGAATAGGACCTTTGATGATGTCACTGTGCTCATCACATGGTCCATCACACGATCTTTTACCATGGTGATGGATCATGTGATGAACCATGTGATGAGCTCAATGACGTCACCACAGGTCCTTTTCCTACTGCACAGCAAAGATGAATGAAGACAGAAGAGAAGCCGGGCTGCGCGAACAAGTGGATTAAGGTGAGTTAAATTATTTTTTTTATGTTTATTTTATGTTATAAGGCATGTTGAAGTTGTCATTCTCATGAAGCATTCTTCCGATTTATGCTACTACGTATCTTATATCTCAATAAAAAGATATTGAACCATAACCATGTTATAAGGGAAAATAATAAAGATCGGATCCCCATCCCGATCATCTCATAGCAACCGTGCGTGACATATGGCAGACATATGGGGAATGTTAAGTAATAAATATTTTATGAGGTATCACTTTCTGTTTTAAAAGCAGAGAAATTGACATTTTGAAAATTTGCTAATTTTTTTAATATCTTTGATAAATTTGGGATTTTTTCATAAATAAAGTAGAAATATATTGACTCAAATTCACAATCTCAGAATGGCTTGGATAAATAAGTGTTTCAAAGCTATTACCACATAAAGTGACACGTGTCAGATTTGCAAAAAATGGCCTGGGCAGAAGGGCAAAAACTGGCCTGGGGTAGAGGGGGTTAAGACTTAAATGGAGCACGTTCAACCATCTCAGTGAAATGGACAAACAATAAGGAAAATAACAAACAGCAGGTGGCGCTATACAGATTCATTTTGTTGAATAGCTCACTGGCTATACAAATTTTTTAATCACATGCAATTACAAAAGTAGTCAGATCCAGGTGCTGGTTTGAAACGATAGAATATGCTTTGTGACACAACCCCTTTAATGGCATGTGATGCTTATCTAATAAAATGTTGTCTTTGCGGATGGACCTAATAGGGCAGATACAAAGGTGTTGTTAACGGTCTTTTGCGTCATCTGATGCAGCAGATCCACATTTGTTATCTATTATTTCCTCTTTAGTTAATATAATCTTTGAGCAAGAGATTATTGAAGGTTCCTGAGCTTCTGTGATGCAACTCATTTATGGTGATGAATGTTCTGGCAGGAGGTCAAGTCCATCTGCTTCACTGACTATTAATACAGTTGATAATCCCCAGTTGGACCAAGACGTTCATCCTGTACATCCTGCAAAGTATCGAATGATTTCATTATTTTTTTGGGGACTGAGCTGCAGTACGAGTCTCAGCCTGGCATCTGGATACACATTGAGGGGTTCATTACTCACTTGATCTTGGCTGCCCCTGGGGTCCTTTTGGGGTCTTGGGGGGTTAGACCCCCCGCATTGAACATTGATAATCTTAATGAAACCAAATCAATGTTTTAGACTCTGTAAGCCCTCAATGTGGCTGTATTTACTATATATTTTCCTGCTTTCTAGGACTAGTTGGATATTTTAAGTGGTTGACTATAGGCAATAGGTTATTGCAAAGATAACTGAATAGTAAACTGATGGCCTATCTGTATAGGGGTCAGAACAGCCATTTTTATATTTAACTTGATTTGGGAATGGGGCATTTGGAGTTCTGCAACACAGTAACCCTTTGAAAGTTGGGTTGTCTTTTATTTGCTACAAGCAGCGCCACTCTTGTGCATGGGTTTTATCTATTGCAGCTGATACAAGTCAAGTAAAGGGACTGCAATACCAGACACAGCCCAGTTTCTGGAAAACGAGATGACTCCTTTATGCTAATCTTGGACGGCCCTTTATTAAAACTGGTTGGTTGTGATAAGACGGTGTATGGTTTGTAAGTCTATCTATAGACTATATACCATTTTCAATTTTCATACCTTAGGGCGCTTTTACACAGGCCAGTAGAGCAGGCAGTGATGGGGGAAGGAGGAATGTTCCTTCCCCATCACTGCCCCCTGAATTTACATGCAGCGATCATTGGTGATGTGTGAGGATAAATGATGATGGCAACGATTCCGCCTCACCATACTGGTCCAGTCTTGGTAAGCAGCACATCCTTATAAATGTCTGATTTTTGGGTGCTTCGGGAAAGATGTGATTGACCATTAAATAAGCGTTTGCTCTTTTGTTAGGTGATCGGCGGCACATTTACAGGAGCCAGTTATTGAGTACGACTGTTCAGTCCTCATAATTGCCCCATCTTTGACCCATGTAAAAGTGCCCTAAGACATATTTTGTAAATCCAGGGCTTTATGACTTGGCAAATGTCATAAATCCTGTTATCAGTCCCTTAATCGCTTTTAATTACCTTTGTGTGTTCTCTTTAAGAAGGTGTATTTCACTAATCCACTGATTTGAAGGATTTAGCAAGCATTAGGACATCTCGCTGTTGGCCGCCTCATAGCTGAACCTTTATATTTCTTGTACAGTACATCACTTACTTCTAGGTTGAAAACAGACTTGTATTGTATAGTCTTGGGAATGAAATGACTTTTTTTTTTTTAAGTAATTGCTTCTTTGCACATAAGTGGCTATCATTTACCCTTGTCTAGATATATCCTGTATGGTAATGTTCTAATGCTTTGCATGTCTTGAAGCGTTTTGCCAAGTTTTTAACTTATCCCCTATCCACAGGGTAGGGGAAAATTAACTGATCGCTGGGGTCTAACCGCTGGGATCCCCCACCAATCCCACTACATTCCTTCTCTATGGGACTCCCGGAAACAGCTGAACACTGTACTCTGCTATCTCCAGCACTCCCATAGAGAGTGAATGGAGCAGAAGGGTGTGTGCCCGACCTTCCACTCCTTTTGATCAGGAGAATAGGATCGGTGGTCAGACCCCCAACAATTAGTTAATTTTTCCCTATCCTGTTGATAGGGGATAAGTTGGAAACTTGACACAAACCTTTAATCACTGGTGCTGAATGATACATTGTTTGTCCAGAATCTGGGTGACTGCTTCCCTGTAAATCCTTAGGCAGGAAACTTCTTCAGTTCAGTTAATTCAGATGACTTGCGGTCATGCTATGTGGTTTTCTTGCTTATGGCATGTCCACTCAAGTGGTTGGATCCATTTTCTATTTGGAGAAATAGTCATGTACGGACCATTCACTCTCTCCTTTTAAAGCCTATGGAATATGCAGATACAACCGAGTACATTTACTTGACAGTTTCTTTATTACATGGGTTAAAAAGACAGGGGTTCATGAAGTTCATCCTTTGTTAGGTCAGTTCTACAGCATTAACTGTTTGATTATAACCCTCAGTGTCATTTTCTATTAGATAAACCTATAGCCTTATAAACACTGACATAGTTTCTGCCATTACTACCTCTTGGGGGGGGGGGGGGGGGGGGGAGGGGGCAATCAATACTTTGAGTACTCTAACTGTGACTAAGCCTTTCCTGTATTGATGTCTAAATCACTGTTGACCAGACGTATTTATACATGTAAATGAGATCACCTCTGAGGAGTCTTCTCCAACCTCTGGGCCTCCAGTCTAGGATTTAAAGCGCATCACTATGATAAAGTTCTGACTGCCTGCAGCCACCACTAGGTGGAGCTGTCTGAACTCAGATTTATTCTGTTCAATGCGAGCTGTATAATAATAATAAGAAGCCTGAATAAACATTTTGAAATGAATCCTCAAAAAAAAAATTGAGCCTACTAATGAAATGTTGTTATACAGTCTCGTAACTGTCAGATGTTGGAGGAATAACGTTAATGTGGATACGCATTGTATAACCTGGTGCATTCTTTCGTAGACTTGTGTACTAAGTAGTTACATGTGGGTATATAATACTGCATCCCTTAACCTCTTTTATAGGTAGCCATCTTTGAAGAAGACTTTAAGAGGGAACGCAGTGATAGAGAACGTATGAATGAGGAGAAGGAGGACCTGAAACGAGAGATGGAACAGCTTCAAACACAGCTGGCCCAGGCCAACACAAAGGTGAATTATCTCTGGTTTTATGTCATGCTGCCTCCTGTGGTATGGAAAAGCAAAATAAATGCCCTAACTTTTAGTTAAATAGGACCTGTCCCTTGCATTCCATTAGAAATAGCAACTTTGGAACAGCTGTTCTGTAACATTCCTCTGTTATTTCTCCTAGAAATGTATGAATAAATTGCTTGCTTTTCTCGTCGTCTGAGAGATGTGTGTCGACATATTCTAACACTGTAAGCACTGATTCTGCCCCCCAAGCTGTCAATTGCTAGTTGTCAGTGTAGTCATACATTTCTAGGAGGAATAACAGAGGAATGATGCAACTTTAAGCTCTAAGAAAAGATGTACCAAAACGATCACAGAGAATAAATGTATTAGTACAGGAGAGCTGACAGATGCTCTTTAAAATGAATGAGAACATTTGCCATTAGATGAAATATTTATGAACTACCTTCGAATCAAAGTTTTACCCACAAATCTATTATTCCCATATCACTTTGCCCAGTTATCCTTGGTTTACCTGTCTGCTATGACTCATTGGCGTCTCAGATATTTTGGACCTACATGCCATAACCATTTTATTTTTTGCATCTCTATGTTCCAAGAGCCTTAACTTTTTTTAATTTTTCAATTAACCTCATGAGGTCTTGTTTTTTTGCAGGGCATGTTGTATTTGTAATGGCACCGTTTTGGGGTAAATATAGTTAAAAGCTTTTAGCAATTTTCTTTTGGAGGGGTGGAGAAAATTGAAGCTTTGCAGTTTTTTGTTTTTTTCACGTTTAGTTTTTATGACCTTCACTGTGATATGATGAATTTATTCTGAAAATCAGTATGATTGATACCAAATTTTATATTTTTTCATGTACTAATACTTTTACACAATGAAAACAAACCTCTTGGCTGCACATTATATATTTTCCTGCTGACAGAGCTGTATGAGGGCTTGTTTGTTGCAGGATGCGCTGTATTTTTTATTGGTACCATTTCTCAATACAGTACAACAGTAAGACTTTAAGGCTAAATGCACACAATCAGGATTGCGTGCGGAAAATCCACACCGTAGGTCATGTACATTGTATTCTATGAGAATTAGAAATTCTCCATGCACACGATGCACATTTTTTTTCTGTGCGGATTTTGACCTGCGGTGCGGATTTTAAAATCCGCAGCATGTCAACTTATTTTAATTTTCTTGACTGGATTGTCTTCATTCACTTAGTAAAATCCGCATGCGGAAAATCCGCACGCAAATCCGCACCAATTGATGCAGATTGACCGCACAGATTTGCCTGCAAACACCTGCTGATTCTCGGCACATGAATCCTGAACGTGTGCATGTACCCTAAGAGGCAAGGTGAGCACAAACTTGTTTTACATGATATTTACCATATAGGACAGTGGTGGCGAACCTATGGCACGGGTGCAAGAGGCGGCACTCAGAGCCCTCTCTGGGGGCACCCGCACCCTGGAAAATGTCCATGGTGTACCAATATGCCTTAGACCTTTCCTGCCATTCATCAGCGCAGGACGCACTATGAACGGCACAGGCAGCGCACTGTTATAGGCGGCTATTATAGCTAAATGATAAAATACATGGAAGATATGCTATATTGGACTGTAGGATTCAGGGTAAATTGCCGTGTTGGCACTTTGTGATTAATAAGTGGGTTTTGGGTTGCAGTTTAAGCCCTTGGTCTGTAAAAGGTTCACCATCACTGATATAGGATATCAGATGGCATAGGCTCAGCCAGGGCCGGCTTGAGGTTTATGTGGACCCTTGGGCGATAAAGTCTCAGTGGGCCCCCTTACACAGTGATAACTCTGAGTACAAATAATATAGTAGATATCACCTGCAGTCCTATGTAACAGCACACTATCTGACTGAGTACTGAAAATGTAGTAGTGTTACCTGCAGTCCTATGTAAAACCAAAGATGACAGTAGTGCTGATAATGTGGAAGTGTAACCTGCAGTCCTGTGTAAAACCACAGATAACACTAGTGTAGATCATGTGGTAGTATTACCTACGTCCTTAGTGTGCCTCCCTGTGTCTCTCCCACGGACTCCATGCTGGCGGTGCTGCCTCTTCTTCAATCTTCTTCTTGCCCCACACAGAACGTCCTGATGCAGCTGTGTCAAGACATGGGAACACTGCGGGCAGGGTGATGGTGACACACAGGGACGCACGGAGGGAAGGACGCACACACAGAAGGAGGGAGAAACGGCTGCACGCACAGACACACATACGCGCACACAGGGATGGACGCACACACAGGGACAGAGACATACATATGGACAGACACCTGGACAGACACAACTTCTATCTAATGTGTGTGGCCACCTTTAGGAATTCCACCTTTAGTTATGCTCCAACCTTATGTTACCTTCTAATATGACTTCTACTGATTCCCAGTACTGAGGGGACATGGACTGGGGTTTAAAAGGGAACTATCAACATGTACCAGAAGGTGGTCTAAACTGTAACCCATTAGACACTGGCTAGACTGTGGTATGGAGTCTAAGCAATGCCTTAGGCCTCATGCACACGGCCGTTGTGCGTCTTTTCCTTGCATTGGGGACCGCAATTTGTGGTCCCTTAATGCACGGGCAACGTCCGTGCGGCAGCCAGAACGGATCGAGACCCATTCAACTTGAATGGGTCCGTGATCCGTCCACGCCGCAAACAAATAGAACATGTTCTATTTTTTTGCGGTGTGGAGGCACGGCCAGAAATGCCACAGAAGCATTCTGTAGTGCTTCCCATCTGTGCTTCCGCACCGCATCTCCATGATTGCGGACCCATTCAAGTGCCCCATGTATTGCGGACCCGCCGTACACAGGGGCACACACACACACAGAGAGAGACAGACACACACACGTCATGCCCTCAGAATTGATTAATTGAACCAGATTCCACTCCACCTGAACCCCACTGCCCCCGAGTGCTCCACCTACCCCCTCACCTGCTCCCCATGAAGCTCTGTGTACTCCAGGCCTGCAGCACGTCCTACCTCACTCACTGGGCTGCCCACAGGCAGACACAGCCCCTCCTCCTTTCACAAGCTGCTGCAGTCGGGTTTTCTCAGCACTTTCCACCTTTCATCATGTGACCTTGAAGGAGCATGGGACCAGTGACCTCACAGACCTCCTTCTAAGAGCTCCATTCTAGCATAGCATCTACCGAAACTCCATCTACCCTCTTCTGAGTCCTGGGGCCCCCACCCCAGCATTGCACATGGCGAAAATTGTCTGCATTGCTGGGGTAAGCTGCCCTAGAATTCAGAACAGGCAGAACACAGCTGCAGGAGTGAGCGGGCACAGTGGGCCCCCCGAAAAGCAGTAGGCCCCAGCACTTGACTGGGTGTGCCGGGTGCTGACGCCGGCCCTGGGCTCAGCTCCTGAGCCTGTGCCATCACAGCTCCATACATGTACATGGATTGGCACATCACAGCGCCATACTTGGATTATGCAAACCCCTTGGTGATCCTGTGCAGCCCTGGATATCTCCATGGTAACAGACTACAAACAAGCCTCTTTTTGGTCTGATTGTGCAGTCATACTCCCTTCCATATGTCCCCTGCTCACTGTTAAAGGGGTTTTCCAAGAGTTAATTATTGACTTGGGGTGCAATACCAAGCACAGCAAGTATACAATGCGTGGCATTGTTAGGAGGCCACAGCACTCACAAGAGCGCTGTAGCATCTTCAAACAGCTGGTGGGCAGGGGTGCCGAGTGTCAGCCCTCATGATCTGATATTGATGACCTATCCAGAGGATAGGCTATTAATATACAAGGGGTTTTCCGGAATTTTGAAACTGATGACCAATCCTCAGGAGAGATCATCAGTATCTGATCAGTGGGGGTTTGACACCCGGGACCCCCAACGATCAGCTGTTTGAGAAGGCATCGACACTCCTGTGGGTGCCGCTGCCTTCTCTCATCTTACCTAGCACAGCATCACTTCAGTGGGGCTGAGCGCGATATCAACACAGCCGCTATACAATGTACGGTGCTGTGCTTGGTAAGCTGGTTTGTCGCTACTTCTGTTACTGAAAATGTACGGGTAAAAGATGATTTCTGTTACTGGAATCATTTGAGTGGACGGCATAGGCGTGCTACCACACGTTCAGGTTTCTTGATGCAGTTTTTGAAGTCTAAATCACGTGTGGATCCTAAAAAGAACAAAAGTATTAAGGGCAAGTACTTTCTTTTTTTTTTTTGAATCCACTCCTGGTTTTGGCTTCAAAAACTGGATAAAAAATCCTGAGCGTGTGGTAGCAGCATTAGGCTTGTTTCACATTTGCGTTAGACACCTCCGCCAGGATGTGTCGGCAGGGAGCAGCCGGCTGGGAGGTGTCTGGATACGGCATTGCCAGCCCCATTAACCATAATGGAGATCGCCAGGAAATCAGGCCGCAACCCGGCAAACATGCCGAAAAGAAAACTGATGTGCGCAGCTTTTTTTCATCTGGCTGACTCTCTGCATATTTGCTGGGTTGCTGCAAGATCCGTCAGTCTGTTCCCGACCAGAACAGTCTACCAGATCTGTCCAGCGCAAATGTGAAACAAGCATTAGGGCTCTTTCACACGACCAAGTTTTCCATCCAGATGCGATGCATGTAGCAAACACAGCGTCCAGACTGAATCCTGACCCATTCATTTCGTTTTTCATGCTTCTCTGCGTTCCGGAAAAATCGCAGCATGTTCTATATTGTGCGCTTTTCATGCAGCTCTGGCTCCATAGATGTGAATGGGGCTTGTGTAAAAACTGAAGGCATCCGGATGCAATGTTGGTTGCTAGGAGAGGTAGATTATTCTTCAGTTTTACATCATCCATGTGAAAAAACACATGCAATCCAGATACAATCCGGATGGAAAAAAGCAAAACCATCAGTTTTTTCCTGAACAGATCCTGACACAATCCGTATCGTATATGTGAAAGAGGTCTAAGGGCATTGAGCTCATGAACTTATTGACTCTGATTCCTGTTTATAAAAGCTGCTGCAGAAAAGTTCAAACAGACCTGCAGATGTGAGCATGGCCTCCATGACACATTATCATATTTGTGTGGTTTCCATTTTAGCTGCAGTCTTGTCAGGAGGAATTACGAAGAGAGAGAGAAAATGCATGTGAACTTTCAAGACCACAGGTAATTTGGAGCTATATTAAAGTGTAACACAGAAACGTAGGGGGTCACTTATTAAGACCGGTGTTTTTAGATGGTTAAATTTGTCCATCCAGTTCGGCCTGTTATCCTGCAAGTTGATTGAGAGGAAGGCAAAAAAAAAAAACTGAGGTAGAAGACAATTTTCCTCATTTTAGGGCGAAAAAAATTCCTTCCCGACTCCAATCAGGCAATCGGAATATCTCCCTGGATCAACGACCCCTCTCTAGTAGCTATAACCTGTAATATTATTACACTCCAGAAATACATCCAGGCCCACTCTTTTTTAGTGAACTCACCATCACCACTTCCTCAGGCAGAGAGTTCCATAGTCTCACTGCTCTTACCGTAAAGAATCCTCTTCTATGTTTGTGTAGAAACGATCTTTCCTCTAGACGCAGTTTGTTTATTTTTAACATGGTGTAGGGATAGGGATTAAAGCATTTTGCAGTCTTCAGCATTTTACTGAGCACAGAAGACTTCTGTTTGTAACATACAGAGTAGGGATGAGCGAACTTTTGTTTTAAAGTTTGGCGTACAAGGTTCGGGTTATCTAAGAATTCCATTATGGATTCCGCTCCCACAGACGATAAGTTATGGTCCGTGCTAGCGGAATCCATAACAGAATTTTTAGATAACCCGAACCTTGTACGGTGAACTTGAAAACAAGTTTGCTCACTCCGAATACAGAGTCTTCCAGCCTGCCTCTTGTCACTACCCCAGTCACTGACTATGTACATGTGCTCTAACTATCTCAGCCCATCACCTGCCTACCTGACTTGTTAGACTGAAGACAGACTCTTCTTAGGAACACTCAGACTCTTTAAACTGAACTGACCGTTACACTTTAAGCTGTTATTTTTACAGACGTAGAAGCTATGTGGCGTCAATAGTTAACGTGGCCATCACATGGGCTGGGCTTGGAATTACCCAACCATAAATCCGCATTTTCCAATTTGTACTTTGTTTTGAACCCTGTTTTGCTGATTTGGTACGTTGTTGCCCTCTACAACACACTCCTATATATTTTTATGACTGTCACAGTGCTGGTTCCTTTTCATGTCAGTTAATATTTTCTAGTTTATACCATGAACTATAACTACCATTGACCAGTTGACTGGATACTTAGGTAATTATTGTCAGCTTTGGGCATTCTTATTTGTTAAAAGGGTCCCTTGACTATAAGCAGATCAGAGTGTCCCCGTGCTGGGACCCCCAGTGATCAGCTGTTATCTGTAAGTAAGTGTTCAGTTATCCCACAGCGCCACCACAGAAGAAATGAAGCATTGCACATTGTCTGTTCAAACCAGTGGGTTGGTTGTGTAAGGCATGATAGGAGAGGTCCTCCCAGAAAGTGAGAGACCCCTTGTGATTGCTCTCCACTCTGACCACGAGATGAGGATTATGAACAGGATATATGAAAATGGGTTTTTAAACCTGAAAGTGTTGTAATAGGGGGTGTATGGCAAAATCCCTGCTAGAGGTACAGTTCCTTTTTAAAGGGCGTTTATTACCAGGAAATTCATTGTTAAACCAGGCACGATGTCTTGTAGAGGTAGCGGATTTAGTGATCCATTGCTTCACTCTAGAAAAAGTACTTGCAATCCATTTGCAAATGAGCTGCTAGGTGCATTGAGGGCAGGCCCAAGCCACTCTGTGCACCATTGCTCATCCGCCACCTTCTGCCAGCCTCTTTCTCTCCTTGATTGACCTGGCCAGACCATGTCAATCAAGAATAGTTAGAGGCTTGCAGAGGAAGCAAGAGGAGCAAGGGTGCACAGAGTGGCTTTGGCCTGCCCTCATTAGTTAATTTGCAAATGGATTAAGAGTACTTTTTCCAAATTAAAGCAACTGAAAGGTATCCTCACATTGAACTGAGCAAGCCCTACAGGCATTGTGCCTGGTTTGACAGTGAATTTCCTGGTGGTGGACCCCCTGTAGCACATACCATTGAAAATCTTACTGAATTGGAGATTAAAGCAAAATATTCAAACTGAAATTTCAACAGACCTGGCACAAGTATATTCCTCTTCACAAGGCCTTACTGATTCAGTCAGCGAGTCACTGGGCCTGCGTCATCCTGTAATGAATGTTCCTCTACTATTAATTTTTTTCGTGACAGGACATTAATTGCTATTCAGTCTTAACATCCATGCCTGCGTAATTGTTTTGCTGCCGAGTGTTTCTCCAGGGTTTATGATGTCCGTCCTGTTACTCCAGCTCTGACTAGAGATAAGTGAAAGTGCTGTACCGTGCAAATATGCACAGGGGAAAAGAAGTATTCCATTAAATCAGCTCACGTGATAAATGACTCAGAATCCACCTTGGTACAAAAACAGAGAAGAGCA
Source organism: Bufo bufo (assembly GCF_905171765.1). NCBI lineage: Eukaryota > Metazoa > Chordata > Amphibia > Anura > Bufonidae > Bufo > Bufo bufo. The sequence continues at coordinate 290,576,429 of NC_053389.1, forward strand.
TTGGCTGCTACACGCTAACATGATAGTGATTCCAAAATATAGCTAGTATCCTCAGTAAGGTCATTGGGATGAACAAGCATGTGAAGCCCCAATTTCTTGCTTTGCCATTATCAGAGAATGAGTGGGGCTACACAGAGGCAGTATCTGCCCTCCTAGATATTCCATCATCAACTGTGAGAAGTATTACTGCAAAGTGGGAACATTTAGGAACCACAGTAACTCGTGAAGTGGTAGATCATGTAACATTACAAATCGGGGTCGCCAAGTGCTGAGGAGCATTGTGTAGAATAGTCACCAAGGCTCTGCTGACTCCATAACTGCAGAATTTCAAACCTCCTCTGGAATCAACATCGGCACAAAAACTGTGCTAGGAGCTTCATGGCTTGGGTTTCGATGGCCAAGCCTTAAATCACCAAGGACACTACCAAGCATCAAATGACATGGTGTAAAGCAAGCAGCCATTCGACTCTGGAGCAGTGGAAATGTGTACTGTACAGCGACTAATCACGCTTCGCTTTCTGGTAGTCTGATGGACGAGTCTGGGTTTGGCGAATGCCATGAGAACGTTACCTGCCTGACTGCCTTGTGCCAACTGTAAAGTTGGGTGAAGGAGGCATGCTATGGCATTATGAATAATATTTTGCCTCTACTTTTGTGGGAACAGTTGGGGAAAGGCTCTTTTCTGTTCCAGCATGACTGTGTCCCAGTGCACAAAGCAAGCTCCATAAAGGCATGGTTGGGTGACTTTGATGTGGAAGGCCTTGACTGGCCCACACAGAACCATGACCCCAACCCTCAAATACTATGTAGTGCTTATCCACCAAATGTACATTAAAAAGAAGTAGGGGACTGAAAGTTGGGTCTGTAACTGCAGGATCTGGCTACACATCGATTGTTTGTAGTCTGTTACCATGGGAACACGTAGGAATGGGTAGAGAATCTTTGGCAACAATCTTATACAATAAGCTGAATCACAATCTAGATTCAATAGACATTGAAGTCCAATGCGTGATGCCCATGTATGTATTTATTTCAGGCTACAGGAGAGAGATACATTATAAACCATCACATCGGACCTACCTGTCCTCCATACCAGTATCCTTATAGCCCACCTGCCAGGATGTTCAAAGGATATGAGGACTGGCCAATCTGTTATCCACCGCCAGTTGTTGGTCCGGAGCACAGTCAAGTTCAGGATCTCTCAAATGCTCCTCCAGTAAGTTCCCAACAGTCCACTTTTTTCTTTTACTTTTAGTTTCTTCATTGGTATTTATTCTTTTACTCGAATAGGTGCAATCAATGATTGCATCCACCACAGTAGTGCACCTATTCGTGTAAAAATTTATTTCATATAGTCAATTACATCCACACATTTTATCTGGTGTAGGATGTTTTTGTAGCACTTGTGGTCCGCTGCAGGCATCCTCCATTGCATGCATTTTTAGCTGGGGATCGCCATTAGCAGGATTTGCTCCCCTGGGTATAGATGCATAACTACATACGGGGTTGAGCATTTGCTGCTTTTTGAGACCTTTGTATTTTGTCATGTAGTTTGTATTTGTATTTATTCCAATGATCTTTACTTCCAGCCGGCATATCAGTGGAGAGTCGCTAACAATCCTCCCAGAACAGAACTCCCTAAATCTAGAAAGGAGGAGACTGGTGAGTAGTAATTATCATGGTGTTTGGAGTAGGAATTCATTAATTCATTGTAATTATTATTTGTATTGTGACAGCGTGTTCTTATTGTATCTATGGTCCAGCCCTGTTCTGTCATATGGCAGTATGGTGAAACAGAGCATTACTCATGGTAGGGAACCATAGGGACTCCATGTAAGGCTGTACAGGCTCTGTGCACCGTTCTTTATTGTGTGCATGAGGCCTCATTTAGCCTCATTTTTACAGCTAGGTTTGAAATAAATATCCACATTTAAACAGCATGTTTTAGTTGAATTCTGTGCAAATTCATTTCTTTAGGTTGTAGCTTTGTTTTTCCACTGCTTCCATTCCGATGCTTCCTTGGTCCCCTGCTGGTATCTCTGCTTCCTGGTCCCGCTCAGCACACAGGATATGACCATCCGGCCAATCACTGACTGAGGCAGATCACACTACAGCCATTGATTGGTTAAGCAGTTATTTCCTATGGGACCAGAAAGTGTGGACCAGGGTAGGAAAGAATAGAGAAGGATCCGTGAGCGGAGTATTACTACTTATGTTTACCAACCAGACATCTTTAAATAGGACCTGTCACCGCTCCTGACATGTCTGTTTTAATAGCTTCATGCATTCCCCATGTAATAACAATTCTGGAACATCTATTCTTATGACTGTATGATGATGTGCCATTCCTTTATTATTTCTACTAGAAGTTATGAATGAATTGCTAGCAGTCTGCAGTAAGGGTACCGAGGGGAGGTAACCAGTTGGGGGTGTGTACCTGCACAGTCTGACCATGGCAACACTGATTGGATAGAGTCAAACTGTGCAGGTACGCACCCCCAACTGGTTACCCTCCCCTCTGTACCCTTACTGCAGACTGCTAGCAATTCTTTCATAACTTCTAGTAGAAATAATAAAGGAATGGCACAACATAGAGCCATAAGTATAGATGTTCCAGAATTGTTATTACACAGAGAATACATGAAGCTATTAAAACAGACTTGTGGGGAGTGGTGAATGGTCCTCTTTAACCTTATAGAATGGTGCTGTAGCACTAACATGCCCTCAGTAAAATCCTCAGTTTGACATTCTGGAAGGTTTAGAATCAACATGCTCTGTATGTACGTAAATTGCATAATTGTAATCAGAGGTCGCAATAACGCCTGTACAAGCATCATAGACGCCTGTTCAGGCCATTTTACTCCCTGGAAAAAGTCTAAGGCGTACCAATACGCCTTAGACTTTTCCCTGCTATTCATCAGCGCAGTGAACGGCACAGGCAGCGCAGCGATGCTGCTGCTGCCTGAAACAACCAATAACAAGGCTCCTTACAGTAAGGAGCTTTGTTATTGGTCAGTTTGAGCAGGTTGCCGGAGCTTATGGCTCACCACTCTGAAGGGAGGAAGGAGGTGCGCGATCCTGACTGGCGGGGTAAGTGGCCTTGCTGTGAAATTTAGTGGGGGTCCCGGATCTGAGCGCCTTCTTTTCCTCTCTAATGAGGAGTCTGAAGCGCTCAGCCGAGCGCCGTCTATTCTCCCTGCTGAGTGCGGTACTGAAGACGGCCTCAATAGAAGGTCTAGGGGACCGTCTTGACTACGGTGCTCAGCAGTGAGGACAAGTGGCTGAGCGCTTCAGACTCCTGCTTATAGAAGTCAGCGGGGGTCCCAACGCTGGACACGCCAACAGGAGACCTCCATACAACCTCCATAACTGACAGACCTGTCACCTGTAGACCTCTACCTATGTCACTTGTCAGCTTTCTTATGAATCCATCAAGGATAATTCATTGCAGCATGTTCCATCAGACGCTGAACTAGACATATTGTTTGCTATAAGGACATACAGTCCCTCTGCCAAGTGCATGAAGTCTTCGATATAAAATTGTATAATCCAATAACCACAGCGGTGGTGGCAATTTTGTGGCATGAGATAGGGCAACAGGGTCATGGAAGACGAACTCCCCTTTATAGCAAGATCAAGCATAACAAAATGACAGCCTCTAGATCAGGATTAAGCAACCTCCGGAACTCCAGCTGTTCTGAAACTACAACTCCCAGTATCCTCCTTTCACTTCTTTGGGAGTTACAAGAACAGCTGAGCAAGTGTGCATGCTGGGTGTTGTAGTTTCACAGCAGCGCTGGAGTGCCAAAGGTTGCTGCACCCTAGATCAGTGGTTATCACTGCGTGATGACATCATCCAGATCCACAACATGTGACTGTGGCGGTGCAAGGTATGTGCCCGGGTCTTTCGCTTGTGCCCTTGGCACCAGCATGCACCACCATCCATTGTGCCTGTGTCCTGCTCCGCCAGTGCCTCAGGTCTCTTCAGAGTCTACCAACAGCCCCGGTGGCACCGACATACCCACCTGAGAGCTCATCTACAAGGACGTAACTTTGGTGGGCAGCAATGGCCACCTGATGGATGGCAAACCCCAGTGACTAGCAGCACAGAAACAGCAGCAAAAATTAAAGGGATTGTTCCAAGATCAACACTATTTACCTATCCATACTTGACCCAGTGAACACTAGACCGTGGTAACCAAGGTGGGACCCCCAGCGATCATGTACTTGAAGGGGACATGTCTGTTTTAGTAACGACTTGCATTTCCCATGCAATAACAATTCTGGGGAGTCCATTCTTGTGACTCTATATTGTACCATTCCTCTATTATTCCCACTAGAACTTATGAACGAATTGGTAGTAGTCTGCAATAAGGGTCCACCTGGATGTTACCTGTTGACAGCACTGATTGAATAATGTCAGGCTGTGCAGGGACACCCCCATCTGGACCTTCACTGAAAACTGCCAGCAAGTCTTTCATAACTAATAACAGGAATAACAGAGGAATTGTGCAACATAAGGTCATAAGAATAGATGCTCCAGGATTGTTATTACATGTGGGGGTGCAAGTAGTTTAACGACAGGTGATGAATATCGATCTTAGGACAAACCCTTTAAACCTCATAAAATCACTGCAACAGTGACCTCAGTGGTACCGACCCCTCAGCGCAACAGTGACTACAGTGGTACCGACCCCTCGGCGCAACAGTGACCTCAGTGGTACCGACCCCTCGGCGCAACAGTGACCTCAGTGGTACCGACCCCTAGGCGCAACAGTGACCTGGTACTGACCCCTCGGCGCAACAGTGACCTCAGTAGTACTGACCCCTCAGCGCAACAGTGACCTCAGTGGTACCGACCCCTAGGCGCAACAGTGACCTCAGTGGTACTGACCCCTAAGCGCAACAGTGACCTCAGCTAAATTTTAAATTGTCTAAATTTGCTATTTATGCATGGAAGACAGTTCTCGAATACTGGTAATGGTTTGCCTGCATAAATAGCAACCCCTTAATGTTATGTAGGCCTTCGTATTAGCTATTTCAATTACTGTAACTTTCGTACTTCTCATCGGCTAAAAAATACTCCTCAAAAATGTTAAGAGGAGTATTTTTACTCTTCCAGAAAAAATGTAGCGCAACCTCTGATTGTAATCATGTGCTAATGCTGGAGTCCTGCAGATTTTTCCAAGTGACACCTGTTTACCTACTATATGCTGGATAATCTTGGCAATGTCTTTTGAATTTGTATGGAAATCTTCTTTATGAGAATTTGTGATTCAACCATGTTTACATTTTGTTCATTGTGCTTATAGATGGCCCAAAGAAAGGAGCACAGAATTCCCAGCGGCAAACCTGAGTATCTACAGTAAAGACGCAGATATGTACTGATGATGACAGCCTTAGACTCCTAAGCCATATGAATGCGCAGGAATTGGTTGAGCGCGACCAGATGAGGAGAGTGCACTTGGATGGCTTAGATCTGTGTATTACCTGGATATATGGAGTATACATATATACCACTAGCCTATCCTTACATGCACTGTAGTAGGATAGGAGCACACACTTGTTCATATGTTAAATTATATAAAAATATTATATTCTGTGTAGCTATTAGTATATTTACCTCAATGCAAGAGATTTTGTCAGTGTAATCCATATACTAAAATCCTTCCTTCTCCCCTTTCCCCCTCAGTACTTCTTCCCCATCTCTATCTCCTTTCCTCCTCAATCACCTTTCAATCTTCCCCTTTCTTTCTCCCTTTCTATTTCGATTTAATCTTTCATTCCTCTTTCCTCCCTCCTTTCTGTCTCCTTTCATTCCTCTCTTTTTGTCTCTCTTCCATAATTTTTCTATCTCCAATTATTCCCTCTGGCATACATCAGTAAGACTGGGCTAGTACTTTGGCAAGAGAAAATATTTTAGGAGAGGGGAAAAGTATATTTTGACAGCTGCTAGAGTAGTGGTAATTTACACTCCTTGACATAAAAAAATATTTAACCAGCAGGAGTTGTAGGAATCGAATGAACCTTTATGTATGTGAAGAGAATGATGATATGTAAGTGATTACAATATTAGAATGAAGAATAAGTTTATTGGGGGAAAACTGTATGATTGAACGGAAGCGCTAGTACCCTCTTGGGCTGCCTCCAGCTTGGATACAAGATGAGATATGGTTGGGCATAGATGTTCTGTATGGTATCCTGCAGCACATTTGCCCACAGATGTTGTAGCTTGGCCTGTAAATCCTGTACACTCGTAGGTTGCTGAAGCTGGCGTCTCAGCTGGTCCCATAAATGCTCAATTGGCGATCTGCTGACCAGGTAGGCAAAGAAGTCTTGCAGTCTGGCGACATTACTGGGAAATCCTTGCTGTATGTGGGCGAGCTTTATACAGCTGAAAAATGCCGGTTGGAAGCCCTGCCATGAGAGGCAACACATGTGGCTGCAGGATGTCCTTCACATATGGTTGAGCTGTCAGTATCCCTCGTATCACCACTAGTGGTGACCAACTGTTCTATGCAATAGATCCCCAGATCATCACAACAGCAGAGATGGGAGTGTGTAATGAAAGTGCCAGCCACCTGGAGCCTGGATGGTGGACCACAAAACTATGGGAGCTGCTGGCACTTGTTGGCGGATCAACTGGATCCTCTCGACTGGTGGTCTGTCAGAGCTGTCCTGAGTCTGTACATGCCCTCACATCTACTCCTACTCCTAACAGCTAGCTCAGAATAGCCAAGATGGTGAGCAGTTTGTCAAAACGACTGTCCTGCTTCTCCCAGTCCATTGATGCACCCCCTCTCCAAGTCTGTCTGCTAAGCAGGATGTTCTTGAGTGCATTGTAGTCATTTCTAGCAGAACAAATTTTCACCAAGAGGTACTCCATATGTGGTCCCTGAGAGCCCTTTATGTAGGGCAGCAAGGGAAACACTTTGATGCCCTCTTCTGGCAAGATCTAGTGTCTACACCTGTAATCATTTACATGACTGTTTTGAGATATAACTGCATGAAGAGTTTGGCAGCAATCCACCATTTCTATCTAGGTGTCCTATTTTTTATTTATTTTTTGCCAGTGAGTGTATAATGAAATATAGTGTACAAGTTCATTTTAAATTTATTTTTCTGTATATTACCAACAATGTGTCATAGAGATCTGACTCTAATTTGTTTTTTGCTTAACAGCATTGGTGTGTCCTTCTCTGCATGTGAGGTGAGAAGAAATACAGTTTGTGCTGTTTCGTAGACTTACCAGCCCTTCTATAGACTTGTAGAGATGATTGCTGTGAGCTGGTAACACCTACATTCATCCAGCTCCCCAATGGGATCAGTATGCACAGGATAAATTAATTAAACTGCTTCAAATATTGCTAGTTTTATGAGAGATTTATAGTACCAATGTTTTAACATTAACATCTCAAAAGTTAAATTTTCCCACTGTAGTGTTGGTTATGTGTAACAATATGGTCAGTGAAGCGACCTATAGGCAGGTAGTGGCCAAGTCATTTGGTACAGAAGATGTGTGCTATATTTGTTGATTAAATTACATATTGAACTGTCCTGTAAGAAGACAGTTGGTAGACCAATCAAGAATGAAGGTTTTTTTTCTGTTATTTGGGAGTAAGACTAAAGATCATATAGGCGTTATGATCAATATTTTGGAAGATGTAAGTGCATTGAGGAGGGACCAGTTTTAGTTTGGTTTAGTGTAGTTCCATGTATATGGACAGTATAGGCCTGTGGGCCATGGAGATCCAAGGGTAGGATACCAATTGAACAGTGATCAGAGTGGTTCACGTTATTCTTGAGCCTTGCTGTAGCCTACTTGACAGGGTGTGCCGCATCCTCTATGGGATAGTCCCTTGACACTAGAGGTGTTGCTATAGAAAATGCAGTTGAACCCTAGCCTTGGTGCATCTGGAGCCTAAAAGACCAGTTTTCACATAGGATGTACCATGGTAGGTGGAGGCCTTATTACAGCTGTCATCTTGGAATGTCATAATGGCTTCAGCTTCCTCCACTGGGTGGTTGTGCAAAACTGCATAAATAAAGGCATTTCTGTGCTGTTTTGGGAGCATTTCTAGGCAAGGTTTAAATATCCCACAAGTTGGGATTCAGATATTAGCAGGGATATGTGTTACATCATAGAAGTAAGAAGTTGTTATAGAGATTGCATTGTAAAGTGAGATACCACGAACTGGTTCTATGGAAGATGTGGACTTTTGGATCATTGAGATCTTATACTGGTCCTGGTAGATAGTTTGGTTGGTCAGAAGATTCCTTATTTGAACCAGTGAAGAATGTTGGCTGTTTTTGTCAACACCAACATTTTCTTAACTTCTGAACTCATCCAGTTTGTGGTTCTGTGCAGATTTAACAGATGGAAATATCTCACAGTAAAGGCTAATAAAACATGGAATAGCAGGTTGTGTCAACATATGAAGGCATTTCATATTTATTATATGAAGGAGAAAGTGCAGGAAGACCTACATAAGTACTAAGGGGTCTTTTATTAAACTGGTCTAAAGTAGAACTGGATTAGTTGACCAATCGGATTCCTCCTCTCATTTTCCAAAGGATCTGTCCAAAATGAAAGGTGGAATCTGATTGGTTACTATGATCAACTAAGCCAGTTCTACTTTTCATAAATGACCCCTTAAGAGTTTGAGTCTTTAAAATGACAGATCATGATTTTTGATTGTAACAGTTTCATCCACATCAAAGCAAGTGTGGCAAGGGGTGGAGATAATTTCCACCCATCATATTTGTTGTATTTTCTTCATTTAATTAATTCTAATCAGAGATGAATCAATTAATCCTTCCAGTCTACCATGGGTTATTCACCCATTAGTTGGGAACATTGACTCGTATCTGTTTGGGAACGAAAATTTTTGGATCAGTAAGTCTTATTTACTCACATGGTAGATTGTTTGGCCAGCACCATCTTACTCGGGTTCATACATGTCCATTAGCATAAAATAGGAATGCAGATTATTAGATCAACTTCAGATCTTAAGGACTGTAACCCTAGCAGGTTATGGTGCGAGACTCTGAAATAATGACTTGTTGAGAGTGCTTGCAGACTGAAATCAAGAAACACTCTTCTAGTCTACCAAATAGCTCTTGTCTTGAGTACTGTTTACTTGATAAATGAGTAGCCCGATCTCCTAAGAGACAGCTATCGTAGCCATTTGTCTAAATCTGACAGACGCAGAATGGACACCAAAGAAAATCAATAAACCATAAGCCCATCATAATGCCAATTCTATCTTGTAGAAAAGATAAAGAATGTTCCTGCATCTGGCTTTAAATAGTAGTTGATAAAGCTTTAAATCTGTACTCATAAGGGTATTCTGTTTGCAACTAGTTATCCTGTACCACATAGGAGGTAACTATTAGATTGGTGGGAGCCGCAGTGCCCTCCCCCTCCAGTCACAAGAACATAGGTTCTGTGTTTCCCATTTAAATGGAGCAGGGGTTTGGCATGTGCTGTGTCACACCATTCAAACGCTATGTGGCAGATTTATGAATCTATCTAAAAGCTGACTTATAGCAACCAATCCCAGCACAGATTTTATTTTTCAAGAGCAGAATACAAAATGAAAGTTGTGCTGTGTTTGGTTACTATGTGCAGCGAAGATAGTTTTTGACAGTTTAATAAATCTTCCCAATATGGGGACCTCTGGAGATGGTCAAGTGCTGTACTTTGCTAGCTCCGGCAGTCCCATAGAGATGAATGGTGAGTAAGAACATTGCTCCAGGACCCTGCTGTCATGACCAGTGAGGTTCCCATCAATCAGTCCCCCTACAAATCAAAGGGGATAAATTTCTGCAATTGAAATACCCTTTTATTTAAATGAGTTGAACCAAAACGGATCTACTGTTTATTTTCTGGGAACTGCACCATTCTTTTCTATTTGCCGAGTCTCATGTTGGAACTCATCCCCATTGAACTACAATACCTTTGAACAGATGTCGGGTGTTTCTGGAAGAAAAAATTATGATTTAAATTTTTTTTAATAATCCTTTTTAATGTTAAATGATACATTTACTTGTAATTGTAGGATTGTAAGTGAACTATGTAATAGTTATGACTGTACAGTACACTATTTTCTGGAAATATAGCAATGCATTTGCTTTTCTGTAAAAAGCTCCTAAAATTAAATGTTATGTAATGTGTAAAATGTACTGCTAGTGTCACATTCCATACATGTTATTAATAAAGTTTTTGAATGTGAATGTTTGTGTCTAGAATGAAGAACATTTAGTAGTAGTCCTTCTTACTGCCCCAGTCCCCTCAAATTGTTTTCCACCAATCCACAAAAGACCTGGAAGAGTTGTATACATAGTGTTTATTGAGTACCAGCACAGATAAAGCTTCACCATTGAGCCCAAGCAGCAAGGAGAAGACCTCAGGGTCAACCAGAGTCCATCCCAGATTGGTAGAGTTGCTGGAATGCACTGAACGGCAATCTACCAAAATTCTGGTTTCCAGATAGGTCCCACACCGTGTGCTTTCTGACCTATCATTCATACAGATGGCATCTCCAGAATACCTTTTGTCTCCTACAAACTAGCTTGGCACAAAAGAGCACAAACATATCTATAACATTAAGCATGATTGTGTCTACTGCTCCTGCCTTTCCATCCTTAAAATCCTTTCAAGTCCTGACTGTGACTTCATGTATGCGATCACTTCTTTCCTGACTTCAGAGACTTCTGTACGGGGGTGCCATCGTTTTACAGGACGTCCATCAGGTCCAACAAGGAATTTCTCAAAGTTCCACTTGATATCATGGATTTTGACATCATCCCAGAAGAGACGATTTAATGGTTTGCCCAAGTCCTCGCCAACAGGGGGGCAGGAGTTCTAAGAAGAACAGACAGGGAGCATATTATTAAATTTTACTTAGTTTAGTGCCTGGGGCTTACTTTCAAACACCACCCCCACTAGGCATTATTTTAAAAAAATGCTGCTAGGACTGAACTACCAAATGTATTTTTCAAGCTCAAACATGGGTGCCAGCTCTTATTGGCCTCATTACCACTATATTGTCAGAACCTGTACATATCTCCCTTCTACAAATATGAGGTTGGGAACGGCCCTAATGGTAATGTAAAGTGCATTGTAAACCTACACTGGCCCTTGTGTGCTAGGTCGCAGTGTCTAATATCATAAGGATGTCCAGCTCTATACACAGGAACTGCATTGTCAACAAACAAGGAGGAAGTGAATTGGCTCAAATGTATTGACGGGGAAAACACCTGGATGTTCTCTCCTGGGTGGCAATACCCAGGAACATAAGTGGGTCTCCCATTATCTTCCTATTCCCCTTTTATTTGTTATACATAAGTAGTTAATTAGATTTAAATGAAGATGTGGGCATTGAGAAGTGGGAATATGCCACCTTATCACCCATACTGGGTAAGATAAGCCAATGCACTGATTGGTTCAAATGCACCCCTAAATTTGGCTATACTTGTTCCTTCAACTCTGCTAAGTGTGTATTTGTTTTCAATAGATAGAGAGAAATATCTCCTGTGGGAACAAAGGATTCAGCATGTTAAACATCTAATGTGCCTAATCTCTGCTGTCAAGGGAGAGTTGGGACAGCCCCATACCCATTAGATAAATGGCCAGTCCTGCCAAAATTGTCAGCTTCAGCCTGCATTTATCTTATACATAGCCTAATACCTTGACTATATGTATTTTTGAAGTTGGAAAGTTCTAGATACCTTCAAGAAGGTAAATATTTTCTGCTCTTTCTTCCCATTAACATCTCCTTTTTCAAACAGTCGGAAGTTTGGAGTGAAGCCATTACCAGGACGAACATATCTGTAGGCAACAAGATAGGCAGTTTACTTCCATTCTAATGTTTTGTACATCTTGCTTTATTTAGACCAGGGTTTTCCAATGTGTGGTTCTCCATCTGCTGGGAAACTACAACTCCTAACCACAGGCTGCCAGTGCATGCTGGGAATTGTAGTTTCCCAATAGTCACAGGTTAGAAATACATGTTCCATGTCAAAAACTTTGAAATCAGTTTCTACAGTGTATGAGACCAGCTGCATTGTGTAGTACTTACTTTAGTCCGAGAGGAATTTCTTCATTACTGCCAGGTTCTTGTAGACCAAATTGGTTGCAAGGAAATCCTAAGATGACCAAACCATTGGATCCCAGTTCTTCTTGTAGTGCATTCAGTTCTGAAAATTACAGAAAATACAAAAGTATTATACTTAAAGGGGGTATCTTTCTGTCTCAAATACAACCATGTAAATGATGCCTTGTTAATACGTATAGCCTAACCCAACCCATGTTTTTTAGGGCGGGTTCGCATTGGCATTATTGAATTCTGTTATAGGCTCCATTTATAACAGAGTTATAATGGCATTCTAGGATGAAATATACATGATGGAACCATTTTGTGCCCCCATAGACCTGTATTAGGACAGGGCATAACGCAATTCCTCTGAAAGGCTTTAGTTTTGCAGTTTCCTCGAAATCCATTATATTCCATTATAGTTTGTTATAAAAAAGTTATAACAGAATTCAATAACGGCAATGAGAACCAGCCTTTAGAAGAGACTACTAGCAATAAGCTGATCACAGGATGTCCCACTATTTGGACCCCGGTGATCATCAGTGCACTCTAGGGCAGTGATAGGCAAACTGCGGCTCTCCAGCTGTTGCAGAACTACAACTCCCAGCATGCAAAGACTGCCTACAGCATTCAGCCTACAGCAGGGCATGGTGGGAGTTGTAGTTTTGCAACAGCTGGAGAGCCGCAGTTTGCCTATCACTGCTCTAGAGGAACCCAACAGTATTTAATTTACATGCAATGCCACCACAGGAGAAGTTAAGAATTGCACAGTTTCCACTAAAATGAATGGAATTTTCATGTCATGCATGCATGTGCCAGGTCCTCTAGAGTGAGAAATGTTTTATGTAGTTGCTGTCCTCACTGGCTAATTGGTAAGAACCTTAAATCGAAGAACCCCTCTATTAACTGATTTTTCATTAAAGAGGACCTTTCACCACTCCTGACATGTCTGTTTTAATAGCTTCATGCATTTCCCATGTAATAGCCATTCTGGAACATCTTTTCTTATGACTCTATGTTGTGCCATTCCTTTATTATTTCTACTAGAAGGTATGAATGAATTGCTAGCAGTCTGCAGTAAGGATACAGAGGGGAGGTAACAAGTTGGGGGGTGCGTACCTGCACAGACTCACTCTATCCAATCAGTGCTGCCATTTTCAGTCTGTGCAGGTACACCCCCCAACTGGTTACCTCCTCTCTGTACCCTTACTGCAGACTGCTAACCATTCATTACTTCTAGCAGAAATAATAAAGGAATGGCACAACATAAAGTCATAAAAATAGATGCTCCAAAATTGTTATTACACGGGGAATGCATGAAGCCATAAAAATTGACATGTCAGGAGTGGTGGAAGGTTCTCTCTAAGAGGCCATTTGATAATGGGCTTTCTAACAGACAGAAAATCGTTTAGAATGTTAGAAATATGTTCAACAGTAGAATAACATTTGATTCCAGCAGCGGCCCCATTGCAAAGTCACACAAATTGTTAAAGGAGTTGTCTGGCCTAGAAGGTGATAACCTCAATGGTCCCAACCTGTTTCCCATTAAAAAAAAACTCACATCTGCAGTCCCACCAGGTTTGCTCCACTGCCCTGTTCCTGGCCACTTCTGGTCCACGCCGGATTGGAAGTGGCTTGGTTTTGTGACTGCTGCTTCAGCCAGTAACAGTGACATCATCTTAGACAGCACATCACAGGACCAAGCCACTTTCTGGTTCTGTGGAGACCAGGAGCTGCCAGGCACAAGAATGATGGAACCATGGACAGGTGACAGTTTTGTTTTTTTTGGGGGGTTTTTTAGGCACAGGTTAGGAACATTGGGGTTGTCAGCTCTGGCCGGACCACCCCTTTAACAATTATTTTCAGCAATCAAGAGATGGTGTTACTATATAGCACATTTTCTGCATGGTAGTGACTTCACAAAATCAAGATTTACTTCTACATTTAAGTGCCCCACCCTTGTTCTGTGGCTCCCATAACAGCTTAATCTGCTATAATTGACCATTGTTCATTCAGTATTTGATCTAGCATCCTCCTGCTAGAACATCATAGTCTGTGTGTTAACAGTGGTTACTTTAATTAAGAAAAAAAACACAAAAGCTTTACCACAACTGCACATTGGCTACAGAGATCCTGTTGACACAACCCTGTCCAATATTAACTTGTTAAACATGTCTGTTTTTCTGAATACCATCTGAATGAAATCTAAGCAAACATCACAAATTATCTAAAATGGTCATGTGTAGATAAATTCATTTAAATGGTTTCACCACTTTTGACAAACCCTTTATATTGTAAAGAGACCCTTATATTATAACAAGCTGGTCACAAATTGCCTCCCTGCTGGAACTCCTAGTCATCAGCTGTAATATGTGAGATAACCTGGCAATAAGTATTCAATCTCCCTGCAGCACCACAAATGAATATTTAAGTGTTACCCAAGGTCCATTCAACTCACTGAGTTTAATGCAGGTCAGGGTGTAGTAGGTCCTCCAGTGTAACAGATACTCTTTGTAACTGCTCGTTACTCTAGCCATGAGATGAGCTTCAACACACCCCACCCCCTTAAACTATTAACTCACATTTCCCTAATAAAACCAGATAACCCATTTCACCACTTAACACCAGGCTATACATTTCATTCAGTCTTCTGACCCTTTCACATTTTGTTATGTTGTGGCATTTTGTTAAAATAATCAATCTGCACTCAATACCTCATAATAACAGAAGTGAAAACATAATTTTAGATTTTGTTGCTAATTGAAAAGGAAAAAAATTACAATTTCACATAGACATAAGTATTGAGACCCTTTGCTATGACACGTGAAATTTAGCTCTGGGGGCCACTCATTTCTTTTGATCTTTGAGATGTTTCTACACCTTGATTGAAGTCCACCTGTGGTAAAGTTGGTTAAACATGATTTGACAAGACACACCCTGTCTAGATAAGGTTTCACAGCTGACAATGCATAGCCAAGGCCATGAGGAGGAAAGAACTGCCTGTAGAGCTCAGAGACAGGATTTAGTGGGGGCACAGATCTGGATAAGGCTACAAAAAAATTCTGCTGCACTGAAAGTTCCCAAGAGCACAGTAGCCTCCATAATTATTAAATGTAATATGTTTAGAACAACCAGGACGATAGACTTCCGGGGGTGGGGCATCCAGTACGGCCGCATTTTAACGGCGCTCTCTTTTACCAGCCACAAAATCCGCCGCCATCGGCGTCCAAAAGGGCGACCGACACAATACCAAAGAGGGGACAAATCCCCTGTGATAGTGCAGCTTGGGGGGGCGACAGTCAACACTGCCCTGAAGTCCGAGGCAGTGAGCCGCACGGCATTCGTGTAGGCCACCAGTCCGCGCAGCCACGGCCTGCACTCCCTTTCTGACGCCGGGCCTCTTCAATCTCAGCTATTGGGGCCAGCAGCGGAGCCAGTGCCCGCATAACAACATCAAGCGGGCAGTTTCCTGAGGAGGGGAGGATGCCCGAAGGCCACAAATCCACCATCAGGGCCCTGAAGAACACCCTCACCACCGAGGTCTACATCCTCCCTCCCCCACTGTACAAAACCAGCTGCTGGGACATACTGAACCTACCAGGGAGACCAGCGATCCCACACAGACCCCCATCCTGGAGTGGACTTGTGAGTACTTTCAAGATGGCGCTTCCCCAATCCTGTTAAAATTCCCTCACTTATCTTCACACAGTCAATTTTGAGCCAATAGTGACAAGCATTGATGCTTCTACAACTCTTTATGGCCAAATTTTACTTTGTCTTCCTAATGGTATAAATATCTTACAAGGATTACCCTCCCAAATGAGTAACACAATTCAAACATCAGTTACACAGGCTTAAACCTGACAGAGATTATGGACAAATTTGTGGCCAAGAACTCTTCTAAAGCAACACGTACCACCTCTCAGATGCAATCTACCATAACCCACTGATACCTCAACTAAAATGTGCAAATCTGCGGGCAAATTGCCCCAAAAAACTCCCAGGAATACTCAAGGTCCCCCTCGATCAGCCTCGGATATGCCCTTCTCGTCTGAACTTATTACAGATAATGACATCACGCCGCCTAACCTCTCCCCTAGATATGACACTTCGCAATCACCGGTGGAAGACTCTAATCACGCCTCCACTGTGGCGCAAGAAGTCTCCAGGGTTCTCCTACCTCTCTGACAAAAGACTGGAGGTACTCTATTCTTCTATTAACTCTGCCTTACAATTAATTACCACGAACTTTAAAAAAAATCTCAGACCTAGAGAATAAACACGTAGCTTAGGAGATAACCATCTCCAACTTGTAATGCACCGTACAACAATGTAGAGAAGCAGAGTCAGCTTTAACCGCTAAACTAGAGGACCTGGAGAATCGGGATCGCCGCAACAACCTTAGATTTATAGGCATCCCGGAGAGTATTACTGGGGAAGACCTACTCGCATATCTTGCCGTGGACATGCCTGCGGTGTTGGGCTTGGAGATGTCGACTGATAAACTCCATATTGAACGGGTACACAGAATTTGATCACCTAAACCAGCTGGAATGGATAACCTAAGACCCCGTCCGGTCATCGCAAAGTACTGGAATTGGACGATTAAAGAACAGATCCTACGCACGTAAAGATGCCAACGCACCCTGAAAAAAAGAGGACACACCATCTTGCTCTTTCAGGACTTTTCCGCGTCTGTCTCCCAGAAACGGAGAGCATTCACCCCAATATATCAAGGTCTCTACGACAGGGCGATTCGATTACAGCTGCTTTATCCAGCAAAAGTACGATTGCTGGAGAACAGCAGGCAACTAATTTTTGAAGATCCGCGTGACGCTCAACACCACTTTCGCCTTCATCCAGGCAACTGAAGCTTGTACCACCATAATGGGAGGGTACCATGTACCTCTCTATGCCAGTGATCTCACTGCCCCCGCAGTACTAGTCTGCGGGACGCGGTTTCGTTTTCAATGAGACCCGCTTTTGTTCGCACTAATGTGCAATTGTTCACATGGTTTTATTGTATGTTTTGTTTCTATTATTGCTCACTCATCGTCTCTTATTGTCCTCCTCCAGGAACTTGGCCGCGGCACGCGGGCCCCTGAGCGCTCCACCTCGATCTTGTCACTCTGTTCTCTTTCGCTGCTGGGACGACGGGAATGGTTAGTCACGATGCAATTCTTGAATCTCTACACCATAGCCTCGAGTTTAAATGACATCACATACATCCCATGACACAGGGGACTATCGCACCCCCTCCATACTTAAACCAATATCTTGGAACGTAGAGGGCCTCAATAACCCAGTCAAACGAAAAAAGGTCCTCACCCATTTAAAACACATGAAACCAGATATAATATTCTTAAAAGAAACACATTGGAAGCGAGGGTCCAATAGGGACTTACGGGTGACTTGACTTGATGGATACGTCCAAAGCTAGGGGGGTAGCCATACTATTCAGAAGGGGCTTAGGGGTGTCAATAGAGGAAGAGCTGGAAGACAAAGGGGGCAGATATATACTGCTCCGAATACAAATAGCGGGGAAGTCATACACTCTTATAAACATATATGCCCCTAATCAGACAACTCCAGGCCCTTCTCCTACCTAGAGCAGATCTTAATCTAATTATTGGAGGCGATTTTAATACTACCATCTATCCCACTCTAGACAATTCCGCTTCACAAACAACACTTAGACTGTCTTTCAGAGACTTCACAAATTTAATGGAAGCGGTCTCTCTATGCGACCCGTGGAGAATTCATCACACCACCTCCTGAGAATATACTTTTTACTCGGCAGCACATGCTAGCTTTTAAAGACTTGACTATTTATTAATATCAACTTCCCTTTTCCAGACTATTCATGACACCTCGATTATGGTGATTGCAATTTCAGATCATGCACTCATCACCATGACTATAGAAGCCCTAAAATCTCAAATTAGAACTAGGCTATGGAAATTTCCCACATGTCTATATAAGTCAGACGAATTCCAGGACTTACCTTAAAATACACTGGACTAATTTTGTAGATGATAACATTGAACACCTGAATAATCTTCCACTCCTATGGGCAACCTCCAAGGCAGTCCTTAGAGGGCACATCATCAATTACACTCGATTGAAATGCAAATAGGCGGCCAAAAAAATTATCTTCCCTACATAAAAATCTGCTTACATCCCAACAGTCATATATTCATTCCCCTTGCTCCTACACCAAACAAGTATATAAAGAAACTAAACAGATTCTAGAGTCATTTATCCAGAGTCAGGCAATTTGGCTGACCTGACTGAATCAGAACAAATACTATAGGGAGGCAAATAAACCGGGACGTCTCCTGGCGCGTCTAACCCAAAACTACACTAAACATGCCTACATTCATTCCTTATATGATCCCGCCTCTTTGGATAATACTACTGAGATGGGAAAGAGATATATTTCACTCGTATTACGAGGATTTTACAGGGCTACTCCAACAGACCCAGACAAAATAGCGTCCTTTCTCGAATCTCTGGATCTTTCTACTCTTACGGAAGAACAACAATCAGTCCTAGATGCGACTATTACAGAGGCTGAGGTACGAAATGTGATTTCCTCCTCGCCCAATAACAAAACCCCTGGTCCTGACGGACTCTGTAACGAATACTACAAAATGCTTAACCCTGAGATCATCCCTATATTAACCCAGTTATATAATGCCATATACAAAGACCATGCAGCGGTGGACTTGTTCTTAGACTCTAGGACAATATTACTCCCCAAACCGAATAAAGACGTGACACTTCCACAGTCTTAATTGGTACGGTAAGACTTAATTGGTAAAGTAAGGTCTATAGGCTTGGAAAGTATACAGTAGTTTGTAATTGGATTGAAAACTGGCTGAAGGACCGTGTCCAGAGAGTTGTGGTCAATGATTCCTATTCAGAATGGTCCCAGGTTATAAGTGGTGTACCCCAAGGTTCAGTGCTGGGCCCTTTATTATTTAATTTATTTAATAATGATATTGAGGATGGGATTAATAGCACCATTTCTATTTTTGCAGATGGCACTAAGCTGTGTAGAACTGTACAGTCCATAGAAGATGTCCATAAACTACAAGCTGACTTGAACTCTGAGTGATTGGGCATCAACTTGGCAAATGAGGTTCAATGTGGACAAATGTAAAAGCATGCATCTTGGTAGTAATAATCTCCGTGCATCATATGTCCTAGGGGATGTAACACTGGGAGAGTCACTTATGGAGAAGTATTTGGGTGTCCTTGTGGATGGTAGATTAAATTAAAGCATACAATGTCAATCAGCTGCTTCTAAGGCCACCAAGATATTGTCATGGATTAAACGAGGCATGGACTCGCGGGGCAGGGATGTAATATTACCACTTTACAAAGCGTTGGTGTGGCCTCATCTGGAATATGCAGTTCTGGGCACCAGTAAATAGAAAGGATGCACTGCAGCTGGAAAAAGTACAGAGGAGAGCGACTAAACTGATAAGGGGCATGGAGGGTCTTAGGGCTCTTTCACACTTGCGGCAGGACGGATCCGACATGCTGTTCACCATGTCGGATCCGTCCTGCCGCTATTTCGCCGTGCCGCCGCTCCGTCCCCATTGACTATAATGGGGACGGGGGCGGACCTCCGGCGCAGCACGGCGAAAGCCGCCGGACTAAAAAGTCGGACATGCAGGACTTTCGCTGTGCACCGCCGGAGCTCCGCCCCCCGTCCCCATTATAGTCAATGGGGACGGAGCGGCGGTCCGGCGGCACGGCAAAATAGCGGCAGGACGGATCCGACATGGTGAACAGCATGTCGGATCCATCCTGCCGCAAGTGTGAAAGAGCCCTAAGACCCTCCATGCCCCTTATCAGATTAAAAGAATTGAATTTATTTAGTCTTGAGAAGAGACATCTAAGGGGGGACATGATTAACCTATACAAATATATAAATGGGCCATACAAAAAATACGGTGAAAAGCTGTTCCATGTAAAATGCGCTCAAAAGACAAGGGGGCACTGCCTCCGACTGGAGAAGAAAAAGTTCAGTCTCTGGACGCATCAAAGCTTCTTTACTGTAGGAACTGTGAATCTGTGGAATAGACTTCCTCAGGACGTGGTCACAGCAGGAACAGTAGACAGTTTCAAAAAGGGTTTAGATGAATTCTTAAAAGTAAAAAACATTAATGCTTCTGAAAACGTGTAGAAATCTGAGTCTCACTTCCTTCTGGGATTCGCATCCCCACCTATCCCTTGGTTGAACTTGATGGAGGTATGTCTTTTTTCAACCGTATTAACTATGTAACTATGTAACCCATATCCCTTCTAAATAGTGATTACAAATTCCTGGCAAAAATCCTATCAATTACATTGACATGGAAAAGGATCTAGGAATTTTAATAAACCGCAAACTAAGCTGCAAAAAACAGGGTCAGGCAGCTGCTGCCAAGGCCAATAAGATAATGGGTTGCATAAAAAGGGGCATAGATGCCCGTGATGAGAACATAGTCCTACCACTTTACAAATCATTAGTCAGACCACACATGGAGTACTGTGTACAGTTCTGGGCTCCAGGGAACAAGGCAGACATAGCAGAACTGGAGAGGGTCCAGAGGAGGGCAACTAAAGTAATAACTGGAATGGGGCAACTACAGTACCCTGAAAGATTATCAAAATTAGGGTTATTCACGTTAGAAAAAAGACGACTGAGGGGAGATCTAATTACTATGTATAAATATATCAGGGGTCAGTACAGAGATCTCTCCCATCATCTATTTATCCCCAGGACTGTGACTGTGACGAGGGGACATCCTCTGCGTTTGGAGGAAAGAAGGTTTGTACACAAACATAGAAAAGGATTCTTTACAGTAAGAGCAGTGAGACTATGGAACTCTCTGCCTGAGGAGGTGGTGATGGTGAGTACAATAAAGGAATTCAAGAGGGGCCTGGATGTATTTCTGGAGTGTAATAATATTACAGGCTATAGCTACTAGAGAGGGGTCATTGATCTAGGGAGTTATTCTGATTGCCTGATTGGAGTCGGGAAGGAATTTTTTATTCCCCTAAAGTGAGGAAAATTGGCTTCTACCTCACAGGGTTTTTTTTGCCTTCCTCTGGATCAACTTGCAGGATAACAGGCCG
Source organism: Bufo bufo (assembly GCF_905171765.1). NCBI lineage: Eukaryota > Metazoa > Chordata > Amphibia > Anura > Bufonidae > Bufo > Bufo bufo. The sequence goes on from NC_053389.1 coordinate 290,597,659, forward strand.
AACTGGATGGACAAATGTCTTTTTTCGGCCTTAGGTTACTATGTTACTAATTAGATTGCAAAATATTTTCCCTAAAATCATACACCCCTCACAGCTATAGCCGCCACCCATGAGACGCGAGGCCTTTATACCCGACTAGCCCTTCCTAACTTACTCCATACCCCAATGGTCCCAGAACGAGCCAGGGAAAACATTTTGTTAATGTCGACTTGGTGGGCCTGGCAAAAAATGAGAATCCTCAAAAATGTATACCCCCACAACTTATTACATATGGCCCTCTTAGCTAACCCACATTTCCAAATGGGGTCACCACATAGAGATTTTTCTGAATGGCATAAGGAAGGAATAACTTTGCTCAGCCACTTAGTGGATCACACCACAAACAAGATTATGTCATTTGAAATTCTCAAAACTAAATACCCCACCATTAAGTTACATTTTCTTCCTTACCTACAAGCCAGCATTTGTCTCCAGAAGTTACTACTCAACATAACCCCTCGAGAATGGAGTCTGGCTTTACAGGCCTCTCTCAAACATACTCCTACCTTAAGGGGATATACCACCAGTTGCTATAAATTTCTAAATACCCCTCTAGATTATAGTAAAGGGCAATGGGCAATAACTAAGTGGCTCAGCTATATCCCACAACTGACAATGTCCACCTTATATCAGGCCCTGGAACGCAACCTCCGCTATTTGCCGTCCAGTAGCTACCAGGAGATGACCCTGCAGATTTATCACTGGACATATATATCTCCGGTACGGGGCAATCGTATGGGCGTCTTTGAATCGGATAGCTGCTTCCGTTATAGAGACAGGAGCGGACGTTTTTAATTGCTTATGACTATGCCTGGTGATGCAATCCTTTTGAGGTAAAATACACACATTTACCACCACCCACCTGACGTCAGCAGCACCTTTGGACCCTATATGGGCCATTTTTGGATACTCTGATTCGACCATAATGCGGTGCACCTCTAGCAGCTGGAAATTACTATGTTTAATAGCAGCAGCAGGGGTCAAGACCATCCTCCATACATGGATCGATACTACACCCCCACCATTTAAGTTATTTCTTGAGAAACTCTCTTTCTTAATGAAGATGGATTGGGTAGAGGAGTCTTCAAAAAAGGAGACTCACGTGAAGCATTTTTTTGCGTGCTGGGAGAGTTTTATAGATATATTGACCCTCCAGGTTAGGAGATCTATTCAGGAATGCTTCCAGCTCACTTCATGGTATCAGACACGAATCCTAGCAAATGACCCGCCTATATCAGGGATGTGATTTAATCTGAGTGTTCGATGGGGATCCCTGCGCGCCTCGTGCATGTTTAGATTTTACATGTACTGAATATGAAGAGGAGATGAATGAGTTGGGCTAATGTTATGTTTTATTTGTTCTGCAGTTTGCGGAGAATTCAGTTATGGTTTTTCCCCATACTCATCCCTTCCTCCCCCCCCCCCCCCCTCTCATTTCCCTCCTAAAAAAAACAACAACAGAAGTCAGAAGTTTGACGAAATGACTTTAATATATTGCTCTTTTGCTTACGGTATATTGAGACCATTACCAGAGACATGTCATAAATAATACTGATCAATATTACTGCTCTTATTAAAATGCATATTATTCTTTCTTATGACAACCTTTAAATAAAATGAACATTTGAAAAATAGAACAACCTGGACTTTTCCTAGAGCTGGCTGCCACACCAAACTAAGTATTAGGGGGAGAAGGGCCTTGGTAAGAGAAGTGACCAAAAACTCAATGATCACATTGGCTGAGCTCCAAAGATCCTGTGTGCAGAATGGAGAAACTTCCAGAAGGTTAACCATCACTACATCACTCCATCAATCAGGACTTTATGGCAGAGTGGACAGAAAAAAGCCTCTCTTCTGAATTCTAAGTGTCATGTCTCAAGGAAACCAGGCACTGCTCATATCCTGCCCAATATCATCCCTACAGTGAAGCATGGTGGTGGTAGCATCATGCTGTGGGGTGTTTTTCAGTGGCTGGGGCAGGGAGGCTCGTCAGGGGTGAGGGAAAGTGGAATGGAGTAAAGTACAGATATATTCTTAAGGAAAACCTGATCCAGTGTGCTCTGGACCTCAAACTGGGCGGAATGCAGAGGCGGACTGGGCCCGCCGGCTGGCACAGTGTCGCAAATCGCTATATTACCTATAGGATAGGATTCAGGAGGGGGCCCCTCCTGAGTCCTATCCTATAGGTAATATCGTGATAAGCCTATGCAGTAGTATTCCCGGGGCAGGCGGGCTCAATAACGTCATGATGCACCTGTGACGGGACGCAGCACAGTGACGTGCGCGCCTGCCTATCTACAAGTGAGCGCCAGGAGTCTAGGACACAGGTAAGTATTGGCTTTTATTTTATTTTTTGTGTGCCAAGCAAACTTTGGGGGACATTACTGGGGGGCACAGGAGGTGAGGATACATATTACTGAAGGGACAATGGGGGCAAATTACTACACAGGAAGCAAACTACTACATGGGGCAGTGTGGGGGGAAATTAATACTGTGGGGGACAATTAATACTGTGGGGCAGTGTGGGAGACAATTAACACTGTAGGGGTAGTGTGGGGAAAAAATTACTACTGTGGGGGCAGTCTGGGGGGAAATCAGTACTTTGGGGGCAGTGCGGGGGACAATTGGTACTGTGGGGGCAGTGTGGGGGACAATTACTACTATGGGGGCAATGTGGGGACAATTATTACTGTGTGGGCAGTGTGGGGGACAATTACTACTGTGAGGGCAGTGCAGGGGATGTCGCTATTGGGTAGGAACTATAGCGGCATTTCTATTACAAGGACATATTAGGGGATATTATTTTTCAGGGACACTATACAGGTATTATTACCTGGAGCACAATATAGGATGTTATTATTACTGGGGGCACTCCAGGGGACATTATAATTGCTGTAGACACCATAGGGACATTTGGGGGTCATTTATCAAACTGGTGTAAAGTAGAACTGGCTTAGTTGCAACGGGATTCCACTTTTAATTTTAGACAGCTCCTTTTGAGAATGAAAGGTGGAATCTGATTGGTTGCTATGGGCAACTAAGCCAATTGTACTATACACCAGTTTGATAAATGACCCCAATTATCAAATTGTACCACATAAAAGGTTAGTATATAAAATTAAAATGCTCGGACTGGGAGAAAATGTCTGTATGTGGGTAAGTAACTGGTTCAATGATAGATAACAGAGGGTGGTTATTAATGGTACACACTCAGATTGGGTCACTGTCACTAGTGGAGTACCTCAGGGGTCAGTATTGGGCCATATTCTCTTCAATATATTTATTAATGATCTTGTAGAAGGCTTGCATAGTAAAGTATAAATTTTCGCAGATGACACTAAACTGTGTAAAGTAATTAACACTGAAGAGGACAGTATACTACTACAGAGGGATCTGGATAGATTGGAGGCTTGGGCAGATAAGTGGCAGATGAGGTTTAACACTGACAAATGTAAAGTTATGCACATGGGAAGGAATAATGCAAGTCACCCGTACATACTAAATGGTAAAACACTCGGTAACACTGACATGGAAAAGGATCTAGAAATTTTTATAAAAAGCAAACAAAGCTGCAAAAACCAGTGTCAGGCAGCTGCTGCCAAGGCCAATAAGATAATGGGTTGCATCAAAAGGGGCATAGATGCCTGTGATAAGAACATAGTCCTACCACTTTACAAATCGCTAGTCAGACCACACATGGAGTACTGTGTACAGTTCTGGGCTCCTGTGAACAAGGCAGACATAGCAGAGCTGGAGAGGGTCCAGAGGAGGGCAACTAAAGTAATAACTGGAATGGGGCAACTACAGTACCCTGAAAGATTATCAAAATTAGGGTTATTCACTTTAGAAAAAAGACGACTGAGGGGAGATCTAATTACTATGTATAAATATATCAGGGGTCAGTACAGAGATCTATCCCATCATCTATTTATCCCCAGGACTGTGACTGTGACGAAGGGACATCCTCTGCGTCTGGAGGAAAGAAGGCTTGTACAAGAACATAGAAGAGGATTCTTTATGGTAAGAGCAGTGAGACTATGGAACTCTCTGCCTGAGGTGGTGGTGATGGTGAGTACAATAAATGAATTCAAGAGGGGCCTGGATGTATTTCTGGAGTGTAATAATATTACAGGCTATAGCTACTAGAGAGGGGTCGTTGATCCAGGGAGTTAGTCTGATTGCTTGATTGGAGTCGGGAAGGAATTTTTTATTCCCCTAAAGTGGGGAATATTGGCTTCTGCCTCACTGTTTTTTTTTTTCCTTCCTCTGGATCAACTTGCAGGATGACAGGCCGAACTGGATGGACAAATGTCTTTTTTCGGCCTTATGTACTATGTTACTATGTCTGTGTAACAAACTACGTAGAGACGAGATGCGGCTGAAAGAATTTGTCATGTCGGTCTGGGTCAAACGGAGTAGAAGAGGAATGGGGTGATGTGGGCGGTGCAATATGTGGGTGTGGCTTGAGGGTGGGCGGGGACACAGGGGCCCCATAATCTACTATTGCCCGGGGGCCCAATGAGTTGTCAGTCTGCCCCTGGCCGAATGTTCTCTCCAACAGGACAATAACCTTAAAGGGAACCTGTCATTAACTTTATGCTGACCTCACTGAGGGCAGCATAAATTAGTGACAGAAATGCTAATTTCAGCGGTGTGTCACTCATGAGCTAAAAGTAAGTGGTTGCTGAAAACCAGCATCATAATCATTGCAGCACAGGCCTGGAAAAGAGTCAAATCTACTTGAGAAAAGTCATGGTTTCCAAATGGAAAAGGATTTAGGAAAACTAGAGGAATGGTCAAAAATCTGGCAACTAAAATTTAATGTTGATAAGTGCAAGATAATGCACCTGGGGCGTAAAAACCCAAGAGCAGAATATAAAATCAGTGATACAGTCCTAACCTCAGTATCTGAGGAAAGGGATTTAGGGGTCATTATTTCAGAAGACTTAAAGGTAGGCAGACAATGTCATAGGGCAGCAGGAAATGCTAGCAGAATGCTTGGGTGTATAGGGAGAGGAATTACCAGTAGAAAGAGGGAGGTGCTCATGCCGCTCTACAGAGCACTAGTGAGAACTCATTTGGAGTATTGTGCGCAGTACTGGAGACCATATCTCCAGAAGGATATTGATACTTTGGAGACAGTTCAGAGAAGAGCTACTAAACTGGTACATGGATTGCAGGATGAAACTTACCAGGAAAGATTAAAGGACCTTAACATGTATAGCTTGGAAGAAAGACGAGACAGAAGGGATAGAACTACCCCACAAGTGACCCCATTTTGGAAAGAAGACACCCCAAGGTATTTTGTGATGGGCATAGTGAGTTCATGGAAGTTTTTATTTTTTGTCACAAGTTAGTGGAATATGAGACTTTGTAAGAAAAAAATAAAATAAAAAAAAATCATCATTTTCCGCTAACTTGTGACAAAAAATAAAAAATTCGAGGAACTCGCCATGCCCCTCACGGAATACCTTGGGGTGTCTTCTTTCCAAAATGGGGTCACTTGTGGGGTAGTTATACTGCCCTGGCATTTTAGGGGCCCGAATGCGTGAGAAGTAGTTTGAAATCAAAATCTGTAAAAAATGCCCTGTGAAATCCGAAAGGTGCTCTTTGGAATGTGGGCCCATTTGCCCACCTAGGCTGCAAAAAAGTGTCACACATCTGGTATCGCCGTACTCAGAAGAAGTTGGGCAATGTGTTTTGGGGTGTCTTTTTACATTTACCCATGCTGGGTGAGAGAAATATCTCGGCAAAAGACAACTTTTCCCATTTTTTTATACAAAGTTGGCATTTGACCAAGATGTGCAAAGGGGCCCAAATTCCTTTTATGAGGGCATTTTTAGACATTTGGATCCCAGACTTCTTCTCACGCTTTAGGGCCCCTAAAATGCTAGGGCAATATAAATACCCCACATGTGACCCCATTTTGGAAAGAAGACACCCCAAGGTATTCAATGAGGGGCATGGCGAGTTCATAGAATTATTTATTTTTTGGCACAAGTTAGCGGAAATTGATTTTTTATTTTTTTTTCCTCACAAAGTCTCCCTTTCCGCTAACTTGGGACAAAAATTTCAATCTTTCATGGACTCAATATGCCGCTCACGGAATACCTTGGGGTGTCTTTTTTCCGAAATGGGGTCACATGTGGGGTATTTATACTGCCCTGGCGGATCCGATCCATGTATCCGTGGATCCGTAAAAAACATACGGACGTCTAAATGGAGCCTTACAGGGGGGTGATCAATGACAGGGGGGTGATCAATGACTCTATATGAGGTGATCACCCCCCTGTAAGGCTCCATTCAGATGTCTGTATGTGTTTTGCGGATTCGATCCATGTATCCGTGGATCCGTAAGAAAACATACGGACGTCTGAATGGAGCCTTACAGGGGGGTGATCAATGACAGGGGGGTGATCACCCCATATAGACTCCCTGATCACCCCCCTGTCATTGGAGTCTATATGGGGTGATCACCCCCCTGTCATTGATCACCCCCCTGTAAGGCTCCATTCAGACATCCGTATGTGTTTTGCGGATCCAATCCATGGATCCGTAAAAAACATACGGACGTCTGAATGGAGCCTTACAGGGGGGTGATCAATGACAGGGGGGTGATCAGGGAGTCTATATGGGGTGATCAGGGGTTCATAAGGGGTTAATAAGTGACGGGGGGGTGGGTAGTGTAGTGTGGTGCTTGGTGCTACTTATTACAGAGCTGCCTGTGTCCTCTGGTGGTCAATCCAAGCAAAAGGGACCACCAGAGGACCAGGTAGCAGGTATATTAGACGCTGTTATCAAAACAGCGTCTAATATACCTGTTAGGGGTTAAAAAAATCGCATCTACAGCCTGCCAGCGAACGATCGCCGCTGGCAGGCTACAGATCCACTCGCTTACCTTCCGATCCTGTGAACGCGCGCGCCTGTGTGCGCGCGTTCACAGGAAATCTCGCGTCTCGCGAGATGACGCACGGATGCGTCCAGGAGGAATGAATCGACCGCCTCCAGGACGCATTTGTGCGTTAGGCGGTCCGGAGGCGGTTAAGCATGCATGGGATAGGCATAAGGCCATCCTTCATATAAGATAGGGCCAAGGGCTATTCATAGTATTCAGTATATTGGGCAGACTAGATGGACCAAATAGTTCTTATCTGCCGACACATTCTTTGTTCCTATGTTTCTATGGTTATTCATAATCTCTCACCCATCTGCTGATGATTGGCAGTTGTCTCTTAGAGAGAAAGGGAGAAAATTAGGTAGAAGACTGTCAATCTTCAGCAGGTGGGCAGGGAGAGCAGGAATTTATGAATAACCATTACTCTTCTCAGGTGGCCGTGACTCTTTTCCAGGCCTAGTCAGCAATAATTGTGATGTTGGTTCTAGGCAACCACTTACAGTCAGGTCCATAAATATTGGGACATCGACACAATTCTAACATTTTTGGCTCTATACACCACCACAATGGTTTTGAAATGAAACGAACAAGATGCGCTTTAACTGCAGACTGTCAGCTTTAATTTGAGGGTATTTACATACAAATCAGGTGAATCGTGTAGGAATTACAACAGTTTGCACATGTGCCTCCCACTTGTTAAGGAACCAAAAGTAATGGGACAGAATAATAATCATAAATCAAACTTTCACTTTTTAATACTTGGTTGCAAATCCTTTGCAGTCAATTACAGCCTGAAGTCTGGAACGCATAGACATCACCAGACGCTGGGTTTCATCCCTGGTGATGCTCTGCCAGGCCTCTACTGCAACTGTCTTCAGTCCCTGCTTGTTCTTGGGGCATTTTCCCTTCAGTTTTGCCTTCAGCAAGTGAAATGCATGCTCAATCGGATTCAGGTCAGGTGATTGACTTGGCCATTGCATAACATTCCACTTCGTTCCCTTAAAAAACTCTTTGGTTGCTTTTGCAGTATGTTTTGGGTCATTGTCCATCTGCACTGTGAAGCGCCGTCCAATGAGTTCTGAAGTATTTGGCTGAATATGAGCAGATAATATTGCTCGAAACCCTTCAGAATTCATCCTGCTGCTTTTGTCGGCAGTCACATCATCAATAAATACAAGACAACCAGTTCCAATGGCAGCCATACATGCCCACGCCATGACACTACCACCACCATGCTTCACTGATGAGGTGGTATGCTTAGGATCATGAGCAGTTCCTTTCCTTCTCCGAAAGTTGATCTTGGTGTCATCTGTCCATAGGATGTTGTTCCAGAACTGAGAAGGCTTTTTTAGATGTCGTTAGGCAAACTCTAATCTGGCCTTCCTGTTTTTGAGGCTCACCAATGGTTTACATCTTGTGGTTTTCACTCTGGTGAAGTCTTCTCTTGATTGTTGACTTTGACACACATACACCTACCTCCTGGAGAGTGTTCTTGATCTGGTCATCTGTTGTGAGGGGTGTTTTCTTCACCAGGGAAAGAATTCTTCGGTCATCCACCACAGTTGTTTTCCGTGGTCTTCCAGGTCTTTTGGTGTTGCTGAGCTCACCAGTGCGTTCCTTCTTTTTAAGAATGTTCCAAACAGTTGTTTTGGCCACACCTAATGTTTTTGATATCTCTCTGATGGGTTTGTTTTGTTTTTCAGCCAAATGATGGCTTGCTTCACTGATAGTGACAGCTCTTTGGAGCTCATCTTGAGAGTTGACAGCAACAGATTTCAAATGCAAATAGCACACTTGAAATGAACTCTGGACCTTTTATCTGCTCATTGTAATTGGGATAATGAGGGAAAAACACACACCGGGCCATGGAACAGCTGAGAAGCCAATTGTCCCATTACTTTTGGTTCCTCAACAAGTGGGAGGCACATATGCAAACTGTTGTAATTCCTACACCGTTCACCTGATTTGGATGTAAATACCCTCAAATTAAAGCTGACAGTCTGCAGTTAAAGCACATCTTGTTCGTTTCATTTCAAATCCATTGTGGTGGTGTATAGGGCCAAAAATGTTAGAATTGTGTCGATGTCCCAATATTTATGGACCTTACTGTACTTTAACTTATAAATGACAGACTTCTGAATTCAACTCACCTGTCTCTACTTTATTCTGCCGTTAGTATGGGCAGCACAAAGTTCATGACAGGTTCCCTTTAAGCACACAGCCAAGACTACACAGGAGTTGGTTATGTCCTTGAGTGGCCCAGCCAGAGCCCTCACTTGAACATCTCTGGAGAGACCTGAAAATGGCTTTCCACCGATAGTCCCCATCCAACCTAACAGAGCTTGAGAGGATCTGCAGAAAAGAATGGCAGAAAATGAAAATCACCAAATCCAGGTGTGCAAACTTTGTGGCATCATACCCAAGAAGACTAGAGACGGTAATCACTTTTTCAACTAAGTACTGAGTAAAGGGTCTGAATACAATGAACTATTTTAGTTTTTCCTTTCAATCAAGTAGAGAAGATTTCTAACATTCTGTTTCACTTTCTCATTATGGGGTATTGAGTGCAGAATGTTTGGGAAAATTTAATTTGTTTTTATTTTAGCACAAGGCCGCAGCAACAAAGTGTGAAAAAAGCGAGAGGGTCTGAAGATTTTCTGAATGCATTGTATACACAGTTGAGGGATATTGGACCTCATGTATCAAATGAGTACACAATAATGGGCCAGGAGATATGAAGGGCAGGAGGGGCAATTGACCAGGGGACACTAGCATCCACTCTGTCTATTTCAGCATACGGAAATGAGCATCCATACAGAGGCTCACTGAAGCGTGGTGAATTGAAGGTTCAGTTAGAATTGAAGGTTTGTGTCACAGCCACTATCTCTGGCTGTGACTTTCCGTCCTTGCTCGTTCGGCGCTCCTCGCTGCAGTTTCGTTTCTGTGTGTTCTTTGTGATTCTTTATGGGTTAACTCCCCTGTGTTCCTATCTGGAGTTAATCCTCTCTGTCTGCTCCATGGGTGTGGCCTCTCTGCTGCACCCATGGAACCTGTATATAAGGCTGAGGTTTCCTCAGTTCTGGGTCAGCTCTCCTGGTGTGTGTTGTCTTGTCCTGCTCCTTGTTTGTATTCACTCTCCCATGCTGCTGACCCATGGGATCCGTGTCTGTCTGTGCTCTGTGGGTTTCCTACTTGTTCATTGCCGTCCTCTTTCCTGTGTTTCTGTTATCTGTTCTGCCAGTTATGTTTGAGTCACCTTGTGTGTATTCATAGGTCTCTGTTCAGCAAGCCCTTGCTGTAGCGTGCCTTGCTGCAGAGTGCTATGGGCAAGGCCACGCAGTATACCACTGGTGGAGCTAGTCCTTCTCTGCTCATTGCCACTCCTGTTCCCTTGCGTGAACTCCTGCTTGTGTTTTTAGTTGCCTGCTTGTATTTGCCTGTTTGTTATGTTTGCCTATGTACCGTCGGTACCTTCTGGTACCTGTTGTCCGTTTGCTCCTGTTGTCACTGTCTAGTTCACGCTCCAGAGTGGACCCTGGCAACTCCCTGCAGCAAAGCCTAACTCTACCATCTGGGGCCCTAGTGAATACCAGGAGTTGCTTAGTCACGCCCCTCTGGAGTATTACTAGACAGTGGCGCAGTGGGGGTTTTCCTCCCACTGTGCGGACGGTACATAGAGCTCTCAATTTCCCTGTGTTTCCCTCCTTGGATTCTGTTTGTGCAATAAACTCTGTTGTGACTGTGTACCGTATTGCTGTATGTTTTTGCTTGACGATGCGGAGGTCTGTCGCTGGATCTCCAGCATCTGTCAGCATGATCAACCCTAGTAAACCAGGCATACTGTGTGGTAGGGCTGATCATGCTAAGTGCAACTACTCCTGTCGTAGCAATCTGATCTGTCTTTTTGAAGAATATATTTTTATGGTAATAAGGTGAGCTTGCAGCACCAAGGGGTGGGCCTAGCCCCTCAGTGCACCGCTTCACCTCCGCCTTTCAGCCGAAGTCTCTCGCAATGATTGATAGGGCTAGTGAGAGTTCAGTTGTTGCAAGCAGCTTCTTCGTAGCTGAGATCTGAACTGGCTGTAATTTTGCTACTCTCAGTATCCATATTTTACGACAAATCATGTACTAGGGTATACAGATGTCATAAGAGATCTCAGTAACAGATAATCGATTAATACACTGTGTAATATTCATCACATCTCCCATAATCCTCTGTGCTCACATCATACCGTGGTACTGCATGGTGAGCCCTCAGAATGTAGCCACATTCACAATCAGGAGTGTCTTTCCCTCGTACTCTTTAAAGGGGACAAGCTGACTCTCCTCTAGAGTGATGGCCGCATAGTTGTAGATCGTTCCACTGACAGAATTGTAGCAGTCAACCTAAGTAAACAAAAATCAAAAGAATTAGAAGGAGCTAAGTAAACCAGACAGATTGCATGGGTTTCTCTAACCTAATCACTGTATAATATTATATTAACAAACTCATAGGTGTAAAAAATATTAGGTTATTAACAGTTTTCAGCCTCGGCATGTTTCTATTCACTGACAGCAAACAGAGATCTTTATTATGGTGAGGAATTGTACCACAAAGTAAATATATTAGAAAGTTGCAGAACTTTTCATTATAAAGTCATTAAAGGGCTTCTGTCACCCCACTAAACTAATATTTTTTTTGGGGGGTACTTATAATCCCTATACTGCGATATATCTATACATTATGTTATTAATCATTTTCGTTCTGTAGATAAGGCAAAAAACTTACTTTTATAATATGCTAATTATCTGTCTACCAGCAAGTAGGGCGTCTACTTGCTGGTAGCAGCCGCAAAAAACCACCCCCTCCTCCTGTTGATTGACAGGGCCAGCCGCTATCTCCTCCTCCGGCTAGCCCTGTCAGCATTTCAAAAATCGCGCGCCTGTCTTGATTCGGCGCAGGCGCTCTGAGAGGAGGCTCACCTCCTCAGCACTCCCTCAGTGCGCCTGCGCCGATGACGTCTTCTCTTTCGGTGACGTCATCGGCGCAGGCGCACTGAGGGAGTGCTAAGTAGGCGAGCCTCCTTCTCTCAGAGCACCTGCGCCGAATCAAGACAGGCGCGCGATTTTTGACTCATTCCCTTCTATAGACACTTAACCCCTTTTACTAACAACCACAAAAAATAAAAATACAATAATAATACACATAGTGGAAGTTTTCTTTACGGAAGACAAGCCCCAGAAATTAGCAGCAGTCTGATTGTTCTATGTTGGGTTTAGCCATGGAGTTTTTCCCAAATTTGACCACAGATTTTACATTTTGCAATGCAAACTCTTAAATCTAAGGCCAGATCTTTAGCAAAAATCTTCAACGTATACAGCATTTGCTCTGTAAGTGGGGGGGAAAATGTAAGTGCGTCTTATAGGGCGAATTCTAATGAGTGCTTCCATTATGGAAGCGCTCATTAGTACAGAAGGACCAGGAAGCGGGGAATGCAGCGCTCCCCAGGCTCTTTACTCATCGCTTCCTGGTCTTTCTTGACTCTGCATAGTGTTAGAGCATCAGTGCTCTGTGAACTTACACCGTATGGCGTTGGGTCACAGCACAGCGCAGCAGGAAGACCAGGAGGAGTGCTGGAAGTCAGGCGCTGCGGCGTCCGGAGCTGCGGCGTTCTCTGATCTGAGCATGGGGATCTGAACTGAGGTCTGAATGGGGTTGATTCAGATTGGGCTCTGATCTGAGGTCTGATTGGTGGACTTATTAACATGGAGGTCTGATCTGAGGTCTGATTGGGGGACTTATTAACATTGGGGGTCTGATTAAGGCTATGAGCTGAGGCTTGATTAACATTGGGGGTCTGAATGGGGCCCTGAGCTGAGGTCTGAGTAATATTGGGGGTCTGAGCTGAGGTCTGCTAAAAAATATTTTTTTCTTATTTTTCTCCTCTAAAACCTAGGTGCGTCTTATGGGCAGGTGCATCTTCAAGTGCGATAAATATGTTAATGAATTAGCTAACTGTATATATGGTCCAAGCTAAGTTAAATAAGATAAATATGAACACGGCTCTGAGTTTAGATGGATTGCACCCAAGAGGTCTTAAAGAACCCATTCAGGTATTGCTATGCCCCTGTTCATAATTTTATAGAGATTCTTTAGGGACTGGTACAATGTCAAGCGACTGACGCATGACAAATGTGCTCATGTTAAAAAAAGGCTCTAGGTCATCCACAGGTGATAAAGACCAGTAAGCTTAACTTCTGTTAAGGAAAGACTCCTAAAGGGGTCGTGCTGGGATTTTATATTGATGACCTGTCTTCAGGATAGGTAATTAATATCTGATCAGCGGGGTACTGACACTCAGCATCCCACAGATCAGCTGTTTGAAGAGGAAACGGCAATCCATGCGATCCCTACTTCCTGTTCATTACACTGTCCACCGTCTCGGAAGGAAAGGAAATTACAAATACTTGCTCCATTGACTTGAATGGAACGAGTATTGATAATCAGACTATGCCAACGCTGCAATGGAGACGACACATAGCGTAATAAAGAGGAAGCAGCACTTGCATGGAGCGCCGCCTCCTCTTCAAACAGCTGATCGGCGGGGGTGCCAGGTGTTGGACCCCCGCCGATCAGATATTGATGACCTATCCTGAGGTTATCAATATAAAACCCCTGAGCAACCCATTTAAGGGACTATATACAAGAATATGTGGTGGTTAATAATATCATAAGTGATTAAGCAGCAGGACTTCACCAAGGACAGAAGTTGTCAGACTAACCTGATTTGTTTTTATGAGGAGGTGAGTAGTAGCCTGGACAGAGGGGCGGGTGTGGGTGTAGTGTTTCTGGATTTTGCAAAGGCTTTTGATACTGCCCCTCATAGACGTTTAATAGGTAAAGTAAGGTCTATAGGCTTGGAAAGTATACATAGTAATTGGATTGAAAACTGGCTGAAGGACCGTGTCCAGAGAGTTGTGGTCAATGATTCCTATTCAGAATGGTCCCGGGTTATAAGTGGTGTACCCCAAGGTTCAGTGCTGGGTTCTCTATTATTTAATTTATTTAATAATAATAATAATCGAGGACGAGATTAATAGCACCATTTCTATTTTTGCAGATGACACTAAGCTGTGTAGTACTGTGCAGTCTTTAGAAGATGTCCACACACTACAAGCTGACTTGAACACTCTTAATGATTGGGCCTCAACTTGGCAAATGAGGTTCAATGTGGGAAAATTTAAAGTTATGCATCTTGGTAGTAATAATCTCTGTGCTTCATATATCCTAGGGGATGTAACACTGGGAGAGTCTTTTATAGAGAAGGATTTGGGTGTCCTTGTAGATCATAGATCAAATACCAGCATACAATGTCAATCAGCTGCTTCTAAGGCCACCAGAATATTGTCATGCATTAAACAAGGCATAGACTCCCGGGCAGGGATGTAATATTACCACTTTACAAAGCGTTGGTGCAGCCTTAATCTGGAATATGCAGTCCAGTTCTGGGCACCAGTCCATAGAAAGGACGCTCTGCAGCTGGAAAAAGTACAGAGGAGAGCGACTAAACTGATAAGGGGCATGGCGGTTCTTAGTTATGAAGAAAGATTAAAAGAATTGAATTTATTTAATCTTGAGAAGAGACGTCTAAGGGGGGATAAAAAGGGTTTAGATGAATTCTTAAAAGTAAATGACATTAATGCTTCAAAAAATTTGTAGAAATCTGAGTCTAACTCCCTTTTCTCAAATTTGCCTCCCCACCTATCCCTTGGTTAAACTTGATTGACTTAGGTCTTTTTTTAACCATATTAAGGCCTCATGCACACGGCCGTTGTGCAATTTTCGGCCCCCAATGCACGGGCAGCATCTGTGTGGCGGCCGGGACGGATCAAGACCCATTCAACTTGAATGGTTCCGTGATCCGTCTGCACCGTAAAAAATAGAACATGTTCTATATTTTTGCAGTGCGGAGGCACAGACAGAAACACCATGCAGCTCTGGATGGCGGACCCATTCAAGTGAGCAGGGAGTGCACAGCCGGTGCCTGCATATCGCGGTCCCGCTGTTTGCGGGCTGCAATACGGCCACGGCCGTGTGCATGAGGCCTAACTGTGTAACTAGATAAGTGGAGTAAATTAACACCTGCTTTCCATCCAGGATTTATACAAGAGCAAGAACATGCTGCAAACTGGCAAACATCTGCTTACTCATATCTTATCTCTATAGAGCATACAGTATCTGTTTGTCCTGTTGTGTGCGTTTTAGAAAATACTTACATTCTCCATGAAACAATAATTTTGGAGATCTTTTCTTAGAACGTTGTCCTGTTCCTCAGTTATCCTTCCTAGAAATATATGAAAAAACTGACAACTGGGTGTTACCATAATTATTGTGAATTGATTATGACAAAGTGTGTAGGCAAATGCCCAACTGACTAGGGGAATAAATATAGTTGTCAATTTATTCATATATTTCCAGGAGCTATGGCAGAATGACTACACAATGTAGAATACAAACATGGTCCAAATTGTTTTATGGAAATGCAAGTATTACAAAAGAATTTCAACAAACCGAAACAGCAAGTTAAATCCTTTCCAAAATAAATGTACTTTTTGTTAATCTCAGGTAGCAGAGCGCTGTCAAGTCACAATAAGGGTTAAAAGTACAGTGCACTTTACATTGCCCTGTGGTGTTTACTTCTTTATCTGGGAGCCGAGCAACATTCTGAATTTGGGATTGGTTCCAGAAAAATAATTAAGCGCCTTCTTCCTTTTTGTTGAATTAAGGTTCTTACTGCAAATCTCATTTATGTATATACAGTGGCACCTCCACACTCTAAGCTTTCCCATGCTGATAAATGGATGGAATCCTGCTGCTGCTCTTCTACAACCCTTTAATGACTGCCAATTTTTTTCATGTTTTCTTGATTAATATAGAAACATAGATACATAGAATGTGTCGGCAGATAAGAACCATTTGGCCCATCTAGTCTGCCCAATATACTGAGTACTATGGATAGCCCCTGGCCCTATCTTATATGAAGGATGGCCTTATGCCTATCTCATGCATGCTTAAACTCCTTCACTGTATTTGCAGCTACCACTTCTGCAGGAAGGCTATTCCATGCATCCACTACTCTCTCAGTAAAGTAATACTTCCTGATAATACTTTTAAACCTTTGCCCCTCTAATTTAAAACTATGTCCTCTAGTAGAAGTTTTTCTTCTTTTAAATATTCTCTCCTCTTTTACCTTGTTGATTCCCTTTATGTATTTAAAAGTCTCTATCATATCCCCTCTGTCTCATCTTTCTTCCAAGCTATACATGTTAAGGTCCTTTAATCTTTCCTGGTAAGTTTTATCCTGCAATCCATGTACCAGTTTAGTAGCTCTTCTCTGAACTCTCTCCAAAGTATCAATATCCTTCTGGAGATATGGTCTCCAGTACTGAGCACAATACTCCAAATGAGGTCTCACTAGTGCTCTGTAGAGCGGCATGAGCACCTCCCTCTTTCTACTAGTAATGCCTCTCCCTATACACCCAAGCATTCTGCTAGCATTTCCTGCTGCTCTATGACATTGTCTGCCTACCTTTAAGTCTTCTGAAATAATGATCCATAAATCCCTTTCCTCAGATACTGAGTTTAGGACTGTATCACTGATTTTATATTCTGCTCTTGGGTTTTTATGCCCCAGGTGCATTATCTTGCACTTATCAACATTAAATTTTAGTTGCCAGATTTTTGACCATTCCTCTAGTTTTCCTAAATCCTTTTCCATTTGGTGTATCCCTCAAGGAACATCAACCCTGTTACAAATCTTTGTGTCATCAGCAAAAAGACACACCTTACCATCGAGGCCTTCTGCAATTTTGCTGATAAAGATATTAAACAATATGGGTCCCAGAACAGATCCCTGAGGTACCCCACTGGTAACAAGACCATGGTCTGAATATACTCCATTGACTACAACCCTCTGTTGTCTGTCCCTCAGCCACTGCCTAATCCATTCAACAATATGGGAGTCCAAGCCCAAAGACTGCAATTTATTGATAAGCCTTCTATGTGGGACAGTATCAAAAGCCTTACTAAAGTCTAGATAAGTGATGTCTACTGCACCTCCGCCATCTATTATTTTAGTCACCCAATCAAAAAAATCAATAAGATTAGTTTGACATGATCTCCCTGAAGTAAACCCATGCTGTTTTTCATCTTTCAATCCATGGGATTTTAGATGTTCTACAATCCTCTCCTTAAGTATGGTTTCCATTAATTTCCCCACTATTGATGTCAGGCTTACAGGCCTATAGTTGCCCGATTCCTCCCTTCTACCTTTCTTGGGCAACACAAAATTTGCTAGTTTCCAATCTTCTGGGACGACTCCTGTTACCAGTGATTGGTTAAATAAATCTGCTAATGGTTTTGCTAGTTCTCCACTAAGCTCTTTTAATAGCTTTGGGTGTATCCCATCAGGCCCCTGTGACTTATTTGTATTGATTTTAGACAGCTGACTTAGAACCTCTTCCTCTGTAAAGACACATGCATCAAAAGATTCATTAGTCTTCTTTCCTAACTGAGGTCCTTTTCCTTTATTTTCCTTTGTAAAAAATGAACAGAAGTATTTATTGAGGCAGTCAGCTAGTTCTTTGCTTCTTGATGCATTCCAAGAGCAATAACTTTGTTTGAGGTCTTGTTTTTTTAGGCAGATGAGCTGTATTTTTTACCATCATATTTAGTGTACATATAATGCCTTGTGTAACTTTTATAATTTTTTGTGGACACGAATGGGAAAAAACAGCAATTTCCCTTATTTTTTTTGTTTCCACTGGATTTAGAAGCATTATAAATAGCATGGTAAAGGTATTCTCTGGGTCAATATGATTGTGGCAATACCAAATGTATATCTCTCTTTTTTTTTAACCAATTTTGCATAATAAAAATTCTTCAAAAAAATGTATTTTTTATTTCCCAGCTGTCAGACCTGTGTGTCTTATCTGTCCTTTATACTTTCTCTATTTTTATTATCCACTCCTGATATTGGCTTCCAAAACTGCATCAGGAAACCTGACTGTGAGGTCCTACCCTTACACAGTATTTCACCTTTGCCTGGAATGTTACTTTAAGGCCTCATGCACAAGACCATTGTTTTGGTCCGCATCCGAGCCGCAATTTTTGTGGCTTGGATGCGGACCCATTCACTTCAATAGGGCCGCAAAAGATGCGGACAGCACTCCGTGTGCTGTCTGCATCCGTTGCTCCGTTCCGTGGTCCACAAAAAAATATATAACCTGTCCTATTCTTGTCCGTTTTGCGGACAAGAATAGGCAGTTATATCAATGGCTGTCCGTGCCGTTCCGCAAATTGCGGAATGCACACAGACGCCATCCGTGTTTTGCTGATCTTCAATTTGCAGACTGCAAAACACACAATGGTCGTGTGCATGTAGCCTAAGGGAAACTCTACTTTTAAGTATCCATTGTACACATGCACAAAGATTATGTTTTCTGCTCTGTTCACAGCTAAAGCTGACAGATGACCATATTATCTGAGATGGAATTTTCGATGAGGTGTCTGATCATTTGCGAGCCTACAGGCAGTATACAGTATGTCACTTCACCTTGATAGTATACGCTACAAAGATTCATACATTCTCTGTACTGATCATATGTCCGCCTTAAGCAGCATAAGTCTGTGACCTGTAATATTGTGTGTATGAGGGAGACCTGTGATAGTTGAGGTTTACTATTCATATGAAGCCAGGGTTGTATATTAATGTCTTCTGGATGAGTCTAATCACGCGCACACAGTACTTTTCCATTAGCCAAATAGTGAGTTTCAGGCACCTCTACTCCCAGCAGATTGATGTCCATTATTGTAGCTATAATTAGGACACCTTCTAAGGATTTAGCAGGAGTTATCAGTAGCTACTGACACTTAGCGCTGCTGTCACCACCAAGTGTCGCTGATGACCCACGTTACTGACAGGAGCTAACGTGCACTGAATGATAAAATGGAGATATAGGACAGGGGTATGTGAAAAATAAATGTTTCTACATCAGTGTTCCCTGCACATTATAAGTGTCCTACAGAAAGTGAAGAAGAGGGCCCCTATAGAAAGGATCAATATGAGCTGTCACTATAGTGCTACACCTTACCTCTTCACCCAATATTATTCTTTGGCCAAATGCTCTACTACCATGTTAGATAACAATGAAGTTCCTATGGTAAGGATGGTGAGCAGAGGCCTATATAGGTTCTTGCCACCCTGTAATAAAGGTGATAAGACCAACCAGGGCTGGTCCTATCTCTTCCAACACCCAATTAGCAGCTGCATGGTTGGAATTTATTATATACACACTCTTGCCTCTGAGCATCAAGGCTGTGAGGATCTCATCTAATACATTAGTAGTTTCACAGGAAGTAGAGAAGCCAGAAGGGGGCAGAATTTCTATCTGAGCTTAGAATCAGTAAGTACATGACTGATAAACTGTGGGCGGTATAACACCTGAACAAGGGGCTTCTAAAACTGAGGCTCCTGCTCATCGCTGTATGCTGGCACTGGCATGTAGGCACATGTAGAATATCATATAATAGCTGTAATGCATAACTGCAAGCATGACTCTCATCATCTTCCAGTCATTATTGGAATATCGTCAGAGGCCTGTCACAATTGTCGGTCCGATTATTGGGAAAAAGTGTTACTATGAACTCTCGTTCCCAATGACAGGCCCATGATGAAATGATATTTCATGCGGCACATTAAATCATCGTCTGTGGGCAGCATTGTTATGCTGCTCAGAAACAATGACTCTGTATAAGGCCAAGCAATGGCATTTGTCCCCATACAGCAGAGGGGATCCCTGGGTGTAAAAGTTGCTCTTCACCTCCAGGCAATTATCAGGAAGGAACTATTGGGGGGGTTGGGGGGCTGGCAAAATGGATTGTTGTCAGGAGCTGCTGACAATGAAGATTCTGGATGCGTGATCTCTTTTACTGTTTATTAAGGCCTCCTGCACACTAATATATGGCTTTTTCAGTATTTTGTGGTCCGCAAAAAACGGATCCGCAAAAAATACGGATGACGTCTGTGCATTCCGTTTTTTGCGGAACAGCTGGCTCCTGATAGAACAGTACTGTCCTTGTCTGTTATCCAGACAATAATAGGACCTATTCTATCTTTGAACGGAAAAATGGAAATACGGAAACGGAAGGCATACAGAGTACCTTTGTTTTGTTTTTGCGGATCCATTGAAATGATTGGTTCTGTATACGGTCCGTATACAGAACGCAAAAAAACGGAACGTAAACGGAAAAAAAAAAGTTTGTGTGCAAGAGGCCTAACAATGTAAAGAGCTACGTATTTCAGCACTAGACTACTCCCTTCCTCAGGTATTACACAATAAAAAAATCAGGGGATGTGGGGACATATAAATATACACATGGGAAATTACTCCACTGTCATTGGTGGCTCACAAGAGGTAATGCAAAACTGTCACTGGTGAAATACCAAAAAATTGCGGTTATTAAAAACCATGAAAGAAATGGGAATGCTACAGGTATAAATAAATGGCCCTTGATAGATAAGAAAGGAATAAAAGAGAGGTATGGCACTGGCTGGTCCCAAAAGTGTAATATGGCATTGTACTTCCAAGGTGTGTGTTCCTTTAGATGATCAGTCTTTATTATTAGCCTTTGATACTGTTGTATTATATGCAGTGCTAATAAACTAATAAAGAATTGGATTGGATGAAAAGAGGGCAAGAAGAGAATGAGGGGGGGGGGGGAGAAACTTGGGGAGTTTCCGAGGAGAGCTGAGTGTTCCCAGTTCTGAGCACTCTGCAAGGAAAATGTCCTGTTTGCCCTGGCACACTTCCTCCCCTGCAAGTCCACCAGCAATGCTGGAAAATGCTTGAGGGAAGGTGTCTGGGAACACTCCCAATCTCTGAGAATAAGGTATCGGGAGCCTGGTGGATAAGCAGGCTGACCAGCGCTCTAGTGATGGCATATCAGGAGCAGTGTCAGCTAAGGGAAAGAAGAGCATAAGGCGGGCCTGAGCCCCAAGTAGGGACTCAGGACAGGTCTGTGAGCTGTGTATTAATTATTAGGGCGTGGGGTATGATTAAAAGTATAGTCTGATTACATAGTGGGTTTTGCCACAAACAAGTGAAAAAGTGCTTCCTCGCTGCCCTATAAAAAGTATCTCAGAGGCTACTTTTGGGTAGTGTACTTTGTGGTGAAATATTGAAGACATTTTGCCCAATTGACAGACTTTGAGAGGGGGCCGGCCTATCATTGGACTTAGAGAAACAAGATGTTCTTTTCGACTAATTGCCCACCGTCTATGCCGTTCTGACCTAACTGTTTGGAGATGTTAGGAGCAGTTGGTTACTTGAGGATATACACACATGATGGACATGCGCAAGTGCACGTCACCATGGCTGAAAGCACAAAGCAAAAACAAACACAATGCAACAGTACTCTGCAAACACAAATAATAAAGTAAATACAATCGTACCATACTCACTATAGAAAATGTACTAATGCTAATGAGACGTTATAAATGTGAGATTCTTGGCAAATATATTTTGTAAAAAATTATTTTTGCCTGTCAGCCAACAACAAGGTGATCTCTTTAGGACAGGAACCTACACTAAATACTACCTCCTCTGGTGTCATAATGGCCTCCGTTAAATTTTGGGAATGCAGGTTTCATATGAATGCTGAGCCCACTCTGTATTTTACCTCTCCTGGTGCCAAATGGCCCCCAATAAATGAAGGGGAGGGCAGGCTACAGCTTTATACTTGCACTAATTAAAATCAGCCTGTAGGACGGACAGGTTAGTTAGGAGTGCATAACCAATGGAGTCAGCCACATCTCCAATGCAGACTGCAAAGAAAGAAATGGGGGTTAGTCAGCACAACCGATGCACATCGCCATGGCTGAAAGCACAAAATCATTTTATTAACCAATAAGCAGGAGCAGCTCCCACATTTTCGTTGACCACTACCCAGAACCCTTATCCACCATCCAGACCTCTTTATCGGCCTGGACCATTTCTACATGATTAGCAGAAGGAAATGTGGTGTCGTGTCTTGGGATGAGCGAATTGACTTTGGATGAAACATCCGAAGTCGATTTGCATAAAACTTTGTTCTAATACTGTACGGAGCAGGAGCTCCGTACAGTATTAGAATGTATTGGCTCCGATGAGCCGAAGTTATTGCTTCGTGAAGTCTCACGAGACTTCGGGCAACAACTTCATAAATTAATTTGTACTGTAAAAAACCATTTCCCGAACTCGTGTTCGGTTCCAAGTGGTACCTGCTCCGTATAGCAGGGATAGCCAACCTGATGCTCTCCAGTTGTTTTTAAAACTACAACTCCCATCGTGCCCAGACTGCCAACAGCTATCAGCTTACAGCAGGGCATTGTGGGAGTAGTAGTTTTACAACAGCTGGAGAGCCGCAGGTTGGCCATGCCTGCCATATAGTATTAGAACAAAGTTTTATGTAAATCGACTTTGGATGTTTCACCCGAAGTCGATTCGCCCATCCCTAATGGTGTCCATTGCACCTCCTGCCATTGACAGTCAACAGGTGTCGCTTTCGATTGCATTGAAAGATGAATAAGAAACCTGGCCCACTATGGACTGGAACCATATCATCTTTAGTGACAATCCTGGTTCTGTTTGGGATCCCACGATGCTTGCGTTCTAGTATGGAGGCTTTGGGGAGCTTCAGGAATGTCTCTGCAGGGCACTAGAACATCCTTTCGATTGTACAGTTTTCCCCATTATACTTATTCTTTCACTCTAATACTGTAATCACTTTTATACAGTTGCAAGAAAAAGTATGTGAACCCTTTGGAATGATATGGATTTCTGCACAAATTGGTCATAAAATGTGATCTGATCTTCATCTAAGTCACAACAATAGACAATCACAGTCTGCTTAAACTAATAACACACAAAGAATTAAATGTTACCATGTTTTTATTGAACACACCATGTAAACATTCACAGTGCAGGTGGAAAAAGTATGTGAACCCTCGGATTTAATAACTGGTTGAACCTCCTTTGGCAGCAATAACTTCAACCAAACGTTTCCTGTAGTTGCAGATCAGACGTGCACAACGGTCAGGAGTAATTCTTGACCATTCCTCTTTATAGAACGGTTTCAGTTCAGCAATATTCTTGGGAAGTCTGGTGTGAATCACTTTCTTGAGGTCATGCCACAGCATCTCAATCGGGTTGAGGTCAGGACTCTGACTGGGCCACTCCAGAAGGCATATTTTCTTCTGTTTAAGCCATTCTGTTGTTGATTTACTTCTATGCTTTGGGTCGTTGTCCTGTTGCAACACCCATCTTCTGTTGAGCTTCAGCTGGTGGACAGGTGGCCTTAAGTTCTTCTGCAAAATGTCTTGATAAACTTGGGAATTCATTTTTCCTTTGATGATAGCAATCCGTCCAGGCCCTGACGCAGCAAAGCAGCCCCAAACCATGATGCCCCCACCACCATACTTCACACTTGGGATGAGGTTTTGATGTTGGTGTGCTGTGCCTCTTTTTCTCCACACATAGTTTCTTCAAAACAATTTAACTTTGGTTTAATCTGTCCACAGAATATTTTGCCAGTACTGCTGTGGAACATCCAGGTGCTCTTGTGTAAACTGTAAACGTACAGCAATGTTTTATTTGGACAGCAGTGGCTTCCTCTGTGGTATCCTCCCATGAAATCCATTCTTGTTTAGTGTTTTACGTATCGTAGATTCGCTAACAGGGATGTTAGCATATGCCAGAGACTTTTGTAAGTCTTTAGCTGACACTCTAGGATTCTTCTTCACCTCATTGAGCAGTCTGCGCTGTGCTCTTGCAGTCATCTTTACAGGACGGCCACTCCTAGTAAGAGTAGCAGCAGTGCTGAACTTTCTCCATTTATAGACAATTTGTCTTAGGCCTCTTTCACACGGGCGTTGCGGAAAAATGTGCGGGTGCGTTGCGGGAACACCCGCGATTTTTCCGCACGAGTGCAAAACATTGTAATGCGTTTTGCACTCGCGTGAGAAAAATCGTGCGTGTTTGGTACCCAATTCTGTGGATTGTATTATTTTCCCTTATAACATGGTTATAAGGGAAAATAATAGCATTCTGAATACAGAATGCAAAGTAAAATAGCACTGGAGGGGTTAAAAAAAAATAAAAAATCATTTAACTCACCTTAATCCACTTGCTCGCGTAGCCCGGCATCTCCTTGTGTCTCCTTTGTTGAAGGACCTGTGATGACGTCACTACGGTCATCACATGGTACGTCACATGATCTTTTACCATGGTGATTCACCATGGTAAAAGATCATGTGACGTACCATGTGATGACCGGAGTGACGTCATCACAGGTCCTTCAACAAAGGAGACACAAGGACATGCTGGGCTACGCGAGCAAGTGGATTAAGGTGAGTTAAATGATTTATTTATTTTTTTTAACCCCTCCAGCGCTATTGTACTATGCATTCTGTATTCAGAATGCTATTATTTTCCCTTATAACCATGTTATAAGGGAAAATAATAATGATCGGGTCTCCATCCCAATCGTCTCCTAGCAACCGTGCGTGAAAATCGCACCGCATCCGCACTTGCTTGCGGATGCTTGCGATTTTCACGCAACCCCATTCACTTCTATGGGGCCTGCGTTGTGTGAAAAACGCAGAATATAGAACATGCTGCGATTTTCACGCAACGCATAAGTGATGCGTGAAAATCACCGCTCATGTGAACAGCCCCATAGAAATGAATGGGTCCGGATTCAGTGCGGGTGCAATGCGTTCACCTCCCGCATTGCACCTGCGCGGAAAACTCGCCCGTGTGAAAGGGGCCTTACTGTGGACTGATGAACACCAAGGCTTTTGGAGATACTTTTATAACCCTTTCCAGCTTTATGCAAGTCAACAATTCTTAATCGTAGGTCTTCTGAGAGCTCTTTTGTGTGAGGCATCATTCACATCAGGCAATGCTTCTTGTGAAAAGCAAACCCAGAACTGGTGTGTGTTTTTTATAGGGCAGGGCAGCTGTAACCAACACCTCCAATCTCATCTTATTGATTGGACTCCAGTTGGCTGACACCTCACTCCAATTAGCTCTTGGAGATGTCATAAGTCTAGGGGTTCACATACTTTTTCCACCTGCACTGTGAATGTTTACATGGTGTGTTCAATAAAAACATGGTAACATTTAATTCTTTGTGTGTCATTAGTTTAACCACCTCAGCCCCCAGTGCTTAAACACCCTGAAAGACCAGGCCACTTTTTACACTTCTGACCTACACTACTTTCACCGTTTATTGCTCGGTCATGCAACTTACCACCCAAATGAATTTTACCTCCTTTTCTTCTCACTAATAGAGCTTTCATTTGGTGGTATTTCTTTGCTGCTGACATTTTTACTTTTTTTGTTATTAATCGAAATTTAACGATTTTTTTGCAAAAAAATGACATTTTTCACTTTCAGTTGTAAAATTTTGCAAAAAAAACGACATCCATATATAAATTTTGCTCTAAATTTATTGTTCTACATGTCTTTGATAAAAAAAAAATGTTTGGGTAAAAAAAAAATGGTTTGGGTAAAAGTTATAGCGTTTACAAACTATGGTACAAAAATGTGAATTTCCGCTTTTTGAAGCAGCTCTGACTTTCTGAGCACCTGTCATGTTTCCTGAGGTTTTACAATGCCCAGACAGTACAAACACCCCACAAATGACCCCATTTCGGAAAGTACACACCCTAAGGTATTCGCTGATGGGCATAGTGAGTTCATAGAACTTTTTATTTTTTGTCACAAGTTAGCGGAAAATGATGATTTTTTTTTTTTTTTTTTTCTTACAAAGTCTCATATTCCACTAACTTGTGACAAAAAATAAAAAGTTCTATGAACTCACTATGCCCATCACGAAATACCATGGGGTCACTTGTGGGGTAGTTATACTGTCCTGGCATTCTAGGGGCCCAAATGTGTGGTAAGGAGTTTGAAATCAAATTCTGTAAAAACTGACCAGTGAAATCCGAAAGGTGCTCTTTGTAATATGGGCCCCTTTGCCCACCTAGGCTGCAAAAAAGTGTCACACATCTGGTATCTCCGTACTCAGGAGAAGTTGGGGAATGTGTTTTGGGGTGTCATTTTACATATACCCATGCTGGGTGAGAGAAATATCTTGGCAAAAGACAACTTTTCCAATTTTTTTATACAAAGTTGGCATTTGACCAAGATATTTATCTCACCCAGCATGGGTATATGTAAAATGACACCCCAAAACACATTCCTCAACTTCTCCTGAATACAGAGATACCAGATGTGTGACACTTTTTTGCAGCCTAGGTGGGCAAAGGGGCCCATATTCCAAAGAGCACCTTTCGGATTTCACTGGTCATTTTTTACAGAATTTGATTTCAAACTCCTTACCACACATTTGGGCCCCTAGAATGCCAGGGCAGTATAACTACCCCACAAGTGACCCCATTTTGGAAAGAAGAGACCCCAAGGTATTCGCTGATGGGCATAGTGAGTTCATGGAAGTTTTTATTTTTTGTCACAAGTTAGTGGAATATGAGACTTTGTATGAAAAAAAAAAAATCATCATTTTCCACTAACTTGTGACAAAAAATAAAAAATTCTAGGAACTTGCCATGCCCCTCACGGAATACCTTGGGGTGTCTTCTTTCCAAAATGGGGTCACTTGTGGGGTAGTTATACTGCCCTGGCATTTTCCAGGGGCCCTAATGTCTGGTAAGTAGGTAAATGACCTGTGAAATCCAAAAGGTGCTCTTTGGAATGTGGGCCCCTTTGCCCACCTAGGCTGCAAAAAAGTGTCACACATGTGGTATCGCCGTATTCAGGAGAAGTTGGGGAATGTGTTTTGTGGTGTCATTTTACATATACCCATGCTGGGTGAGAGAAATATCTTGGCAAAAGACAACTTTTCCCATTTTTTTATACAAAGTTGGCATTTGACCAAGATATTTATCTCACCCAGCATGGGTATATGTAAAATGACACCCCAAAACATATTCCCCAACTTCTTCTGAATACGGAGATACCACATGTGTGACACTTTTTTGCAGCCTAGGTGGGCAAAGGTGCCCAAATTCCTTTTAGGAGGGCATTTTTAGACATTTGGATACCAGACTTCTTCTCACGCTTTGGGGCCCCTAAAATGCCAGGGCAGTATAAATACCCCACATGTGACCCCATTTTGGAAAGAAGACACCCCAAGGTATTCAATGAGGGGCATGGCGAGTTCATTGAAAAAAAAAATTTTGGGCACAAGTTAGCGGAAATTGATTTTTTTGATTTTTTTTCTCACAAAGTCTCCCTTTCCGCTAACTTGGGACAAAAATTTCAATCTTTCATGGACTCAATATGCCCCTCAGCGAATACCTTGGGGTGCCTTCTTTCCAAAATGGTGTTATTTGTGGGGTGTTTGTACTGCCCTGGCATTTGAGGGTCTCCGCAATCATTACATGTATGCCCAGCATTAGGAGTTTCTGCTATTCTCCTTATATTGAGCATACGGGTAATGAGATTTTTTTTTTCCGTTCAGCCTCTGGGCTGAAAGAAAAAAATGAACGGCACAGATTTCTTCATTCGCATCGATCAATGTGGATAAAAAAATCTCTGCCAAAAAAAGAAAAAGGAGGGGAAAGGCGTCTGCCAGGACAACATCCATACCCACTTCAGCTCGTATGCCCTGGCAAACCAGATTTCTCCATTCACATCAATCGATGTGGATGAATAAATCATTGCCGGGATTTTTTTTTTTATATATACAAAGTGTTTGCCAAAGTATATGAACACCGCCACCTCCTCAGCTCATATGCCTCGGCAAACGTATCTTTTACTGCAGAGGAGAAATCTCGTCTTGCAGCGCCGCATACACCGACTTGCGTGTAATCTGACAGCAGCGCAATGCTTCTGTCAGAATGCACATCAGTGCTGCAGCTAGTTGATCGGTTGGTCCACCTGGAAGGTAAAAAAAACAAAACAAAAAAGAAAAAACCAGGCCGCAAAGCAATAACTTTATTAACTTTAGAACAGAACATATTAACTTTTTTTAACTTTTTAAACTTTTTTACTTACCGGTAATTTTTTTTTTGTTTAGTTTTTTTTACCTTTATAGAACAAACCTCTCCTTCCCCATGGGACAATGTGCAAAGCGCAAATCGCCCAAAGATGTGGCGAAGTACGTTATGCACTTTATCCCAGGTGAAAGGAGAGGTTTGCAGCAGCTGAGAGTAAAAGGGCCCTAATAGCCCTGTGTGCCTGTCCTGTGAGATGCAATCCCTATGCTAGGTGTACCTGTGTGTGGTACTTCCGGAAACACTCACCAAAGCATAGGGCAGGGTGGTCAGGACAGTCAGGACAGAAATAGCGGGTGTCACGCCTTATTCCACTCCTGCTACAGACACGACATCTTTTTCGGGGTGACGGTTGGGTTGAGGTACCAGGAACGACACTGGGGAAATGTCGCTCGTGTAGACGGCTAACTACACTGGTGGATTGGGCCACGGAACCTCCTGGATATAGGAGGTTCTCGATGATCTCTTCCTGGAATTTGAGGAAGGATCCTGTTCTCCCAGCCTTACTGTAGAGAACAAAACTATTGTAGAGCGCCAATTGAATTAAATATACAGACACCTTCTTATACCAGCGTCTGGTTCTGCGGGAAACTAAATACGGAGACAACATCTGGTCATTGAAGTCCACCCCTCCCATGAGCGCATTATAGTCGTGGACACAGAGGGGCTTTTCAATGACACGGGTTGCTCGCTCAATTTGGATTGTCGTGTCTGCGTGAATGGAGGAGAGCATGTAAACGTCACGCTTGTCTCTCCATTTCACCGCGAGCAGTTCTTCGTTACACAAGGCAGCCCTCTCCCCCCTTCCAAGACGGGTGGTTACAAGCCGTTGGGGGAAGCCCACGCGACTAGTTCGCGCGGTGCCACAGGCGCAAATCCGTTCTAGAAACAAATGCCTAAAGAGGGCCACACTTGTGTAAAAATTGTCCACATAAAGATGGTACCCCTTGCCGAATAAGGGTGACACCAAGTCCCAGACTGTCTTCCCACTGCTCCCCAGGTAGTCAGGGCAACCGACCGGCTCCAGGGTCTGATCTTTTCCCTCATAGATCCAAAATTTGTGGGTATAGCCTGTGGCCCTTTCACAGAGCTTAATTTGACCCCATACCGGGCACGCTTGCTTGGGATGTATTGTTTGAAGCCAAGGCGCCCGGTAAAATGTATTAGGGACTCGTCTACGCAGATGTTTTGCTCGGGGGTATACAAATCTGCAAATTTCTGGTTGAAATGGTCTATGAGGGGCCGAATTTTGTGGAGCCGGTCAAAAGCTGGGTGGCCTCTGGGACGGGAGGTGGTGTTGTCGCTAAAATGCAGGAAACGGAGGATGGCCTCAAATCGTGCCCTGGACATAGCAGCAGAGAACATGGGCATGTGATAAATCGGGTTCGTGGACCAATATGACCGCAATTCATGCTTTTTTGTCAGGCCCATGTTGAGGAGAAGGCCCAAAAAAATTTTAAGTTCGGAAACTTGGACTGGTTTCCACCGGAAAGGCTGGGCATAAAAGCTTCCCGGGTTGGCGGATATAAATTGTGTGGCATACTGGTTGGTCTCTGCCACGACTAAGTCCAAGAGCTCCGCAGTCAAGAACAGCTCAAAAAATCCCAGGGCCGAACCGATTTGAGCCGTCTCAACCCGAACTCCAGACTGGGCGGTGAAAGGGGGAACTACAGGTGCGGCTGAAGTTGGTGACTGCCAATCAGGGTTTGCCAGCACCTCAGGGATTCTAGGGGCTCTACGGGCCTGTCTGTGCGGTGGCTGCGACGGGGTAACTAGTGCACGTGCCACCGTACCAGCTTCAACTGCCCTTCTGGTGCTCGCCACGTCACCATGTTGTACGGCAGTGCTGGTACTAGGTCCAGGGAGGGCTGCGCTGCTGGTGTATGCCTCACCACGTGATCCGGCAGCGACAGCCCCACTCTGCTGCTCTTGAAGCGGATCCTGCATAACCTGTGGTCTAGCGACACGGGGCCGGGTACGCCTGGTGCTGCCAGGGACCTCAACCTCCTCGTCCGAACTTTGGGTCAGAGAGCCACTGCTTTCCACAGGTTCATATTCTGACCCGCTAGATTCGTCAGATGAGGGTTCCCACTCCTCATCCGACTGGGTCAGAATCCTGTAGGCCTCTTCAGAAGAATACCCCCTGTTTGACATTTTGGACTACTAAATTTAGGGGTATTCCCTGAGACTACCCAAGAAAAAAAGCAAGCCTGTCTTACAAAGGGGAGGCTAGTGAAGTACCGGAGGCCGCTGCGGTTGATAAAAAATATCAAAACTGATTTTTTTATCGCCGCAGTGCGTGTAAAATGAATGTGCAGTGATCAAAAAAATATATATTTTTTGTCACTGCGGTGGGGCGGGCGTGGGTGAACGCACGTGTGGGCGACCGATCAGGCCTGATCGGGCAAACACTGCGTTTTGGGTGGAGGGCAAGCTAAGGTGACACTAATACAATTATAGATCTGACCGTGATCAGTTTTGATCACTTACAGATACTATAAAAGTACAAATGCTGATTAGCGATACGCTAAACAGCGAATAAGTGACTGCGGTGCGGTGGGCTGGGCGCTAACTCACGCTAAACTACCTAACCAAGGGGCCTAAACTATCCCTAAAACCTAACAGCCAATACTAGTGAGAAAAAAAAAAGTGACAGTTTACACTGATCACTTTTTTTCCTTTCACTTGTGATTGACAGGGGCGATCAAAGGGGTGATCAAAGGGTTAATTGGGGTGCAGGTGGGTGATCTGGGGCTAAGGTGTAGTGTTTGGTGTACTTACAGTTCAGTCTGCTTCTCTGCTGGATCCAACCGACGAAAAGGACCAGCAGAGAAGCCATATAACAGATCATATTTACTAATATGATCTGTTATATGACTTGTGATTGGATTTTTTGAAAATCGCCAGCCTGCCAGCCAATGATCGTTGCTGGCAGGCTGGTGACGAAATTGTTCTTTAACTTTTGCCGGCCCGCGATGCGCATGCGCGGGCCAGCTTGGAGCGAAATCTCGCGTCTCGCGAGATGACGCGTATATGCGTGATTGTGCGCAGCGCTGCCACCTCCGGAACGCGAATCTGCGTTAGGCGGTCCGGAGGTGGTTAAGCAGACTGTGATTGTCTATTGTTGTGACTTAGATGAAGATCAGATCATATTTTGTGACCAATTTGTGCAGAAATCCATATCATGCCAAAGGGTTCACATACTTTTTTCTGCAACTGTATATTATTACATTCACACATAGAAAGTTTCATGCTATTCAAACAACTGGTGTGTAATTTTTTTTGTCAATGAATGTACAGCTGTATATTATTGCAATGAGCACATAGGAGATTGATTGTGCCAACTCCATATCACAATCAAACTGGGCATATGGGAAAAAGTGATTGTTCCCCTCTTCCTTGGAGCAGAAACTTTGGTGAATATTGGTTGGTTCTGTTGGACCATGATACTGGGAACAGAGAAACTAAGGCAGGTTCACTTTAAATAATGTGCAAATTCAATGTTGACTGCCAAAGCAGTTTAGAATAAAGGACAATATGAAGAACTATAGCAGCACGCTTTTCAGAGGACAATAATAATTATACCGCCCCGTAAAAAGCAATTAACTGCCACCGCATGGCCCTGACAAATTTTACAGAGCGCAGCCTGCTGATCTCAACAGAACGCTCCAGAGACTGCTGCTCTGACAAAGACAGAGCTGAGACCAGTGGCATGTGGTCATGGGGTCATCCTGTTTTTTTCCAGATTTAACCAAGTACAGACTGTTTTATACATAAAAATAAATCAAAAGAATTAGGTCAACCCCACAGAAGCAAATGGAGCAAATGAGGTTATACAGAATTTAAATGGATACTGTAGATGGTTAGATAAATAGATAGATAGATAGACTGTGTGACTGTGAGTATGCATCTTTATCTGTCTATTGGTGTCAAGACACACTATGCACTAACTAGAGTTGAGCTGGATCTGCTCCTATATTTGTTTACATTGATTATAGAGCAGGAGGGGCTGAGCAGACTGATATGTAGTTTTGTAGGAAAAGATTCAGTAATTGTTTGTAATTCCAGAGGTCAGATGTTTCCTGTAGTTCTTGACCAAGTCTGTACACTCTGCAGCAGGGATTTTGGCCCACTCCTCCATACAGATCTTCTCCAGATCTTTCAGGTTTCGGGGCTGTCGCTGGGCTACGTTAAGTTTCAGCTCCAAAGATTTTCAAGTGGGTTCAGGTCTGGAGACTGGCTAGGCCACTCCAGGACCTTGAAATGCTTTTTACGGAGCCACTCCTTAGTTGCCCTGGCTGTGTGTTTCGAGTCATTGTCATGCTGGAAGACCCAGCCATGACCCATCTTCAATGCTCTTACTGAGGGAAGGAGGTTGTTGGCCAAAATCTCGTGATACATGGCCCCATTCATGCTCCCTTAAATACGTTGCAGTCGTCCTGTCCCCTTTGAAGAAAAGCACCCCCCAAAGTATGATGTTTTTACCCCCATGCTTCACAGTTGGGACAGTGTTTTTTGGGTTGTACTAACCTTTTTCTTCCTCCAAACACGGCGAGTGGAGTTGATACCAAAAAGTAATATTTTGGTCTCATCTGACCACATGACCTTCTCCCATGCCTCCTCTGGATCATATACAGTCAGGTCCATAAATATTGGGACATCAACACAATTCTAACATTTTTGGCTCTATACACCACCACAATGGATTTGAAAAGATGTGCTTTAACTGCAGACTGTCAGCTTTAATTTGAGGGCATTTACATCCAAATCAGGGGAATGGTGTAGGAATTACAACAGTTTGCATATGTGCCTCCCACTTGTTAAGGGACCAAAAGCAATGGGACGATTGGCTTATCAGCTGTTCCATGGCCAGGTGTGTGTTATTCCCTCATTATTCCAATTCTAATGAGCAGATAAAAGTTCCAGAGTTCATTTCAAGTGTGCTATTTGCATTTGGAATCTGTTGCTGTCAACTCTCAAGATGAGATCCAAAGAGCTGTCACTATCACTGAAGCAAGCCATCATTAGGCTGGAAAAACAAAACAAACCCATCAGAGAGATAGCAAAGACATTAGGCGTGGCCAAACAACTGTTTGGAACATTTTTAAAAAGAAGGAACGCACTGGTGAGCTCAGCAACACCAAAAGACCTGGAAGACCACGAAAACAACTGTGGTGGATGACCGAAGAATTATTTCCCTGGTGTAGAAAACACCCTTCACAACAGTTTGCCAGCTCAAGAACACTCTCCAGGAGACTTCACCAGAGTGAATACAGAGGGTTCACCACAAGATGTAAACCATTGGTGAGCCTCAAAAACAGGAAGGCCAGATTAGAGTTTGCCAAATGACATCTAAAAAAGCCTTCACAGTTCTGGAACAACATCCTATGGACAGATGAGACCAAGATCAACTTGTACCAGAGTGATGGGAAGAGAAGAGTATGGAGAAGGAAAGCAACTGATCATGATCCTAAGCATACCACCTCATCAGTAAAGCATGGTGGTGGTAGTGTCATGGCGTGGGCATGTATGGCTCCAAATGGAACTGGTTCTCTTGTATTTATTGATGATGTGACTGCTGACAAAAGCAGCAGGATGAATTCTGAAGTGTTTCGGGCAATATTATCTGCTCATATTCAGCTAAATGCTTCAAAACTCATTGGACGGCGCTTCACAGTGCAGATGGACAATGACCCAAAGCATACTGCAAAAGCAACCAAAGAGTTTTTTAAGGAAGAGAAGTGGAATGTTATGCAATGGCCAAGTCAATCACCTGACCTAAATCAGATTGAGCATGCATTTCACTCCTGAAGACAAAACTGAAGGGAAAATGCCCCAAGAACAAGCAGGAACTGAAGACAGTTGCAGTAGAGGCCTGGCAGAGCATCACCAGGGATGAAACCCAGTGTCTGGTGATGTCTATGCATTCCAGACTTCAGGCTGCAAGTGACTGCAAAGGATTTGCAACCAAGTATTAAAAAGTGAAAGTTTGATTTATGATTATTATTCTGTCCCATTACTTTTGGCCCCTTAACAAGTGGGAGGCACATATGCAAACTGTTGTAATTCCTACACCGTTCACCTGATTTGTATGTAAATACCCTCAAATTAAAAAGCTGACAATCTGCAGGTAAAGCACATCTTGTTCGTTTCATTTCAAATCCATTGCGGTGGTGTATAGAGCGAAAAATGTTAGAATTGTGTTGATGTCCCAATATTTATGGACCTGACTGTAGATGGTCATTGGTGAACTTCAAACAGGCCTGGACATGTGCTGGTGTGAGCAGGGGGACCTTGCATGCCCTGCAGGATTTTAATCTATGACGGCATGGTGTGTTATTAACAGTAATATTTGAGACTGTGGTCCAAGCTCTCTTCAGGTCATTGACCAAGTCCTCCCATGTAGTTCTGGGCTGATTCCTGACCTTTCTCAGAATCATCCTTACCCCATGAAGCCAGATCTTGCATGGAGCCCCAGACCAAGGAAGATTGACAGTCATCTTGTGTTTCTTACATTTTCTAATAATTGCAACAGTTGTTGCCTTCTCACCAAGCTGCTTGCCTATTGTCCTGTAGCCCATCCCAGCCTTGTGAAGGTCTACAATTTTGTCCCTGGTGTCCTTAGACCGCTCTTTGGTCTTGGCCTTGGTAGAGAGGTTGGAGTGTGATTGATTTAGTGTGTGGACAGGTGTCTTTTATAATGATAACGAGTTCAAACAGGTGTAAATAATACAGGTAATGAGTGTGGCAGGCGCAGCACTATGAAGTGCCTTTTGCGCTGTGGCATTAGAAGAATTTTGATATCTCTGACTTTAGTCTAACCAGGCTGTTACTCTGTAATTCCTCTAGCGCCGTTCTATGGAAACAGTAGGCTTAAAGAGCGCACCAAATGCTTGAAATAACTTCTTTATTAACTTCAACTTTTCTTTATATAACACTGCCGCCTCCGCAGCAGATAGTCCATGTACAAAACACGTGTTGAAAAGATATCACAAAATGGCGGTATGCATAAGATGGTGGTTCAACTGTTCAATCTTGTCATTCAACATAAAATGGTGGATATATTTATCTCTTGTATCTGTACTCTCACTTTTTAGTTATTTAAGCAATTTATGATCTCTCTGAGAAGTATATCTGAGGTCTAACTAATAGTTCACTTGCAGTATGCAGTTAGCAATGACTATTTGCAGATTAGTTGAAATCATTTCAATTTTTAGGAAACCTTTTTTAACATGTTTTTAAAAAACATATATTAATTATAAATTGTTATGTAATGGTTAAACATATCTGCTGAAAACAGACCAGACAGTGGACCCTTGTATGAAGTCTGTCGGTGAAGACTGTGTTTGAAAGAGTCTTATATCCTCAGGCCATCAATATCTTATTGGCTGGGTCTGACACCTGCCAATCAGCTGTTCTACAGCAGCTGCAGTACCTCCGGCACCAGAACTACATAGCTCCGTCCGTTCCTGTAGTGGACAGAGCAGGTGACTACAGCGTTGGTGCCACTAGAGTGAACAGGATTAGTGCTGTGGTAACCAGCTCTGTCCACCGCACAATGGTTAAAGTTGTTCAGTTTCAGTGCCGGAGCTATTTCAGAACAGCTAACTGGCAGGACTGCGGGGCATTGGACCCTTCTATCAGATATTGATGGCCTATCCTGAAAATAGGCCATCAATATTAAACTACTGGAAAACCCTATTCAGAGGGGATGATTGCTGAATGTAAATGCACCCCTCGTATCTTCTGTTGATCAGGCAATTATTGGAAAAATTTGGTTCGCTGCCTAAAATAACATTACGATCAAAGTGCACACAGGTGATTTGTGCTGTTTTTCAGAATTTTAAAAATTATAGTGCAATTCTTCACAAAAAAAAATGCCAGCTCCAGATGTTAGCTGAAAGTCGATTGGAAATATTGCCTTGTGAAGTTTTTCTTCTGATCAGTGGGGGAAAAAAACCTGAACAAAAAACAGCATCCACATATTCACAATTTTGACATCATCTGCGCAAACGTTTGGCACACTTTGACGCCATTTGGTACATCTCATTGTAGACATACGGTATTTATGAAGGAAATAAGCCAAAAAAGAATAATCCACTGTGCCTTGCATGCAGAGTGGCATGACTTAGTAGGAAAGGGGCACTGTTTTACACAAACCCAACTAATAAGTAGTATAAAGTTGGAGAAAATTGTCTAACCACTGAGCCACTGGAGGAAATTTGGCGCACGGTCTAAGTTAACACTATGGGGGAGATTTATCAAAGCTGGTGTAAAGAAAAACTGGCTTAGGGTCCATTCACACGTCCGTGTGTGTTTTGCGGATCCACAAAAAACGGACAACGGCAATGTGCGTTCCGCAATTTGCGGACCGCACATCGCCGGCACTAATAGAATATGCCTGTTCTTGTCCGCAATTGCAGACAAGAATAGGACATGTTCTATTTTTTTCGGGATCGGAATTGCGGAGCCGGAAGTGCGGGTCCGCATTTCCGGATCCGGGCCGAACATCGTACTGCCCCATAGAAAGGAATGTGTCCGCAATTCCGTTCCGCAAAATGCGGAACGGAATTGCGGATGTGTGAATGGAGTCTAAGTTGCACATAGCAACCAATCAGATTCCACCTTTCATTTTTGAAAGGAGCTCTGAAAAATGAAAGGTGGAATCTGATTGGTTGCTATGGGCAGCAAAGCCAGTTTTCCTTTACACCAGTTTTGATAAATCTTCCCCTCTATATTTTAGACAGGATTAGTAAATCTGCTCCATCGGTTTGTCAGTGAGAAAGTCTCTGCTACATCTGTACTTTGTCCTGTAATTTGTTTAGTTAAAGTGTAAAAATAACTGTAAAGATAAAGTGTAAAGATAACTGTCAGTAAGTCTTCCCGATTAACTCAATGGACATTATACAGGGTGGCCCGCCTCCAATATCTCCAAATCAAACTGCCTAATAGTAAATCTGTCTTAGTTGTTCATAGCAACCAATCACAGCTAAACTTTCATTTTTTCAGAGCCCTGTAGGAACTGGAAGCTGATCTCTGATTGGTTGTGATGGGCAACTAAGACAGATTCACTATTAGGCAGTTTGATTTGGAAATATTGGAGGCGTGCTACTTTTTCATGGCCCACCCTTTATAATACGTATGTTTGCATTGTGACTACAGCATGTACAGATCCACACATTAAATAACATTTACAATGCATTGAGGTGGCAACTTAGAACTACTTGCACCATCCTAGGGAGTAAAGGTTTGTACAGATAAATATGGGTATCCAGGACAGAGGGGCAGTAAAACAAGTCTCTTGCTTGAGGTTCTTGGGTGTTTAATGTCTGTGGTGATCTTTGGGCAACCAATGATGAGGCCTCGTGGCCCCTCTCCATACGTCCTATAGCAGCAGGAGCAGACACTATCAGGAATGATATATAGGCAATGACACAGCAGGGTTTCCAAATAAAAACAACTTTCCAGACATAGCAAAATAGCTACAAAGAAAAAGGGGGTCAGTCAGCACATCCCAAAGCGCAGGGGCACGTTGCTATGGCTGAGAACAAGACTGTTAAACAAAACATGCAATGCAACAGCTCACTGCAAACCAAATAAAGTACAAAATTGCATCATAATTGCAAATGCTATACTAATAAGTTAGAGATGCTTGGCAAATCGTTTTGTACAAAATTATTTGAGGCCCGTCTGCCGCACGTCAAGGCGATCTCTAGTTAGACGGGTTCATAACACTAAATTTACCTGTTATGTGCCATGACGGCTACCATATAATTCAGTGCAGGTTTAACAACATAGCTAAAACCAGACATTTAAAAGGTCTTCTTTTGGGTGGTAAACAAGTCTGGGTTTTTCCCTCCAAAACGTGGTCTTCTTTAAAGCATATGGCAGCTATGGAAAATAACCAGCTTCTCAATCAAAGCCCTAACAGTCTCTCAGTATTCATTAATCCTTTTTTTTTAAATGGTAAAATTTTAAGCTGGTATTTTTCTGTTCCCATATGAATGCCGGGCTGTTTCACACGAGCGGATGCCGTGCGTGACATCCGCTCCGTGAAAGAGTGCCAAGACCCGATGCAGACTGCAGAGGCACGGAGCATTAACATGACTTATAATGCTCCGTGCCTCTCTGTGATCTCTTTACTACGAAATCACAGTTGTCACTGTGATTTCGTAGTAAAGAGATCACAGAGTGGCACGGAGCATTATCAGTCATGTTAATGCTCCGTGCCTCTGCAGTCTGCATCGGGTCTTGGCTGTCATTCACGGAGCGGATGTCACGCACGGCATCCGCTCGTGTGAAACAGCCCTAAAAGGGAAACCTCCCATGCCTAGAAAATGCTGTGTTTAGACAAACAGCCTAAAAGGCAAATCAAAACACAAAAACAGAACCATGCAAAAAATATTCAAAATCTAATATACAATATAAAGTAACATTTGGATGCCTTAAAATGCAAAAAACAATGCCACAAGTACATACAAAAAATGTGTGAAAGCTGCAGGAGGCAGTAAATTAAAGTTAAATAGCCAAAATCTATGGGATTTTACATGCATCATCTACTGTATATTTTGTATTACGTATTACTGTAGATTACTAGGGGAAAATAATTGTCTTCAGGCAGCATCATGCATAGATATAGCAGAGCTGAATGTGATGTTTACCTCTTTCTTTCTGCATTGTGATAGCCCACAGATATTGTATTAAGACAATGAATGAGATTTATCTGCAGTTATATGGAAAACCGTACAGAACATATGATATATATGACCGATAACTAATAGACCAAATGACAAACTCAGCTCTCCTGCAGCTTTACAATCAATGTGTCATTTGATAATAAAACAAGGAGGATTTGAAGTCCTTACCGAATTGGGTACATTGCTCTTTTGTGCCTGGACTAGAGAAGCTAGGACGCAAGGCAGCAGCCACGACAATCCAAATTTAGCCCCCATCTTGGGGGAGCACAGCGGCGGCAGCAGCAGAGCCTCTTGAATGTGGTCACAGCTGTCAGCTGAGCAGCACTGGTTCTCTGTGCTCAGGAATAATGGCACATTCCAGTGATCACACAATATAACACCCAAGGCAGAGCCAGAGGCGGCCAATAGGAAGGCTGGAATTAGATACTGAACCTGTTAACCCTGTGAATGGCTGCGTTATCACAGGCAGAGACCTCCCTGCACATCCTGGATAGCGTATATATTTACTTTTGTTACTGTGATCTGGTGCTATTATAGCTACACCTTGACTTTATGCAGCACTTTTTTATAGATTTTATGTATCGATTGACAGCTGCAGCGCAGACAAGTCAGACTACTTTCACATTTGCGCTTTCCCTTTCCGCTATTGAGATCCGTCATAGGACGCTTCCGTTTTGTCCCCATTCATTATCAATGGGGACAAAACTGAACTGAACGAAACGGAGTGCGCCAGAATGCATTCCGTTTGGTTGCGTCCCCCTCGCGGACAGACTAATGCTGCAAGCAGCATTTTTCTGTCCGCGATGTGGTGTGAAGCAAGACGGATCCGACATGACACACAATGTAAGTCAATGGTGGTGAATCCGTTTTCTCAGACACAAAAAAAAAAAGGAACCGTCTCCCATTGACTAACAATAGTTTTAGAGACGGATCTGTCTTGGAAATTTTAGCGATAATACAACCAGATGCGGATGAAGACGGTTGTATTATTATGACAGAAGTATTTTTGCTGATCCATGAGGGATCTAGCAAAAACGCTGGTGTGAAGGTAGCCTCAGTTTACTGCTGTAGCTTAAGGGCTCATTCACACGACCATTGGTGTCCCGTGCTGTGAACCACGAATTGCGGTCCGCAATGCACGGGTACCTTCCGCGGGGCAGGCGCATGGGGATCGCAGACCCATTCACTTGAATGGGTCCGCGATCCCTCCGTTCCGCCAAATAAAGAACATGTTCTATCTTTTTGCGGTGCAGAGGCACGGAACGGAAACCCAGAAAGCGCTCCGTAGTGTTCCGTTCCGTTAACACTATATATTTTAGACAGGGTTAGTAAATCTGCTCCATCGGTTTGTCCGTGAGAAAGTCTCTGCTACATCTGTACCTTGTCCTGTAATTCGTTTAGTTAAAGAGTAATGTGTTGGAGAGAAGATAACTGATGAACTCAATGGACATGATATAATAGTGACTGCAGCATGTACAGATCCACACATTACATAACATTAACAATGCGTTTACAACTACTAGCGCAATCATAAGGATTGCACAGATAAATATAGGTATTCAGACCTGGCAATGTTTTATTATTTAGGTACTATATGGATAAGGGGGGATCCACAATGTGGGGGCTGCAACCCCCCTTCCCCCACAGTGGCAGGTAGCCATGCAACTTGCAGGTTACTGTGGTTTTACCTTCAACTTTGTGCGGCCATTGACTTCTGTGGGTGGACAGGGTTGCAGTGTGTGATCCGTGGCCGTATTGCGGTCCACAATACACGGCCACAGTTCCGTGTGCATTCCGCATCCGCATTCACTTCAATGGGTCCGCAAATCCGGAATTGCGGAACGGCCGCACGGAACGGGACCCCTCGGAAGCACTACGGAGTGCTTCCGTGGGGTTGCGTCCCGTACTTCCGTTCCGCAAAAAGATAGAACATGTCCTATCTTTTTGCGGAACGGGCGGATCGCGGACCCATTAAAGCGAATGGGTCCGCGATCCGATGCGGCTGACCTACGGCCGGCGATCGTGCATTGCGGCCCGCAATTTGCGGGCCGCAATACGTCCACGGATCACACACGTTCGTGTGAACTCGGCCTTACCCATATCAAGTATCATCATGGGTAATAGATATACTAGGGCGCTTGCAGGTAATGCAGTTTCCTAAAAAAGGGTTATGCTAACAAATGTTGAGTACACACAGTAATGATAAGAGTACTGACTTGATTAAAACCCAAGAGTCAAAGAGATAAGATTTATTTACTGAGTAAATTTAGGTTTCATCAGTTTTGGAGAGCAAAGATCATGTTTTCTGTTAAGTTTGGGAAGTTATTTTGTTGGCATTTTGGCTTGAGATTGGCAATGCATGCGTATATATCACGTAATAAGCTGGCCACTCGATAAAGAAAACTTCACCCCAGTTATAAGAAAGGAATGATCTGATGATTCTGGGCCCCAGTGACAAATCTGTACTGGGGCCCTCAACCATTACATCCTATTTTTTTAGTACAATGAAGAGTGAGCAGCAATTCTATATAAGCTCACCTTAAGGCCTCTTTCACACGACCGTTTCAGTGTTTTGCGGTCCGTTTTTCCCCGATCCGTTGTTCCGTTTTTTTATTTCCGTTGTGTTTCCGTTTCTGTTTCGTTTTTCCGTATGGCATATACAGTATACATCCTATTGGAACCTTGTCGCACTCTGCGGCTTGTGCTTGGAGTAGGGTTCCCTCCCCAATTATCAGTAATACAAAGACTCCAGCGTATGATATAGAAAAATACATTATTATGATGGCCTTCATCAGACTAATGCCAACAGCGCTCTATCCTACAGCGATACTACTGCATTCTATACTGCGCTTTACCACTACGTCTCCCTTCCAATAGCGGCATTAGTCGGAAGAAGGCCATCGGGCCGAAACGTTAGTAACCCAATGATAATAAAAGAATCAATTTTTCTATATCATACGCTGGAGTCTTTGTATTTCATATACAGTATACAGTAATTACATCGAAAAATTGGGTTGGGTATAAAATTTTCTTTTCTTTTTTTGCGGAACCATTGAAATGAATGGTTCCATATGCAGACCGTATACGGAATGCAAAAAACGGCCTGTAAACGGAAAAAAAACGATCGTGTGAAAGAGGCCTTAGGGTCCATTCACACATCTGTGTGTGTTTTGCGAATCCACGTGTCCGCGGATCCGCAAAACACAGACACCGGCAATGTGCATTCAGCATTTTGAGGACCGCACATCGCCGGCACTTAATAGAAAATGCCTAATCTTGTCCGCAATTGCGGACAAGAATAGGACATGTTCTATTTTTTTCGGGAACGGAATTGCGGACCCGGAAGTGCGGGTCCGCATTTCCGGATCCGGGCAGCACATTGTGTGGCCCCATAGAAATGAATGGGTCCGCAATTCCATTCCTCAAAATGCGGAACAGAATTGCGGATGTGTGAATGGACCCTAAGGGTCCATTCACACGTCTGCAACTGTTTTGCGGTCCGTCCGCAAATTGCAGATCCGCATAACACGGACAACAGTCATGTGCGTTTTCCGCATTTTGCGGACCGCACATGACCGGCAGTATAATAGAAATGCCTTTTCTTGTCCGTGTCTGCGGCCAAGAATTGGACATGTTCTATTTTTTTGCGGGGCCGCGGAACGGAAGTGTGGATGCGGACAGCGTCTTTTGTGGCCCATTGAAAATTAATGGGTCCGCACCAATTCCGCAAAATTGCAGAACGGATGTGGACCCATTTTGCAGACATGTGAGTGGACCCTAAAGGGCTCATGCACACGACCGTTGTTGTTTTGCGCTCCGTTTTTCATGGATTCGTTGTTCCGTATCTGAGTTTTTTTCTCTTTGATTTAAGTCCTCTTCTGTTCTGTTATTCCACAAAACATATCCGTATGGTTTCCATATGCGATCCGCTTTTTGCGGATAGGAAACAGAAACAGTAACTTATTAATCACCAAACACATAAGCAATATGGGCTCGGCATAGCATTTCTACAGTATGGATCCGCAAAATACGGATGACATACGGATGTGTTCTGTATTTTTTGCAGACCTATTGACTTGAATAGGGCCTTGGACAGTGATTTGCGGACAATAATAGGACATGCACTACTTTTTTGCAGAACGGAAATACGGAAACAGAATGCACACGGAGTACCTTCTGTTGTTTTTGCAGACCCATTAAAGTGAATGGTTCCGCATATGGTCCGCAAAAAAACAGGAACGGAAGCGGAAAGAAAATACGTTCGTGTGCATGAGCCCTAAAGGAGTATTCCTATCCAGGGACGGATTGGCCATAGGCCCTACAGGGATATTTCCCGGTGGGCTAATTCCCCAGGGGGCCACCAAAGCCTTCCTCTCTGCCGCTGGCTGGGTACATAATGAGCTGTCTCGAAAGGCCGCCGGACTAAAAGTACTGCATGTCCGACTTAAGTGTGAACTTAGCCTTACAGGTCAATGTTAGCGCCAGGTATAGAGAATCGTGCAGAGACCCAAGATCCTACTATAGCGTGAAAGAGCGCACTCCTTTTACACCGTTATCAGCTGATTCCACATACAGTTGCAAGAAAAAGTATGTGAACCCTTTGGAATGATATGGATTTCTGCACAAATTGGTCATAAAATGTGATCTGATCTTCATCTAAGTCACAACAATAGTCAAGCACAGTCTGCTTAAACTAATAACTCACAAAGAATTTAATTTTACCATGTTTTTATTGAACACACCATGTAAACATTCACAGTGCAGGTGGAAAAAGTATGTGAACCCCTAGACTAATGACATCTCCAAGAGCTAATTTGACTGAGGTGTCAGCCAACTGGAGTCCAATCAATGAGATGAGATTGGAGGTGTTGGTTACAGCTGCCCTGCCCTATAAAAAACACACACCAGTTCTGGGTTTGCTTTTCATAAGAAGCATTGCCTGATGTGAATGATGCCTCGCACAAAAGAACTCTCAGAAGACCTACGATTAAGAATTGTTGACTTGCATAAAGCTGGAAAGGGTTATAAAAGTATCTCCAAAAGCCTTGCTGTTCATCAGTCCATGGAAAGACAAATTGTCTATAAATGGAGAAAGTTCAGCACTGCTGCTACGCTCCCTAGGAGTGGCCGTCCTGTAAAGATGACTGCAAGAGC
This sequence comes from Bufo bufo, assembly GCF_905171765.1. NCBI lineage: Eukaryota > Metazoa > Chordata > Amphibia > Anura > Bufonidae > Bufo > Bufo bufo. Next base: position 290,641,542 of record NC_053389.1, read on the forward strand.
ACAGCGCAGACTGCCTTAATGAGGTGAAGAAGAATACTAGAGTGTCAGCTAAAGACTTACAAAAGTCTCTGGCATATGCTAACATCCCTGTTAGCGAATCTACGATACGTAAAACACTAAACAAGAATGGATTTCATGGGAGGATACCACAGAGGAAGCCACTGCTGTCCAGAAAAAACATTGCTGCACATTTACAGTTTGTACAAGAGCACCTGGATGTTCCACAGCAGTACTGGCAAAATATTCTGTGGACAGATGAAACCAAAGTTGAGTTGTTTGGAAGAAACACACAACACTATGTGTGGAGAAAAAGCGGCACATCACACCAACATCAAAACCTCATCCCAACTGTGAAGTATGGTGGTGGGAGCATCATGGTTTGGGGCTGCTTTGCTGCATCAGGGCCTGGACGGATTGCCATCATCTGAGGAAAAATTAATTCCCAAATTTATCAAGACATTTTGCAGGAGAACTTAAGGCCATCTGTCCACCAGCTGAAGCTCAACAGAAGATGGGTGTTGCAACAGGACAATGAATGGCTTAAACAGAAAAAAATACGCCTTCTGGAGTGGCCCAGTCAGAGTCCTGACCTCAACCCGATTGAGATGCTGTGGCATGACCTCAAGAAAGCGATTCACACCAGACATCCCAAGAATATTGCTGAACTGAAACAGTTCTGTAAAGAGGAAGAGTCAAGAATTACTCCTGACCGTTGTGCATTTCTGATCTGCAACTACAGGAAACGTTTGGTTAAAGTTATTGCTGGCAAAGGAGGTTAAACCCGGCGGTCGTTTCGCGGCAAACTTTGCTCGTTCGCGATTCGCCGAACATTCAAACATATGTTGATATTCGCGCCCGCCATTTTCTTTTACATTTGAGACGTTTCAGCACATGGACATACCCCCTACCTTATAAATAAACCTGATCTGGCCGCCATTTTACTTTCAGTCTTTTGCCAGTGTAGGGAGAGGTTGCTGTGTGGAGCAGGGACAGGCTGTTAGGGACACCAAACGCTAGCTAATAGGGCCACACAAGTCCTTTTAAGGACTGGTATAGGTGTGCTATCTATATGTGTGATACACAGAGTGGTGTGATATACTGAATTTTTAATATACTTTTATAATGAGTAAAAAACACATAGATCTATATAGTGATCACTTGGAAGTCAGGGGCTAGGGGCTTACTAGGGCCATTTTTATATAGGGTAAGGTTCCGGACGAGGTTGCTCTTATCAGGGCGGGTGGTCTGTAGTTAGGCTATCAGGGCCAGAATAGCACCCCCTGTAGGGCAATATCAGGGACAGTTCTTTGCCCACACTGTCCACATCATCTAGCCCAGGGATAGATGTTTTTTTGCTTTCGCTCCAGGATTCATGGATGTGCACTGGAACCACCCGGATTGTGATAGGACATATGGTTTCTGATTTAGTGCCGCCGAGCACTTGTTATTGCCTACCACATCTATGCTTTTTGCTTAACTTTAATAATTTAATTTATTTTCATTTTGAGGGATATCTTTTCCATTCACACGTCCGCAAAATGGGTCCGCATTCATTCCGCAATTTTGCGGAATGGGTGCAGACCCATTCATTTTCAATGGGGCCGGAATGTGCTTTCGCATCCGTGCTTCCGTTTCCGCAAAAAAACATCAGACAAGATTAAGCATTTTTTATTATAGTGCCGGCAATGTGCGGTCCACAAATTGCGGAATGCACATTGCCGGTGTCCGTGTTTTGCGGATCCGCAAAACACTTATGGACGTGTGAATGGACCCTTCATAGTAACATTATTAAAGGTTTCTGTTTTATCTTTATGTATATTCTAATAGATTGCCTTCCTTGTACAATGTTATAATATACTTTCTAACATAGAAAGTATATTATAGTGCATTTGTATTGTGCGGCAGTTCTGTGTGGTTCTGCTACTATACCGCAGGTATATAGAGGGACAAGCGTTATTGGAACAAATAATTTCTATTGGTGTGATATACCGGTCGCCCCCCAAAAAAGTGATTGAAGCAGGGGTGGTATATACCAATAATATACTTTCTATATAGTGCATTTAGGTAGCGCAACAGGGCACATTTAAGAGATGTTATAATATACTTTCTATGTTAGAATGTATATTATAGTGTATTTGTATTGTGCGGCAGTTGTGTGCTGTTCTGCTGCGATACCGCAGGTATACAGAGGGACAAGCGTTATTGGAACAAATAATTTCTACTGGTGTGATATACCATTCGCCCCCCAAAAAACAGATTGAAGCGGGGTGTTATATACCAATATACTTTCTTTATAGTGCATTTGGGTACTGTATAGTACATTTGCACATGCGCGTACGCGAAAATTATATTGCCGATATTTCGCATTGAAAAAAATGAATGGAGATCGCAAATTCGAATAATACATCTGGTATGTCACTGTCCATGTTGTGGGACTATTTGTGCACTTCTAGTAATTATTTCTTGGCTGCAAATATGAGATGAAGGTTTTTCAGGTTCGCCTGCCATTAAAATGAATGGGAACCGCAGCAAACTTGCGGTTCGCGAACATTTGATCGTGTTTGCGCAATCGCGTTCGCGAACCGTCCCAGCAGATGTTCGTCCATCACTATTGCCTACCACATCTATGCTTTTTGCTTAACTTTAATCATTTGATTTATTTTCATTTTGAGGGATATCTTTTAATAGTAACATTATTAAAGGTTACGTTTTATCTTCATGTATATTCTAATGGATTGCCTTCCTTGTACAATGTTATAATATACTTTCTATATAGTGCATTTAGGTAGCGCAACAGGGCACATTTAAGAGAATTTCCCTTTAAGACGCATAAAAATGTCCCCTGATTAAGACACATATTTATTGTTGGAATTTTTGTCATTGATCCCCCTCTAGTATGTCTATTTGTGCACTTCTACTAAGTATTTGGTGGCTGCAAATATGAGCTGAAGGTTTTTCAGGTTCGCCTGCCATTAAAGTGAATAGGGCCCGCCACGAACTTGCGGTTCGCGAACATTTGATCGCGTTCGCGTACCGTCCCGGCCGATGTTCGTCCATCACTAAAGGCAAGAGTATATGAGAAAGGGGGCCCTAATTATAGATGATATGATAAATGGGAAACCTGTAGGCTGTTTGTCATCATGGTATGTGTAAACAGAGGCGTTCGTTATAGTCTTCCTTCTGCAGTATACATCTAGTGAGCTTTATTTGATCAGTCAGTCTGGCTCCAGTTGATGTATTACAGTGGATAGTAAAGGGCAGATGTTTACTGCATGACACAGAATCACAGCAGCAGAGGAACGAACAGAGTCTGGCAGATAATGCAGGTCATTTAGCTTTGAATACCATATGCTAGATCAGGGATCAGCAACCTTCGGCACTCCAGCTGTTCTATAATTCCCAGCATGCTCCATTCATTTTCATGTGAGTTCTTAGAAGAGCAGATCAAGTATGCATGCTGGGAGTTGTAGTTTCACAACAGCTGGAGTGCTGGAGGTTGCCTACCCCTGTGCTAGATCATCAAAGGTGAATACATTGGAGATGTCCTAGCAATGCTCCGGCCACTACTGATTTCAACCAGTATTCCATCTAATTGAAGTTGGATATTCTTCTATAATTTCTAGGTGTATGAAGCAATTTGTAACATTATTTTTTTTCTGCACAGCAGTATATCATTGCCATCTAAATATTATAATAACTGCTATATACGAGGGGTGTTCAATAAGGTATCTACCCCAGCATGTTCTGGGAGTGTTTGAATGCTGAGCTTGTCTGTGCAGGTTAAAACATGTCTGGACATCCAACACACACAGTAGCAGTTCAGTCTGATGAAAGCACTGGAAGTGACATGATAAAAGGTAGCGTCGATCATGCTCGTCGCTTGCACCCCACCACCCTAACCCCCTCACCCCCTTGACCCAATAACTACACATGACACCAGGTTGGATTTGAACTGGCCACAGCAGCCGTTTATTATAAAATCTATAACACTTTTATCCTTAAGTTTTAAATAACATATTTTAACAATGAACCCATATGCAACCGCATATGATATCCAACATATGTGTGACATATAAAATAACGACGATGGAGGTCCTCGAAGCCCCAACAGTTTCTTTGTTCAACTCCTCTTCCACGTGGTACTCCATCTTGCCCCCAGCCGATGAGCGCCAGCTCGGAGGCACCACTGATGGACCAAAAACTTGCCACGAAAATACTACCATGGGAGTCCAGCCCCAACTATGGAACCCTCCCATCCTCCAGAACCTGATATTCCACCAACGCCGAGGACCTCCCACCGCCAAGACTGCCATGACGAAAAACCCTCTCTCACCACCAGCTGTGACTCTAAAACAAAAACAACCTACACTAATCATATAACTACACTACCCCGTCCCCACTGTAACCATAAAGGAAGAGAGGGTGGGGGATAAACACTGCCCTGTCTCTGCCTGCGATCCTAAAATGGCTCCCTCTCCCCTTTCATCTACTTATTTAAGACCTCCCCTCTTTTCTCCCCGCCCCTACTTCTAAACAAAACTCCTGACCCCCCTATCCTAACTCGCCGCCGCCCCACCTTGTCATGCTGGCCTACCCTAAGGCTACGCCCACCAGTCCGCCCATACTGGATGGCAAGTGCAGTACAGCGCAGGTCTACAAAGAAAGTGAGGGATTTGGAGCTTCCTTCAATAATTAAATTAATTACAACGAAAGAAAATAAGCCTAACAAAATCCATGAAAGGATGATTGCTGGATATGGTGATGATGCACCTTCCTACTATTAAGTAAATTTTTGGGCAAGGGGGTAGGGAATCATTTGAAGATGACCCCCTTCAGGGCGACCTGTCGAAACATCTTCAGAGGAAATGTGGTGCAAAGTGGAGGCTATAATTTTGGGAGATCGTCAGGTCAAAGTCAGTGTTATAGCTCATGAATTAGGCATTTCAGTTGGCACAGTTTGCAGTATAATTCATAATGTGTTGATGATGTCAAAGGTCAGTTCCTGGTGGGTGCCTGAATGTTGATCCCTGAGCAAAAAACATGTCGCCAGCAAATTAGCCAGCAGAATTTAAATTCAGGACACTTTTATTCTCAAATTATTATGTGTGCATGGGTCCATCACCATGATTCTGAGACCAAACAAGGGTCCATGCAATGGAATCAAAGGGGTCAATAACTCATGGCAAGAATTCATGCCACACAAAACAACAATTACTGGAAACACCTAAGGCATTATATGAGTCAATCAAAGAGAAATTGGGAAGTTGTCGGCAGGTGTGTTGATGCTTTACGACAATGCGCCAGCTCACAAGTCTCACAAAACACAAGTTGCAATCAGAGAATGTAGCTTTATGGAGCTTAACCATCCTCCCTACAGTCCAGACCTGGCTCCCAGTGATTACTTTTTCTTTCGGAACCTGAAGGAATTTCTGTATGGGCAACAATTTCCTGATGATAATGCAGTCAAGTTAAGAGGGGCGTATCCAGGGGTACACTGCCAATGAGGCGAGGTAAGTTGATTGCCTCAGGCAGCACCAGGTAGGGGCAAGAGGGGGACAGCGGAAGGGCCATGGGCAATGAGCGCTTCCATTGTTTATCGCACTGCCTGAGCTGGGCTGCATAGAGCTCGGGGCACAGACTAGAAGAGGTCTGTGTTTTGCACTGTATTGATCACAGCAGAATGGGGGTAAGTATTTGAGTTTACTGTATTATTTTTATTTGGCATCATGCTGTTGGGCCACAATGGGGAGGGGGTCATCATTTTGTAACTGGAGAAAGCACTATGAGCACATTGCGGCTGCAAAAAGGAGCATTTTTATACTGGCACACATTATAGGGGGGCAACTATGGGGACATCCATTATACTGGGGCCACTAAAAGGGGGGAGTTTTTTGTACTGATGCACGTTATAAGGGAATATTTTTTTGTACTTAGTGCACATTATAAGGGAGCATTTTTGTAATAGCGCACATTCTAAGGTGGCCACTATGGGGACATATGTTCTACAGGGGGCACAAAAAGTTATTTTTTTCTACTGGCACACATTATAAGGGAGCATTTTTTATATTGGCACACATAAGGGGGTATTTTTCTACTGCCACACATTATAAGGGAGCATTTTTGTACTGGCACACATTGCAAGGGGGAACTATTTTACTGGCAAATATTATAAGGGGGTAATTTTTTAACTGGCACACATTATAAGGGGGTCTTTTTGTACAGATACACATTATAGTGGGAATTATTACTACTGGGGGCACTATGGGGGCATTATTACTTCTGGGGGCAAAATGAGGGACATTATTACTAGAGATGGCCTTGCAGTTCGCCCGGCGGTGCCATATTTTTTTGCATTGCGCCAAACTTTGACCCATGACACACACATCAGGTAGGACAGGACAGCCAATTGAGACGTTTCAGCACATGGACACACCCCCACCCCTAACAGAACCTGATCTGGCAGCCATTTTACATTCTCTGTTTTGCCAGTGTAGGGAGAGGTTGCTTTGTGGAGCAGGGACAGACTGTTAGGGACACCTAACGCTAGCTAATAGGGCCACAAAAGTCCTTTTAAGGACTGGTATAGGTGTGCTATCGATAGGTGAGGATATACTGAGGGGTGTGATATACTTATAATATACTTTCTAACATAGAAAGTGTATTATAGTACATTTGTAGTGTGCAGCAGTTGTGTGCGGTTCTGCTGCGATACCGCAGCTATATAGAGACAAACGCATTTGGACTAACTAATTGCAACTTGTGTGATATACCTGTTGCCCCAAAAAGACTGATTGAGGGGTGTAATATACCTATAATATACTTTCTAACATAGAAAGTATATAGTGAATTTATATTGTGCAGCAGTTGTGTGCGGTTCTGCTGCAATACTGCAGGTATATAGAGAGACAAGCGCTATTGAAACAACTATTTGCAACGGGTGTGTTATACCTGTTGCCCCAAAAAAAACTGATTGAGGGGTGCAATATACCTGCTTCCACAAAATACTGATTAAGGGGATTGATATACCTGCTTCCACAAAATACTGATTGAGTGGTGCAATATACCTGCTATCACAAAATACTGATTAAAGGGTTCTCTATACCTGCTTCCACAAAATACTGATTGAGGCCTATGATATATCTACTTCCACAAAATACTGATTAAGCGGTTCGATATACCTGTTTCTACCAAATATTGATTGAGGCCTATGATATACCTACTTCCACAAAATACCAATTAAGGGGTTCGATATACCTGTTTCCACCAAATATTAATTGAGGGGTGCGATATACCTGCTTCCACAAAATACTGATTAAGGGGTTTGATATACCTGCTTCCACTAAATATTGATTGAGGCCTGCGATACGCCTTCTTCCACTAAATACTGATTAAGGGGTTCGATATACCTGTTTCCACAAAATATTGATTGAGGCCTGCAATATACCTGCTTCCACCAAATACTGATTAAGGAGTTTGATATACCTGCTTCCACAAAATACAGATTGAGGGATGCGATATACCTGCTTCCACTAAATATTAAGGGGTTCTATATTCCTGCTTCCACAAAATACTGATTGAGGGGTGTGATATAACTGCTTCCACAAAATACTGATTAAGGTGTTTGATATACCTGCTTCCACAAAATACTGATTGAGGGGTGTGATATACCTGCTTCCACCAAATATTGATTAAGGGGTTCTATATACCTGCTTCCACCAAATACTGATTGAGAGGTTTTGTAACGGACCGTTTTGCACACAAGATGTTAAAAACCGTTTAGGCGATATTCCCCTTTCCAATGCACAGGCAGCTACTGCAAGCACCAGTCTGCCGAACTACAAACTACACAAATCCTTCAACTCCGGAACAGGAAACACACGAACACTGGAAACAGCTGAACAGGAAAAGCATACAATCGGCTTACACTCCTGGCAATCAGCATACATCCAATTCCCCCAATAACGAGATGACACTTTGCTTGAGGGTTAAGCAGAACTCCCTGTACTGGCACATACAGCCTCTTTTATTCACAATCCACAAACAAGAATGGATTTCATGGAACGATACCACAGAGGAAGCCACTGCTGTCCAAAAAAAACATTGCTGCGCGTTTACAGTTTGCACAAGAGCACCTGGATGTTCCACAGCAGTACTGGCAAAATATTCTGTGGACAGATGAAACCAAAGTTGAGTTGTTTCGAAGAAACACACAACACAACAAAAAGAGGCACAGCACACTAACATCAAAACCTCATCCCATCTGTGAAGTATGGTGGTGGGGGCATCATGGTTTGGGGCTGCTTTGCTGCGTCAGGGCCTGGATGGATTGCTATCATCGAAGGAAAAATTAATTCCCAAGTTTATCAAGACATTTTGCAGGAGAACTTAAGGCCATCTGTCCACCAGCTGCAGCTCAACAGAAGATGGGTGTTGCAACAGGACAACGACCCAAAGCATAGAAGTAAATCAACAACAGAATGGCTTAAACAGAAAAAAAATACGCCTTCTGAAGTGGCCCAGTCAGAGTCCTGACCTCAACCCGATTGAGATGCTGTGGCATGACCTCAAGAAAGCGATTCACACCAGACATCCCAAGAATATTGCTGAACTGAAACAGTTCTGCAAAGAAGAAGGGTCAAGAATTACTCCTGACTGTTGTGCACGTCTGATCTGCAACTACAGGAAACGTTTGGTTGAAGTTATTGCTGCCAAAGGAGGTTCAAGCAGTTATTAAATCCAAGGGTTCACATACTTTTTCCACCTGCACTGTGAATGTTTACATGGTGTGTTCAATAAAAACGTGGTAACATTTAATTATGTGTGTGCGTTATTAGTTTAAGCAGACTGTGATTGTCTATTGTTGTGACTTAGATGAAGATCAGATCACATTTTATGACCAATTTGTGCAGAAATCCATATTATTCCAAAGGGTTCACATACTTTTTCTTGCAACTGTACCTGCTTCCACAAAATACTGATTAAGGGGTTTGATTTACCAGCTTACACCAAATACTGATTGAGGCCTGCGATACACCTGCTTCCACAAAATGCTGATTGAGGGGTGTGATATACCTGCTTCCACCAAATATTGATTGAGGCCCGCGATACACCTGCTTCCACAAAATACTGTTTAAGCGGATTGATATACCTGCTTCCACCAAATATTGATTGAGGCCTGCGATACACCTGCTTCCAAAAAATACTAAATAAGGGGTTTGATATACCGGCTTCCACCAAATACTGATTGGGGCCTGCGATATACCTGCTTCCACAAATACTGCTCTTCTATAGGGACTTTGGCACAGGGTCATTTTGAAAATGACAGGCAGAGGAAGAGGCAGGCCGTTCTGCAGGGATGGTAGGGGTCGGGCAGGTGCACCAGGCAGTGTGGGAAGTTGGAAAAGGTGCGTGCGATTACGTCAAAGGACGCACCAGAGTTGGTTGAGTGGCTCACTCAGCCTTCCGCTTCTGCACCCTCCTCATCCTCTGTATCTGCACTCTCCTCACTCACTCACCCCCAAAGACACCACCACCACCATAGCTCCTCCACTCGAGTCAGAGGAATTATTTTCCCATCCATTCCCAGAGGCATCGGATGAGGAAGAGGAGGTAGCAACGGCCGTCCCAGCGGTCTGACGACAGTACCCAGATCAGCCCAAGGAGGGTGGTCCCCGCTGTTGCTACCTACTCCGAGGTCTCTAATGATGACGTGTCGATGGACGTCATGTGGGTGCCCACAAGAGAGGAAAAGGAGGGGAGTTCAGAGGGAGAGACGGAGCAGCAGTGTCATGCCCTGCTCAGGTGATGTGCAGAGGTCTGCCAGGTTAGCAGCACGTGTGTAGTTTTTTGTTTGTTTTGGGTTTGGAGTTGAGCTGTATCTGCCTCCCTTCAGGTGCACTGGGTGGGGTTGTTTGTGTGAGTTTAAATTACGCCCCTTTCCAGTGTCCTGTGCGGGTTATAGCTCCTATCTTGCTCTGAGGAAAGGGGGAGTTGCTGTTTCTGCTCAGCTACAAGATAAGTTGGTTTTGTTTTCCTTTTTGTGTGTTCTGTCTAGGCTGTTAGAGAGCCACCTGCCTCCTCCAGGTCCTGAGGAAGCAGGCTACCTCTTCCCCACTTTACACCATCGTGGGGTCTTTAGGGAATCAACAGCCTTAGGGCTCATTCAGACGGCCGTATGCTGTCCGCAAAAATACTGAATGCTATCCGTTTTTTTGCGGATCCGCAAAAAAACGGATCTGCAAAAAAACGGATAGTATTCAGTATTTTTGCGGACCCATAGACTTCAATGGGGCCATGTCCTGATTTTCACGGACAAGTATAGGACATGTTTAATTTTTTTTGCGGATCCGCAAAAAAACGGATAGCATTCAGTATTTTTGCGGACAGCATACGGCCGTCTGAATGAGCCCTTAGGCACGGGGGCACGTTTATTCCCACCTTTAGCGTCTGAACGTGGGCACAGAAGTCCAGGAAGAGCTGATAGGGAACTGTCAGGAGGTGACCTTTATTCCCAGCTTCTGGCCTAGATGCTTGTTTTGTGGTTTACTGTGTGTTTTTGTATCTTGTATCCTACCCAGCGTGACAAGCAGATAGGGAGGAGAAGGAAGAGAAGCAGGCAGAACTCGCAGTGCACAGGAGGCAAAAAGCAGACTGCTAATGTATCTGGAACGAGCCATCTACCATGCACGGTCACATCTGGCGCTCCCAGGACACCGGCACATGGCTCCGTGGTGTGGGCTTTTTTAACATGTCAGCTGCTGACAAAAGTGTTGCCATCTGCAGCCTGTGCTGGCAACGCATAAGTTGCGGTAAGCCCAACACTCACCTATGGACGACTACCTTAAGAAGGCACCTGGCCTCCGATTACCGAGCCCAGTGGGAGCAACGCCGTCAGAACCCACAAAGCCACACTCCCGGCGATGCACGTCCTGCCTCTTCTCCTTCTCCTCTCTCCTCCAATTTGTCCTCGACTCCACCTTCCACTGTGCCGTCGTCGCGTTCACCTGGCAGAAGGCAGGCTTCCGTGGCCCAAATGTTCGAGTGTAAAAAGTTGATGACGCCGGATAACCCTCTTGCCCAATGGCTGACCGCTGGCTTGTCGGAACTGCTAGCCCGCCAACTACTGCCATATAAACTGGTGGACTCAGAGGCCTTTAGAAAAGTTGTGGCCATTGGCACACCGCAATGGAAAGTCCCCGGAAGGAAATATTTCTCCCAGAGGGGCATCCCAGAGCAATATCGCCACGTTCAGTGGCAAGTGAATATATCTCTGGCACACAGTGTCGGTGCTAAGATACATCTGACCACAGACACGTGGTCTAGCAAACACGGGAAGGGAAGGTACATAACTTTTACTGCCCACTGGGTGAACCTTCTGACGGCCGTCAAGCATGTAATCCGTGGCAGAAGCAGGAGCTGGAAGATGAGGAAGCCACCATGTGAATGAATTCCCAGGGTGGGCTACTCCATCTGAGACAGGTCAGCAGGAGTCTGAAGAGGAGTCAGAGGAGGATGATGGCTGGGGCGAGGAGGAAGAGCAAGAAGAGCAGGCTTTGAGGGGGACTTTAAACTTTTCGGGGATCCCTGGTGTTGTCCGAGGCTGGGGGGAGGAGACCGAGGACCACATTCTCCTGGGCGATGAGGCTCTTGCTCCACCGCTTCCAATTTAGTGCAAATGGGGGCCTTCATGCTCCAGTGTTTGAAGAGGGACCCCCGTATAAAAATCATAAAGGGCAAGGACCAGTACTGGGTGGCAACGTACATAGACCCCCGGTACAAACACAAAATGGCAGACATGTTACCAGCATCACAGAGGGCTGTCAGAATGCAGCATTTCCAGGCCTTGCTGCGAGAGATGCTGCATTCTGCTGTTGCGGGCACTGACAGCGAAACAGGTGCGGGTACCAATCCTACCGCGCCTGCAAGAAGAGGGCGGTTTGAAGATGTGTTGCAGCCAACCCATCGACAGCCGCCCTCCGGATCCAGCCTCAGGGAACACCTAAATCGACAGGTGTCTGACTACATTGGATTAACGGCCAATGTGGATGCTCTGAGAAGCGAGGAACCCCTGGACTACTGGGTGTGCAGGCTTGACCTGTAGCCAGAGCTGGCACAATTTGCCATGGAACTCTTGGCTTGCCCCTCATCGAGTGCCCTGTCCGAAAGGACGTTCAGCGCAGCAGGGGAGATCGTGACCGATAAGCGCACTCACACTAGCTCAGTGTGGACTACCTCATTTATGAGGCATGGATCTCGGAGGAATTTAACACCTTTGACGACCACATGTAATTGAATTTCCTCATGCCAGCCCACAGATATCCGCCACCACCCAGAACAAAGAATCGTCCTTGTCTTATGTATATACAGCGGCATAAAAGGCCTTTTCTGTCAGGTGAATGCCTCATTTTTGGGGCCTTTACTCCAGTGGCCTACAGTAAAATTGTTATCCAGTGATCGCCTAATGTACCTCCAGACACATAGTCACTTGTTCTTTTCTGTCAGGTGAATGCCTAATTTTTGGGGCCTGTACTCCCGTGGCCTAAAATAAAATTTTCTAGGCTCCAGCAGGGAACATTTTTGAGAGTTTCCCTTTAAGACGCATAAAAATGGCCCCTGATTAAAATACATGTCACTGTCATGGTATGTCACTGTCCATGTTGTGGGACAATTTGTGCACTTCTAGTAAGTATTTGGTGGCTACAAATATGACCTGAAGGTTTTTCAGGTTCGCCTGCCATTAAAGTGAATGGGGCCCGCCACAAACGCGGGATTCACGAACATTTGATCGTGAACGCGCGTTCGCAAAACGTCCTGGTCGATGTTCGTCCATCACTAATTATTACTATTGGTGGGACTTTTGGGAGGACTGCTACATTTGGAGGCACCCTGGCACAGTATCAGCTTAGCACAATTATTTTGGAATACGTTTATGGCAGTATAAGTTCCAAGGAGACTATTTTCTGGGCACAGCTATTTTTTAGGGCACTGTGTGCCAATAATTATTGAAGGGGGCCTTTCTGTGTGGTAATAGTACTTTCAGGGGATTTTCTGTTTCTGCAGTATAGTATTGGTGAGCACAGTGGGCACAGTATTAGAGGTGGCAGGATGGAGTGTTCAGAAGGTGGGGCGGAGGATGTCTAAAACACCGGTCTTAATAAATGTGCCCCAGAATGTCTACATCAGAGGAGACATGATTAGATGTAAGAGGTATGTGCCTCTATATCACCCTATATGTTTTGTAGCTCTGCATGTAATGTTTTCCAAGTATGTCTTTAACAGTAGGGCTGGAGGGAAGAGGTTAGGTTAAGAAATTGCCATTGGGGAAGGGGAGGGGGGGGGATTTTAGCTTTCACAGCCAGGGAGAAAAAACCTCCCTGGCTGTGACGCTCTGCGCTGCGATTGAACAGCTCTACAGCCAGGAAGAAGGAGACGCCCACGGAGAAAGACTCAGTCTCCTCCTCGTTGCTCCGATGCTCAGTATTAGCATTAGTGTTAGCATACTTGCGGGTACCCCACAAGTACAGGTATATATCTCCCTTAATAAAATTACATGAAAGGTTCTCTTTAAGGCTACTTTCACACTAGCGTTCAGGTGTCCGCTTGTGAGCTCCGTTTGAAGGGGCTCACAAGCGGCCCCGAACGCATCCGTACTGCCCTAATGCGTTCTGAGTAGACGCGGATCCGCTCAGAATGCATCAGTCTGGCAGCGTTCAGCCTCCGCTCCACTCAGCAAGCGGACACCTGAACGCTGCTTGCAGCGTTCGGGTGTCCGCCTGGCCGTGCGGAGGCAAGCGGATCCGTCCAGACTTACAATGTAAGTCAATGGGAACGGATCCGTTTGAAGATGACACAATATGGCTCAATCTTCAAACGGATCCGTCCCCCATTGACTTTCAATGTAAAGTCTGGACGGATCCGTTCAGGCTACTTTCACACTTAGAATTTTTTTTAAACTATAATGCAGACGGATCCGTTCTGAACAGATACAAACGTCTGCATTATAGGAGCGGATCCGTCTGTGCAGACATAAGACGGACCCGCTCTGAACGGTAGTGTGAAAGTAGCCTAACTCAATTGGTTCTGTAAGTTTTCTATTCTTTATATTTACTTAACTTGCCAAAAGAAGGACATCATATCTTTATATCTATATACTTATTGTTATATTTAATAAAATCATATTATCAATATTCATTTGAAGTGGAGTTGTATAGCTGTCACCTTCATTTGAAGTTGCAATTCAGAGTCTCTCTTTAAAGAGTATCCCAACCTGAAATCTTGCTCTTCTCAGCCCAAGACCAGACTTCCTCTTTTTGCACAGTAATAATCATGAAAGTAGGTCATTTAGGTAGAAGCATGCAATGGTGAATTCCTCATCTCAACCCCCACAAAATGTCAATGTCTCAAACTTGTCATGTGGCCTTGAGCATCAATTAAAGCTTGACAATGACATCTCATGCTGTTCATAAGTCGTTTTCTTGTCTGCTGAGGCATGGCATCCCACTCTTCTTGAACGGCGGCCCTTTAGGTCATTGAGGTTCTGGGGTACAGAGCTGCGAGCCTCTACATGGCAACTCAGCTGATCCCATAGGTTTTCAATGGGATTCGGGTCTGGAGAAAGTGCAGGCCACTCCATTTAAGGTACCCCAGTCTCCATCAGTCGTTCCCTAATGAGCTGACCTCTATGAGCTGGCGTGTTGTCATCCATGAAGATGAAATTAGGCCTGTGTTGTTCATGCAGAGGCACAATGACTGGATTAATAGTGTTATTCAAGTAATATGGGCTTGTCACTGTACCATTCACAAAGTGTAGGGCAGTTCTGTATTTACAAGACACACCCGCCCACACTGTAAGACCACCAAAGGCTTGTCTGGTGACAACACTGGCGGATGCATAGCGCTCTCCTTGACATCTCCAACATCGTTGGCGGCCATCATTTCTGCTCAGCGTGAATCAACTTTCATCAGTTAACAGCACTGAGGCCCGCTGGTCCCTCGTCCAGCATATATGCTCCCTGGCCCATGCAAGACGATGACGCCTGTGCCTGGTGGTCTGCAGGCTGTCTAGCATGCAGACCACGCTGATTTAAACAGTTTTGAATGGTCTGACGTGACACTTGGGTGCCTCTAACCTTCCTTAAATGTGCCTGGAGTTGTGTGGCATTCATCATCCGGTTCCGCAGGGTATTGTTCACAATGAAGCGGTCATGAGTGTTGGATGTGGCCAAAGGACACCCACTTCTATGCCTTTCTGTGACTCTTCTAGTCTTTCTTTATCTCTGTTGCAACCTGCTGATGACATTTTGTGACACTCTAAGCTCAGTGGCCACTTCAGTCTGAGAACAACCTGCTTGAACCCTCGCAATGGCAAGGTATTGTTGATCAATTGTTAGGTGTAGTCTTGGTCTCATGATGTCAAAATGTGAACAGCGTGATGAGGAAGACTGTTCAAATGCCAATTTTAATTAAACCAGGAAATTTTTTAGGCGATTCATGGATCAAGCAAGCAAGTTGTACAAAAAGTTCTGAAATATTGAACAGTTGGACATGTGCATTCAAAAGTTTAGGGAAGGTCACATTAAGTTCACCTGTAAAGGTTAGAGTGCATTTTAGGCTCATCCTGAAATTTGACCCACAAGCCAAATATTTGTATATAGTGTATATATAACTTTTTAATCACTTTTTATTCATTTTTTGTGGGACAGTGAGGTGAGCAAAATGTTTTCATTGCTTATTTGTTTCTATTTTGAAAACCTTTTTTTTTAACTATTCTCCCTAAGAGATCTGAAAATGCAATAAATCGCTTATACCACAGACTGCCACAATTTCATATTGTGATATCATATTTCAGATTATGGTGTCTGTGACATTTTTCTTTTAAGCCCTGCCCCTTAATAGGAAGATTACATCAGCAGGTGTGGGAGCCTTCACAAGGGCCCAGAATGCCATGACAATCTGATTGGTAAATGACTGGGATTGGAGTTATCCAATCCTTGACAGTGTAGGCAGGTTTAAGCTGTATAACATAACCGGCACCTGCACATATGGAGCAGACTCAGTTCTTGAGCCCAATCCATACTCCCCTTCTTGCCAGTGCTCTGTGCTATGCTGTGCCAACCACACCACAGTGATGTTATATCCATACAGCTGCATATAGCTATAGCGGAAGCAGGGGAAGCGGCTGCTGCTACAGGGCCTGTAATCTGCCTGGGAGAAGGACTGAAAGATTTTATTGTCAGGGCCCCGTCAATAGTATCATACAATGACATTATATATAGTGCCTGAGAGAGATATCTTGACTAGCCACAGGTGTGAAGGTTGCATAGGAGGAGGGGTTGCTAGAGGAGGAAGGCCCATTCAAAAATTAGCTGTAAAGCCAAGTCAGTTCTAGTTACGCTACTGTATCCAAAGTAGTGTGAAATCATGTGCTTATAGTTCAGTGAGACAAATCATCACTGACCACCTAATCATGGCCACAGTTTATATAACCATTGGATAGTCATGGACGCAAATGACACCTTTGAAATTTAATAATAAAATCCTTAACCTCTAATAAATAATGACAAACGCTTAGTTGTGGAATAAAAATGGCCGCAATGCTTTATTAAGGGTAACCTTAAAATAGCAACATGCTTTAATAAATTAAATAAATAATGTAAACCATTAATTTCATTTTAAAAAAAACAATAGAAACTCTAATAATCACCGAAATCCACTTAGAAATAGCTGAGTAACACAGCCCTTCTAACAAAGCAAAGCAACATAAATAATAAAAAAAGGGGGGTGGGAGGGCGGGGCGACGATCCGGTCTTCTTAACACTGCCCCAGAAGCACCACCGAACCCGCAATTTAAGGACCAGAAATTTCCCGTCACAGATACAGCCACCAACCAGGGCCCTGGAATCACCGTCAGCAACAGCATCAACCAATCAGCTGTGATCCTGGCTGTCACTACGGCTCACAGGTAAACCGAAAACAAAAACCAGCTGATACTGGATTAACACAACTTGAGGTAAAATCTGTAAAAGAAAGAGCGGGAAAAAAGAGGGGGGGGGGAGAGAAAACCATCCTAGCAATATACATAACCTATATGGTGCCATTGCCCCCTTGCGTCCTGTCACGGAACCATGAACCAGACGTACAACAAGGGATAAGTGAAAATAAGAAGGCTTTATTGAAAATAAAGCTGTAAAGCAAAAGTCCAAACGGATGGCGAAACCGAAGCAGAGTCTTTGCGAAGCCAGAGGTCAGGAACCAGAAGGGTAGTCAGACGAAGCCAGGATCAGGAACCAGCAGGGTAGTCAGACGAAGCCAGGATCAGGAACCAGCAGGGTAGTCGGACGAAACCAGGATCAGGAACCAGCAGGGTAGTCGGACGAAACCAGGATCAGGAACCAGAAGCAGCAGCAGTCTAGAAGCATGTGAACACAGGAGGACCAAGCAAGGAACTGAAGCCACAGACCTCCTATATATATGAGCTAGGCATCCAGCTCCTCCCAGTGGAAAGGAGGAGCCGCAGGGTGGGAGGCTACAAGAAACCCAGAAACCAAGATGGCCGCCAGCACATGTCAAACGAAGGAGAACAGCAAGAAGGTAAGACCATGACAGTACCTCCCCCTCAAGGGCCCCTCCTCCGCGGAGTAAAGAACGGTTTCTGAGGGAAGCGTGCGTGGAAGGCTCGGAGCAAGGCAGGAGCATGGACATCTGCGGAGGGAACCCAGGAACGCTCCTCTGGACCATAACCACGCCAATGGACCAAAAACTGCACCCGACCGCGGACCAGGCGTGAGTCCAGGATATTGCTCACCTCATACTCCTCACGATTACCCACTTGGACCGGACGAGGCCGAGGAACCGAGGAAGTGAAACGATTACACACCAGTGGCTTCAACAGGGAGACATGAAACACGTTGGAGATCCGCATGCCAGGAGGAAGCGCAAGGGCATAGGCTACCGGGTTTACCCTGCGAAGCACTCGGAAGGGACCAACAAAGCGAGGCGCCAGCTTGGGAGTGGGCACTCGAAGGTTGAGGTTGCGGGTGGACAACCATACACGGTCTCCGACCTGGTAGGAAGGAGCAGGCGTTCGTCTGCGATCAGCCTGGAGTCTCTGGCGCTGCGCAGAGACCTCAAGGGACTTCTGGATCAGTACCCAAGAAGCACGTAGGACGGAAAGGTGATCCTCCACAGCCGGAATATCCTGGGGAGAGAATACCTCCGGTAACACGGCAGGTTGGAACCCATAATTGGCCATGAAGGGAGACGTCCCAGAGGAAGAGTTCACCGCCGTGTTCCTGGCAAACTCAGCCCAAGGCAGGAGGTCAACCCAATTGTCTTGGTGATCGGAGACATAGCAACGAAGGAATTGCTCCAAGGCCTGATTGGATCGTTCTGCGGCCCCATTGGACTGAGGGTGGTAGGCCGAGGAGAAGGAGAGATGAATCCCCAACTGGGAGCAAAAGGCGCGCCAGAACCTGGACACAAACTGACTCCCCCGATCCGACACAATCTCCTTAGGCAAACCGTGCAACCGGAAGACCTCCCTGGCAAAAATCGTGGCCAACTCTTGTGCAGAGGGTAACTTCTTGAGAGGAACACAGTGGCACATTTTGGAAAACCGATCCACAATCATGAGAATGACCGTATGGCCTCGGGATGCAGGGAGGTCCACAATGAAATCCATCCCCAGGTGTGACCATGGGCGCTCCCCGGTGGCTATGGGTTGCAGAAGGCCCAACGGAAGGTGCCGAGGGGACTTACTCTGGGCACAAACGGAGCATGCCGCTACATATGCGGCGATGTCGGAACGTAGGGAAGGCCACCAGAACAGACGTGAAACAGCCCAGGACAGCTGATTCTTTCCAGGATGCCCCGCGGTCTTGGAGTTATGGTAGGTTCGCAACAACCGAGTGCGCAACTCCTCAGGCACAAAACATCTGCCGTTGGGTCTCCCAGAGGGAGCACCAGATTGAGCCGCCAAAATCTGCTCACCCAGGGGAGAGGTCAGGCTGGTGCGAATGGCGGCCAAGATCTGATTCGGAGGTATGACCGAAGTCGGAATCGACTCCTCCCTGGACAGCTCGGAGTACTGCCGTGATAAGGCATCCGCCCTGATGTTCTTGGAACCGGGTAGGTAGGAGACCACGTAATTAAAACGTGACAAGAACAGAGCCCATCTGGCCTGACGTGGTGTCAATCTCTTGGCCTCAGAAAGGTAGGTCAGATTCTTGTGGTCCGTCAGGATGAGGACCGGAACCACCGAACCCTCGAGCAAGTGCCTCCATTCTTTAAGGGCCTGCACGATGGCCAATAACTCCCTGTCACCAATCAAATAGTTGCACTCCGCGGAAGACAGTTTCCGGGAGTAAAACCCACAAGGAAGCAGAGGACCCTCTGGTGTTCTACGCTGAGACAGAAGGGCGCCTACTCCCGTCTCAGACGCGTCCACCTCGAGGACAAAGGGCAACCCAGGGTTGGGATGCGACAGAATCGGAGCCGACACAAAGGCGGACTTTAGAGCCTCAAAAGCTCGGATGGCCTCGAGCGGCCAGACCTAAGAATTACTGCCCTTCCTGGTCAGATCCGTGAGAGGCTTGGCTAGCATGGAAAAGTCCCTGATGAACTTCCGATAATAATTGGCGAAGCCCAAAAAGCGCTGCAGGGAACGAAGACCACTGGGCTGTGGCCACTGTAAGACAGCCGAAACCTTCTCAGGATCCATGGAGAACCCCTCAGCGGAAATGATGTAACCTAAGAAGGTTACCTGGGATCGGTGAAATTCGCATTTCTCAAGCTTACCGAACAGCTTGTTCTCTCGTAACCGTTGCAACACTCGTCTGACATCCAGAATGTGGGCCTCCATGGATTCAGAATATACCAAGATGTCATCCAAATAGACCACCACACACTGCTGCAACAGGTCACGGAAAACATCGTTGATGAATTCCTGAAAGACTGCGGGCGCATTGCACAACCCAAAGGGCATAACCAAGGATTCATAATGACCGGTCCTGGTGTTAAACGCGGTCTTCCACTCATCGCCCGCCTTGATCCTTACCAGGTTATATGCCGCCCTCAGGTCGAGTTTGGTAAAGACCGTGGCCCCTTTAAGGCGATCGAACAGCTCGGAAATCAAGGGTATCGGGTAAGCGTTCTTGATCGTGATGCGATTGAGACCCCTGTAATCGATGCAAGGCCTCAACTCACCGCCCTTCTTTTTCACAAAGAAAAATCCAGCCCCTGCCGGGGACGAGGATTTGCGAATGTGTCCGCGTGAAAGCGCCTCCCTCACGTACTCCTCCATGGCCTCATTCTCCGCTACCGACAGTGGATAGACTTTGCCACGAGGAGGAACGGCACCAGATTGTAACTCTATGGCACAATCGTATGGGCGGTGCGGAGGTAGGGCAACCGCGCGCACCTTATCGAATACATCCCGGTACTCCTCGTATTCAGGAGGCAACAGAGAGTCCGAGGAAGTACACAACAACTTGACAGACCCATGGATGCAACTAGCCCCACACTGCGGTGACCACGAGAGGATCTCGGCCGATCTCCAATCGAAAGTCGGATTATGCTTCCGGAGCCAGGGGTACCCCAAGACCACCGAGTAGTGTGGAGACGAAATAACCTGGAGGCAGACCGACTCTCTGTGAACGGCACCAATGGCTATCCCCACTGGAAGGGTCTCATGAGTCACGTGTGGCGGCAGAAGGGGTCTGCCGTCTATCGCCTCAAGAGCCAGTGGGGAACCTCGAGCCTGCAGAGGAATGGAATTGGCGGCAGCGAACACATTATCAATGAACAAACCACCAGCACCAGAGTCCACCAACGCCTGGGTCGTCACCGAACCCCCGACCCAGGAGAGGACAACAGTGATCAGTGGTTTGTCAACACGGGAAACCGGGGACGAGGAGACTCCACCCAAGATCTGCCCCCGACAGGATCTCAGGTGCGAGCGTTTCCCGGACGGTTCGGACATGCCAACCGAAAATGCCCACCGAGACCACAGTACATGCATCGGCCCTCGCGTCTCCGGAGTACCCTCTCCCCCTCGGACAGGCGAGCAAACCCCAGCTGCATGGGTTCACCCCCAGACAAGTCATCCCCAGGAGGCGTGGGAGGAGAGGGAGGCACGGGTGGGACAGCAAACGTAGGCGCCAATCTGTTAGAAAACCTCCGCAGGCTCTCCTTAAAGGAAGGTCTCTCCCTGAGTCTGGTGTCAATCAAAATCAGGAAAGAAATAAGAGACTCGAGCTCCACTGGTAGGTCCTTAGCTGCAACCTCATCCTTCAAGGCATCCGAGAGACCATGAGAGAAAGCAGCGACCAGAGCCTCATTATTCCAGCCCTCCTCTGCTGCCAGGGTACGAAACTCAATGGCGTATTCAGCTACGGATCGTGAACCCTGTCTGATGGACATAAGGAGCTTCGCAGCAGAGGCAGCACGAGCCGGCACATCGAATACCTTCCGAAGAGAAGCAACAAAACCGGAAAACTCGGCAACCACCGGATTGTTGTTCTCCCATAAAGGGCTGGCCCAGGCCAAGGCCTTGTCCGAGAGCAGCGAGATCAAGAAGCCCACCTTTGGTCTCTCAGTAGGAAAGGCATGTGGCAGCAACTCGAAATAAATGCCCACCTGGTTAAGGAAACCTCGGCACTGAGTTGGCTCTCCCCCAAAGCGCTGTGGAAGAGGGGCAGAACCGGTCATACCCCGAAACACCGCAGGTGCAACAACAGGTGTCGGGGTAGACTCTGGCGCAACAACCGGAGCGGCAGTAGGAGCGGGCCCAGGAGCGACAACCGACCCATCGGCAACGGGAGCGAAATGAGCCGTGCGTTCAAGCAGGGTTTGCAACGCCACAGCGAACCGACCCAACAGGTGATCCTGCTGATCAAGTCTGGCAACCAGCATGGGTAGCGAGGATGGCCCTGTACCGTCAGAATTCATGGCTTGGTCCTAATGTCACGGAACCATGAACCAGACGTACAACAAGGGATAAGTGAAAATAAGAAGGCTTTATTGAAAATAAAGCTGTAAAGCAAAAGTCCAAACGGATGGCGAAACCGAAGCAGAGTCTTTGCGAAGCCAGAGGTCAGGAACCAGAAGGGTAGTCAGACGAAGCCAGGATCAGGAACCAGCAGGGTAGTCAGACGAAACCAGGATCAGGAACCAGCAGGGTAGTCGGACGAAACCAGGATCAGGAACCAGAAGCAGCAGCAGTCTAGAAGCATGTGAACACAGGAGGACCAAGCAAGGAACTGAAGCCACAGACCTCCTATATATATGAGCTAGGCATCCAGCTCCTCCCAGTGGGAAGGAGGAGCCGCAGGGTGGGAGGCTACAAGAAACCCAGAAACCAAGATGGCCGCCAGCACATGTCAAACGAAGGAGAACAGCAAGAAGGTAAGACCATGACACGTCCCCCAAGCAAAACGTTCTGGGGATGCCCGCACATGGATGCAAATGACACCTTTGAAATTTAATAATAAAATCCTTAACCTCTAACAAATAATGACAAATGCTTTGTTGTGGAATAAAAATGTCCGCAATGCTTTATTAAGGGTAACCTTAAAATAGCAATATACTTTAATAAATTAATAAATTGAATAAATAATTAAAACCATTAATTTTATTAAATAAATAACCATTGGAAACTCTAATAATTACCGAAATCCACTCAGCAATAGCTGAGTGACACAGCCCCACAAGCCAAGACTTAAAAAGGCGAGGCTCCCCACAAGCACTGCAGGCATTTGTCGACCACATTTTTCAAACCTACGTTGAATATATCAATACCTACCTCAGACAAATGAACATTATCGGCTCTATATAAACCCAACACATAACCCTCTAGATCAACATGCCTGTAGCTAAAGCCGCCCGCTTTCAAATAAAAAAAAAAGATACAATCAGTTTGTGCCCAACACAGCCTAGGAACTATTTTGGAAAAAAATAAATTTGTATTAGGCAACATACATTGTAACAATGAAAGGACTTTTTTTTCATCTCCCATAAAAGATCACATGTCTTGACTAATATCATTACCACCGACATGAATGATAATCAGATTAGGCAAAGGCCATTTAGAGATTAACCTCCTTTTCTCAGCCATTATTCTTTTCCACACTAGTCCTCTAATAGCCCACCAAAATAATTGCAAAGATGAACTGTCAAAAGAAAGGTTTGTCGAATAAGATCTCTTCTCAGCTCGCTTCTGAGCCCAGTATATAAAAGAATGGCATAGAATCCAGACTATAATATAGCTGCCTGCAAAGAATAAACATAAATTTGCCTGATAACAATAAATCTGGTCTAGCATAAAGTCTAACTCTATGCGAATCCCAACGCCCGATCCTGAGAATCACCGATTCATCAAGTCCACACCTGGATGCTTCAGTAGCAGCGCCAATCCTAAAAGAATGAGACGAAATTTTAAAAGAACTAAGCCCCAAAATCCTCAAACATTTCTTTAAAATTGACCAAAACTGGAATCTAGTGAGAGGTGAACAATCCTTATGTAATAAAAAAGGACCTGACTTAGACGGACAAGCTGCTACCCATGACTTTGCAATAGCCACTGGGCAAAGAACTGAACCAAGCCATTGATTTAACTTAATTAACCTACCTCTTGCAAATTGATCTGTTTTAGAGTATCTCAAAAATATTTCTACTGACGTCTCCTTCACTGACACATCCGAGTAAGCTAACCCGGAACAAACAGACTTGCTGGCCGCTACTAATTCCCCAATCCTTAATGCAGCAAAAAACTCAAAAATAAAAGCTGTCCTAAATAATAAAACCTCAAAACTGTCAAAACAAACATCTGGTAAGACATGAAATAAATCCAACAGCATCTGAATAGAAATCGGTCTTCTAATATCAACATTAGAAAACAGTTTCTTATACCCTTTCAACATTTGCTTAATCTGAAAGCAAGAAGAAAGGGGCTGTTCGCCATATAACTTTTGAAAAAAGGAGAAACAGACAATTGCTTGTGTGACAATTGCTTGTCACACAAACTAGCAACAAATAATAAACCTTTACCAGGAACATTAATATTAACATCAGCACAACATTTGAATAATAACCAATCACGCCATGCAGCTGCATAAGCAGCCCATGTTCTAGGGGCTAAAGACCGTACAATATTGTCTGAAATTAATCCCAAATAAGGTCCCATAGGTGATGAGGGCATGGAATTCCTTGCTGATTTGCATCCGGAGCGAGTTCCCGAAACTTTGTAATCTGCAATCGAGACAAAGAATCGGCTAAGCTATTTGATGACCCCTCAACATATTTAGCTTTGATCCAAATATTAAATCTCATGCAAAAAAGAACAAAATGCCTTAATAGCTTGACCACTAACTCTAATTTGGACGATAACGTATTAACAGCAAAAAGTACTCCCTTGTTGTCTGTGTGAAACTAAATCCTCTTATTCTTAAATTCTGAACCCCAGATAACAACTGCAACAATAACGGGAAACAACTCTAGAAACACAATATTCTTAGTTACACCACAACCGAACCATGAATCTGGCCATTTCTTAGCGGACCAATTACCGTTCCAAAAACTGTATCCACAACTCCCGGCAGCATCAGTAAACAAGCCTAGCGCATCAGAATCTATAAAGTCATCCTGCCAATAACTAGAGCCATTGAAGTTCTGTAAAAATTCAAACCAAATAGAGAGATCGTCTTTCAAGCATTTATTAAGACGAATATGCGAGCTAGGAGATTTCAAACCTCTGGTGGGAAAGTAAAGACGCTTTGAGAAGACTCTAACTATCGAGATAACTCTACTAGCAAAATTAAGCAAACCCAGAACCGATTGGATCTCTTTCAGAGTACATTTCTTCTTCCTCAACAATGAGACTAACAAATACCTCAATTTATCTAATTTAGTTTCTGGTAACCGAAATTCCACTCTAGCTGAATCGATAGTGATTCCTAAAATTTCAAGGCAATGACACGGGAAAACGTTTTTTTCATCAGCAACTGGAATACCAAACAAACTGCAGACACCAAAAAACTAGGGGAACCTATAAACAAAAAATCATCTAGATAATGTGCAGTAGAATATCACCCACACAGATCTGAGAGTGCAAAACCCAGTGAATAAAACAAGAAAAGGCTTCAAAATAATAGCACCATAAAGCAAAACCGGGAGGTATTTGTCAAAATAATAAAACCATCAAATTGAAAACCTAACGAACTGAAACCAGACGGTTTCACAGGTAGAAGACGGAAGACCGACTTAATGTTGGCCTTAGCTAATAATGCCCCTTTCCCATATTGCCTGAGCATCACTAAAGCGTCAAAGGAAGAATAATCGACTGTAGCAGAAGATTTATCCACCATATCATTCAATGAATTCTTCTCTGGAAATGACAGGTGATGTATCAACCTAAAGTCTCCTAGCTCTTTCTTTGGCACAATTCCTAATGGAGATAGCCTAAAATTCTCAAGTGGCGGATTTCTAAATGGACCTGCGATCCTACCCATATCTAATTATTTTTGCAATTTAGCTCTAACTACGTCACTATGAATAGAAACCAATTTTAAATTATTAACCCAACAACAGCCCGTACCAAGGAACTCAGGAATGACAAACCCTTCATTGAAGCCATAAAAAATCAATTTAGCTTTCTGTCGCTCTGGGTAATGCTCTAATCATGGGAGCATTGCGGATAATTTCACTGGACTCAATGCTTTTAACCAATTGTTCCTTGGTACCAGACTGCTGCTGACTCGACTGAGAGTTCCTTTTGAAACAACGCACCATGGGGTGTGCACCCCCACAAAAGGAGCACTCGTGCTTGTAACGACAATTATTTACCTATTTGCATGAGCTTTCATTAAATGCAAAGCATAGACCATTTTTTATAGCAAGCTGAGATGGATTTGCAGATCTAACAGGGGCAGATTTCTGTGGTAACATTAGAATCACCCACAGACCTATGTCCTTAACACCCCATTTAAAGGGCTTCTGTCACCCCCAAAACACTTTTTTTTTTTTTGGGGCTTGTTAAAATCCTTATTTAACTACTATTCCCTATATAGGGATCTTACCTTTGTCTGTGGCTTCTTTTCCTTAAAAAACAATCTTTTTAAATATGCGAATCACTTCACTACCAGCAAGTAGGGCGTCTACTTGCTGGTAGCCGCCGCAAAAAACCGCCTCCTCCTCCTGTTGATTGACAGGGCCAGCGAGCGCTCTCCTCCTCCGGCTGGCCCCGAATGAAGACAGGCGCGGGATTTGAAATGATGACAGGGCCAGCGGCGGCTACCAGCAAGTAGACGCCCTACTTGCTGGTAGTGAAGTGATTTGCATATTTAAAAAGATTGTTTTTTAAGGAAAAGAAGCCACAGACAAAGGTAAGATCCCTATATAGGGAATAGTAGTTAAATAAGGATTTTAACAAGCCCAAAAAAAAAGTGTTTTGGGGTTGACAGAAGCCCTTTAAGTGACGGGTGAACCGCTAGTTTCTGGTGAAAGGTTTCATCATAATAAAACCAAGCTAGGCCCCCAAAATTGTGATACGCCTCAATGATGATATCCAGATGCTGGAATAATCCAGAACAAAATTCTGGATGCTTCTCACCCAAAACTGCTGAAAATATACAAAACACCTGAATCCAATTGTTAATTGACCTACTGTAAGCATGGTTCATTTTCTTTCATCATCAACTTTATCATCCTTTTTATCTAGTCTAGCTACTTGCTCTTTAACTGATGGCAGTAGCGACATAATGTCCACATATTCAGAATGCCAAATCCTCTCCTTAAGGCCGAGTTCACACGAACGTGTGTGATCCGTGGCCGTATTGCAGCCCGCATATTGCGGGCCGCAATACACGGCCACTGTTCCGTGTGCATTCCGCATCACGGATGCAGACCCATTCACTTCAATGGGTCCGCAAATCCGGAATAGCGGAACGGCCGCACGGAACGGAACCTCGAAACACTACGGAGTGCTTCCGTGGGCTTGCGTCCCATACTTCCGTTCCGCAAAAAGATAGAACATGTCCTATCTTTTTGCGGAACGGCCGGATCGCGGACCCATTAAAGTGAATGGGTCCGTGATCCGATGCGGCTGACCTACGGCCGGCGATCGTGCATTGCGGCCCGCAATTTGCGAGCCGCAGCACGGGCACGGGTCACACACGTTCGTGTGAACTCGGCCTAATGCTGATGTTTAAGTGAAATCCAAGAGGCGAAACTTCACATGCCAATGCCTCTTTAACACAAGTTTCCTTGACTCCAATTCCTTTTTCCAAAAGCGGAAAATTGACATCAGCATTCAGAGATTTGGAGCCTGAGCTTCATACATCTGCAGCAGAATTAACTGATTGACTGCTCACTGCTTTAACCCCTTGTCTGCCAGCCCAATCTATAACTAACTTAATAAAATCATTTAATGTGTTAGACACAGGAAAATTAATCTCACCACTCTGTTGATCCTCCTGGAAGCTACCAGAAGTTGAGGCTACTGGATGGCTTGAAACTTCATGGGGGCCCGGAGAAGGCTCAACCACAGACTGTGGGAGCCCCTCAACAGGCAACCCCAATACATCCTGACGCAGGCCGACATCCTCTTGCGCTGCACCAATGGGCCATTCAGCATCCTGGCTCCGCTGCTGATGAATCTCGCCTGTACTGGTGACGGCTCTTCTCTGGTTCCGGCCGCTCTGTACCACTCCTTCTATGGTACTGGAGGACCGCTGCCGGCGAGAGGAAGGAGCCAAAACCTCACGAGAGCCGCTCCTCCTGCTGCCAGCATCAGGGGGAGGGGTATAGGCAGCCCTAGCTTTGCGAGCTATTTTGCATGGGCGCACAATTGACCCCTCCTCCCTGCCCCGGCCAGCCACAGGGACTTGCGCACGAAGGTCCGGACCTGCGCTGAGAACTCCGTGCCGTCTTCTCTCCCTTGACGATGTCACTCCAGATCGGGGCAGCGGCGGTGAAGGCAGCGGCGATGAAGGCAGAGGTCGCGCAGACAGCGGTGTATGTAGAGGTGAGGAAAGCGGAGAAGGCGGCGGTACTTGACACGGCGGCATCTCCAGACAGGCTCTCAACCAATCTTCTCCTCCGGCACTTTCAGCTTTCTCTATCAGCCGACGCATGAAATACCTCCATCCTGCAGATCCAGCGACGATCCGGTCTTCTTAACACTGGCCCAGAAGCGCCGCCGAACCCGCAATTTAAGGACCGGAAATTTCCCGCCACAGATACAGCCACCAACCAGGGCCCTGGAATCACCCTCAGCAACAGCATCAACAAATCAGCTGTGATCCTGGCAGTCACTACGGCTCACAGGTAAACCGAAAACAAAAACCAGCTGATACTGGATTAACACAACTTGAGGTAAAATCTGTAAAAGAAAGAGCGGGAAAACCATCCTAGCAATAAGCATAACCTATATGGTGCCATTGCCCCCATGTGTCCCCCAAGCGAAACGCTCTGGGGGGCTCGCACATTATCTTTATGGCTCCAAATCCTCTGCTTCCTTTGACACAACCGGACTGCAGACAATATTTGGGAAGCTTAAAGCCTGTATTGCACAGGCCGATTGTGCAAGCTTTTGTTGGGAGGGAAGTGTTCCCTCCCGGCAATCGCCTGCTAGCTAGGGATCTCCCACCACCAGCCGGCCGGGAAACAGCAGAACGCTCCTGCGCTTGCTGTTTCAGTAGCTCCCAGTGCGGGTATGAGAGCTACGGAAACAGTGTAGCACAGCAGGCTATGCTGTTTCTGAGTTATAGGATCAACTGATGTGGCCCACAGCAAACAATGATTAAGTCTAGACACAAATTTTCTGCTTGGTTTAAATAATCTCAGTAATTATTGACTTTTGTTGACAAAAACACAATTTTATTTTACCTTATTTTTACATTATTCTCATTGTGAAGCTCACAATCGCTCCAATCAAATAAAGTACAATCATTCACAATGATACACCACTTGTTAGATATGTCAGCGCCCTCTGCTGCCCATTTAGAGAAATGAATAATAACGCAAGCAAACAATATTGGATGAAAATGTACTCCATTATTTTTGGGAAATAATGTCACTCCTGTCCATGGGTTGCACCTGGTACTGCAGTTGGGCTCCATTTGAATAAGCTTAAACTGATGATCTATCCCTCTGGAAATGCAACACATCATAGAAATGCATAGAGAGACTACAAGTGAAGCATTAGTAACAGTGACATCTAGTGTTATAACTAATGAACTTCAGTTAATCTAGCAATAGACTAAGCTGTAAGATGTTGTATCTCCAACAATAATGTGATGGAAAAATCAATCCAGCCAGCAAAGGACTCAATATGGATAATAACAATACATTAGTAAGAGCCTTGTATTAACTTTCTCTGCATGATAAATGGATGTGGACACCACACATATAACATTCGTGTGCTGTCCACATTTCTTTTGCGGCCCCATAGAAATGAATGGGTCCGCATTTCATCCGTAAAAAAAGCGAACCGAAAATAAGATTGTGTGCACGTGTTTATACATGCACATAGCTCTCAGTCACTGATAGTTGGCTAGGGGCGGTCTTGAAGGGCTGTCTCACTTCAGCAAGTGCCATTTATCAAGTAGAGAAAGTTAATACAAGGCACTTACTAATGTACTGTTATTATCCATATTACCTCCTTTGCTGGCTTAGTTCATTTTTCCGTAACATTATACTCTGCTCGTCTCCATGGTTACAACCATCCTGTAATCCCACAGTGGTGGTCATGCTTGCACACTATAAGAAAAAATGCCAGCCTCTCTGGTGGCCGGGACAGTGGGAGTGTCACGGATGAAGTTAGCAGATAGCTGGAACATATAAATAAACGAGCAACTGGCTTGATCCCAAACTAAGGAGCTTATAGGTGAGCCCTATAAAACCCTAAGGGCTCTCCCTGACTGCTATGCACATGCAAGGGTCTGTATGGTAGACGATTGCATGCCCGCGTACCTAACACTGTGTGACACCTGAAAACCCTATAATAGTGAGGGGACACGACCACCGGCTCCCTGCACTTAATACGGACGGAGTCAAGGTCACCTAGAATCAAGCCAGCAAGGAAACACAATAAAGTGAAAGACTTATCTGAACAAACAGCAGAAGCAGCCTCCAGCAGTGAACACTTCATCCAGGAAGTAGTATAAACCGCAAAGTGAGGCAGTATGGGAGGGATTATAAAGGAAGACGATTAGTCGAAATAAGTGACACCTCGCAGAAGGAAAGGAGATGAGAAAGTGAAACCAAAACAAAAAACATCATACAAGAGGTAGAGAAGAACGTCTGCCAGACCTCACAGAACTGGCGGTGACAGGGAGCTCACGTAAGCTGGTACTTTTTTCTATAGTGTACAAGCATGGCCATTCTGCTGGACTGCAGGGTGGTCATAACTATGGAAACTTTCTCAACACAATGAATGCCATTTGCTGAAGTGGCAAAACCTTTAGATTCCCAGCTCCGTACATGTAGTTTCAAACAGGGGAGGCCCCCGACTCATGTCTGCCGATTGCAGGCATTTAACCCTTTATATGTTGTGGACAAGCACGAACATGGCTTCTAAATAGCAAAAAAGAATTTGTGCCTATCGGGGAAGCTGGTCCTTCGATCTAATATGCTGAGACCCAGCGTATTAGATCTGCAGTTCCTATGTTGCAGGCCAACATAGGATAATTCAGCTTAGGCTACTTTCACACTTGAACTAACAGGGTCCAGCAGGCTGTAGCCCATGTGTGTCGCCGGAAGTCCGCTTCGGCCCCATCTATACTAATAAAAACCCTGTGTACGTGCTATGGGCTGGTGTCCGTGCGTGTGTGCCGATTATTATAGAAGTTATAGTGTGCCGATTATAGAAGTGCGCATGCGCAGCGGACAGACACACACACACACACACACACACACACACACACACACAGGCCAATCCAGGTTGCAGAGCCGGGCTCGGGGACACAGTGGTGGGACAGCAGCGCTCAGGGAGGAGGACGCCGGGAGCCGGGCACAGCGGCTTTCAGAGTTATACTCTGCCCGGAGGTCACGAGACAGCACAGCCGTCACAGATCCCGGGGAGCCGTCCACACTGAGAGCCAGCTATCTTACTCATTATGCCGCACTGCGCATGCGCCCGCTTCCCCACATGTGCAGTGCGGCCAGACGCCGCTCCATCGGCACACACTCCACGGACACTACATGTGCAGCATCCTATTGTAATGGCAGCGGGGGGCAGTCACTGTATTGCACCTGCCCCGCTCACTTACTACATGGTGAGGCAGGAGGCCTGGCGGGCGGCCAGGCACTGGTGGTGTAACTCACTAAGTGACGCCCCTGCTCCGCCCACTGCCACTGCATGAATGAAGCAGTCGGCGCAGGCGCATGACGTAGTGAGTTACGCTGCCAGTGCCTGGCCGCCCGCCCAGCCTCCTGCATCACCATGTAGTAAGTGAAGATCGTTATTATTATTACAGTTATTCAAAGTATTACTACTCTGAGTGGGCCCGGTGCAATACAGTGACTGCACCGGGCCCCGCTGCCATTACATTCACATTAAACAGCGACACTGTTATGGGGGGATCTGTGGATGACACATAGCATAAGATGCTATGTGTCATCCACAGATTCCCCCATAACAGTGTCAGCCACAGACCCCAATAAGTGTCACCCACAGACCCCAGTAAGTGTCAGCCAAAGACCAGCCCCATAACAGTGTCATCCACAGATACCCCCATAACAGTGTCAGCCACATATACCCCCATAACAGTGTCAGCCACAGACCCCAATAAGTGTCAGCCACAGACCAGCCCCATAACAGTGTCAGCCACAGCGCCCCCCATTTAACCCCTTGGTGACCTTTGACATAGTAGTACATCATAGCCGCCAGTGCCTTGATGACCTTTGACGTACTAGTACATCATGATGATTGAGTGGGCACCAGAGTGGTGCGAATGCAATCAATGCAGGGATCTGGCTGTGACCGACAGCTGGGACCTTGCTGTATCTGCCGGCATTGCTGTAAACAGCGATGGTGGTGGATTAACCCCTTGTATGCCGCAGTCAAAGCTGACCATGGGCAGCCTTCACCTCCAACTGCCGGCCCTGTGCGCTGGGGAAATCTCACGACGTTCAGTATTTGGCGCAGGCGCAGTGAGGAAACCAGCAGCCGGCGAGCACTCTTCACTCACTGCGCCTGCACCGAATACTGAACGGGACGGCGCAGGCGCGAGATTTACACGGCAGATAGGGCCGGCGGTAGGAGACCAACGCTGCCTGGCCCTATCAATCTAGTGTAGCAGGGCATGGCCAGTGTTGGGAGAACGGAGCTCCTAGAGGCTAATTAGCATATTATAAAAGTTATATTTCTGGAATAATGGGGGCATAGATAAAAGTAGGAATAGACTAGTTGGCTTCACACATCGCTAATGTCAGGTAGTTTAATAGGGTTAATTCTGGTGACAGAAACCCTTAAAGGTGAAAATTAGCTGTGTCCTCAAGGGGTTAATGAGGTGACCACATGCACCATTGCTGGTTGTTACAATGGTCTCAGATGACACAGTAAGGGTAACAGTAACTGACCAAAACTATCCCCCCCCCCCCCCCACGCTACTCTCTTTAGTTACTGAACTTTACCCTTCCACTTCTGTAAAACACCAGTAAACTACATTGAACTTTTCCACAAACAAAAGCAGAAAATATTTTTTTCTGATTTTCTGTTGTCTAAAACTGTGGTGCGTCTTATAGTCCGATGTGTCTTATAAAGCGAAAAATACGGTAAGTAAGGCAAATCATATCTGTGCACTTATCGCAGCTATATTTACTCTGCTGCTCTCACTCTGCATATGCTACCTGGTTTTATGCCGGATGTGTTGGTGATATGATATGATTTCAAGTTCAGTATAATATGATGCACTTAGCCAGGAACATGTACCCTCTGCTCACCCAGGTTTAAGTAAGGCCCACTGTTTCCTCTCACTTACCACAGCTATATGTTATCTGGCACTCTATGGCTGCGGTTCTCCAGTAGATGTCTCTGATCTGACTGATCTGAAGTGGTCTCCCCCAGAGTTCTCATACTGTGTATGTCATGCCGTCAACAGTTTCTATTATGTGTGCTAGTATTCATGTTGCTTTAGCTTCATCTAGTGGCTGTTTGCGCAAACAGTTTCTAGCTAGCGGGCATTTATTTTTTTGTATGTCCCAGGCAAGCCATTGTATTTTATTACCTATGACAAGGGTCACATCATCAACTCAAAGCAGCCGTCTTTTCCAAGATCAACTAAAGAATAAAGCAGCATCCATGATCATCCTTCTGACCCAGGCTAATGTGGCATCATTGGTACATTTAGACTGTTAGCATAGCAGGATTGTATATTTATGCATATTGATATGGTGTAGTGAATGTATCCTGTATTCATGCACATGTTTATGTTTCCATAGCTTAGTACTGTAAGGTGTTATAGCATATTGCCACATGATAATTCACTATAGTAAGGCTACTTTCACACTTGCGGCAGTGTGATCCGGCAGGCAGTTCTGTCGTCGGAACTGCCCGCCGGATCCACCGATCTGCCGCTGACTGAAAGCATTTGTGAGACGGATCCGGGTGCGGATCCGTCTCACAAATGCATTGCAAGGAGGGATCCGTCTCTCCGCTTGTCATGTGGACAGACGAATCCGTCTTGTACATTTTTTCACATTTTTATTGATCTGCGCATGCCGGAACGACGGATCCGGCATTCCGGTATTCTGAATGCCGGATCCGGCGCTAATTCATTCCTATGGGAAAAAATGCCGGATCCGGCGTTCAGGCAAGTCTTCAGTTTTTTTCGCCGGAGAGAAAACCGTAGCAATATCTTCTTCATGGTTGCCATCACCTCTGCAAGGTGTATTAGTAAGCTGCAGGATTTTTCATACAAGGAACATTATCTCAGATCTAAGGGACATTACCCTGGAGATTGTCCTGTTTTTGTTTTCAAATCCAGAAGTCCAGGAACAGGAGAATGGTACTTGATTTCAGAACAGTTACCTAGATAATCGACATTAAACCAAAAGTATGTCCTTATAGCACTTCATACCTTCTTTCCATATGTTTTTCTTTTTTCTTGGAGCTCGCTTTATATTTTAATAAAATCCCCTTTTATCCATACGCTAATGAGGCATTATTTTCTTTATTTGAGCCCATCAACAACCCCATTGAGTGCTCTGGCCTGTCCCCCTACAAAGCCCAAGCACACCTCTCTCTCCACTCATACACTACTCCCCCAGCAGCGTGGTTGCTGCCCCCCACCCACACTACGTCACGAGAGGCCGATGACCCCAGCCACCCTTTCCCTTAAGCATAGCCAACAGACACGGTGCTGAACACTGCCTGTGGCTGTACTCTTCCAGTTCAACTGAGGGCATCAGCATCAACTGCTTCACTGGGCATGCGTCGAGCCCAGTGATGTTTTCACTGCATGCCCAGTGAAACAGTTGAGGCTGATACCCTCAATTGAACTGGAATAGCGCAGGTGCAGGCAGTGTTCGGCACTGTGCCTGCTGGCTATGCTGAAGGTAAAGGGTGGGCGGTCTATCTGCATCTCATGACGTAGCGGGGGGTGGCAACAGTACTGATGAGGATGTAGTGTATGAGCAGAGGAGAGGCCTGCTTGGGCTCTTTTGGGGGGCGGGACTGGGTACTCGATGGGAGCGTTCCCGAGCACCTTTTTAAATTAAAATAACATCCTCTGGGCACCTTAATACCTCAATAACTCATACTCTCAGCAAAGAGCTATAATCTTTACCAAAGAGGGCTTGAAATGTGTCTCATGTTAGCTCTTGTTGGAATGGAAAAGAACTGTACAAGAAAGATGGTTTGCATCTTTCTCTCAAGGGAACGAATGTCCTCGGTGAACAGTTCCAAGTATTTGCTAAGGAGCATTTAAACTAGGAAAGGGGGGCAAAAGAGTGATAATCCAGCAGTCCAACTGACCCCCGGGACAATGCCAGAAGATGCCAGTAGCACAATACCAGGGTTCTCTCTATACAGGAAAGACAGAGAAGGCAAGAAGGGGGAGGGTGGCCCTGTATGTGAAAAATAGCATAAAATCTAATTTGATACAAGTTAGCGAGTACAATTTAGAGTCAGTTTGGCTTACCTTGCAGCTTGATAATCATAAGGTAACTCGTGTAGGTGTGATATATAGACCACCTAGCCAAGTCAAAGAATTAGATGATCTACTAGTTGAGGAAATAGCTAAAATGACCTTGAAAGGGGAAGTTATCATTATGGGAGACTTCAATCTTCCTGATGTAAACTGGAAAACCAAAATAGCTAGTTCTGCCAGGAGTACAGATATTCTAAATTCCCTACTGGGATTATCTCTACAGCAAATAGTTGAGGAGCCAACCCTGAAGGAGGCCATTTAGATTTAGTATTCACAAATGGGAATTTGGTATCTGATATTACTGTAGGGGAAAGCTTTGGATCTAGTTATCACCAGTCAGTGTGGTTTACTATAAGTACAGTGACTGAGTCACACCACACAAAAACTAAAGTTTTAGATTTTAGAAAAACTGACTTTTCTAAAATTAGATTAGTGGTATACGAGTCCCTATCAGATTGGAACAGTTTAATTGGATTCCATGAGAAATGGGACTACTTAAAAGTGGCACTATTGAAGGCAACAGAAAATTGCATTAGGCTTGTCAGTAAAAGCAAAAAAAAGAAGAGACCACTGTGGTACTCAGCAGAAGTGGCCAAAATCATTAAAACAAAAAAATAGCATTTAGGAATTATAAAAAAAAAAAAAACGAGGATGACAGGCAAATTTATAAGATTAGGCAGAGAGAGTCCAAACAAGTTATAAGAGCTTCAAAAGGGCAGTGTAACGGGGTTCCGAAGGTGTACTCGGTCTCCCATTAGCCGCAGACCTGCTGCTTAGCTTCAGGAGCGAGGATCTGTGTTTGACCTCGTTCCCAGGGCGGCTTTGCTAGCTGGGAGGCCCCCTGCTCCTAAGTCTGCCTTGAGCGCACTCGGTGCTCAACTGGTTGGTTTGTCGGTCATGTGACGCTGGCCACGTCACATGACCCTCACTCCCCACTATAAATACAGGCAGCCTGCTGGCCACAGGTTGCCTGTTAATTTAGGTTCCACCTGTGATGTTGTCTTTCCTGGCGTACTTACCTCCTGCTGAATTCCTGACGATCCTCTGCCTGCTCCTTGTGTACTTTGCTGCTCTCCTGGTATTCTGACCCCGGCCTCCTCCTGACGATCCTCTGCTGACTCTTTTGGTACTTCACGACTCTCCTGGTATTTATGACCCCGGCTTCTCCTGACAATTCTCTGCTTGCTCCATTTGTACTTTGTAGCTTTCCTGGTATTGACTCGGTCCGTTCACGTTCTGTTGTTTGTCTGTCTGTCATCCCTGCACTTATTCCAAGCTAGGGATTGCTGTCCAGTTGTCCCCTGTCATTAGGACTCGCGAGGCAAGTAGGCAGGGCAAGGGGTAAGGGTGGAGCGCAGTGGTCACTTCCCTCCCCCCTGTGTGTGTGTGTACGCGACCGTTACAGATTAACAGGCCCAATAACCACTGTATAATGAATCCTCTGGTGACCCTGACTGACCATGTCTCTAATCTGACGCAGATGGTACAGGAGTTAGGGGAAAAACTCAGTTCTTTTGAGTTAAGGCAAGGTTCTTCCACTCCTCAAGCATCCAGTCCGCATTTTGAGCCCCAGATTAAGCTCCCAGAACCCTTTTCTAGAGACCGGAAGAAGTTTCTCTCTTTTAAGGAGAATTGCAAACTTTACTTCCGTTTGCGCCCCGTGTCCTCTGGCCCCGAGAGTCAACGCGTGGGCATTATCATTTCCCGACTACAGGGTGATCCCCAGGACTGGGCGTTCTCTTTACCTGCTGGCGCCAGTTGTTTATCTTCTGTGGAGGGGTTCTTTCAGGCCCTGGGTACCCTCTATGATGAACCAGACAGGGCTCTAGTAGCCGAGACGGCTCTAAAGGCACTGGTTCAGGGCAATCTACCTACAGAGGATTATTGCACCCAATTCAGAAGGTGGTGTGTCCCCTCAGGTTAGGACAAACCAGCCCTGAAGAGTCAGTTCAGGTCAGGTCTGTCTGATAATTTAAAGGATCTTCTGGTCAGTTATCAACTTCCAGAGGAGGAGATGATGACCCTTGTTGTCCGACTTGACCGACGGGTTAGAGAGAGACGACAGGAACTACAGTTCTCTTCCCAGATGGTGGTCCAGCCAGAGGCCTATCCCAGAGACAATGCTGAGGTCTCCACCGAGGAACCCATGCAGGTTGTCATGACCCGAGGGAATCTTCGCCGCAGACGTGGAGAATGCTTTTACTGTGGAGATCCTGACCATTGGATCAACCAGTGTCCTAAGAAGGTCCTCTCTGTCAAGTCTCCTAAGGCAAGGCAACCTAAAGACCAGGTACTCCCTGATTTTTCTAAATGTAAGCTTTTGGTACCCATTACGATTTCTCTGGGAGTAGATAAATGGCCGGGTAAGGCCTTTATTGATTCTGGCTCAGCGGCCAGCTTTATTGACTCTGAGTATGCTGTAAGATTGGGTATTCCAATGTTTGCTTTACCAACTCCTATCCATGTCATGGCTATTGATGCTACTCCTCTTATTGGTGGTACGGTGAGCTCATGTACCTCGGAGATTTCTCTAACCGTGGGTGTGTGCCACTCAGAGAGATGTTCCCTTTTAGTCCTGGAGAACCTACCGGCTGAGGTGGTACTAGGGTTGCCTTGGCTCCGACTACATAACCCCACTATAGATTGGTCCAATGGGGAGTTGGTGAGATGGGGGCCTAAGTGTGACTCGTGCTTGTCCGTGGTACAGGCTGGGGTCTCAGTAAAGTCTGATACATTACCCACTGTTGTTAGGGAGTATTCTGATGTGTTCTCATCACCAACCCCGGAGGTTCTACCCCCCCATAGACCTTATGATTGTACTATAGAGCTAGTAGAGGGGGCCAAGTTTCCTAAGGGGCGAATTTATAATCTTTCTAAGCCCGAACACAAGGCCATGGAAGATTATATTAAGGAGAGCCTTGGTAAAGGGCATATTAGACCTTCTGTCTCTCCTATGGGGGCGGGGTTTTTCTTCGTTAAGAAAAAAGATGGTGGTCTTAGGCCATGTATCGATTACCGGAGATTAAATAAAATCACTGTCCAGAATAGATACTCCCTCCCATTGATTCCGGATTTATTTAACCAGGTTCTGGGGGCAACCTGGTTTTCCAAAATTGACCTGAAAGGGGCATACAATCTAATCCGAATCAAGGAGGGAGACGAATGGAAGACGGCGTTCAATACTCCGGTAGGACACTTTGAATATCAGGTGATGCCTTTTGGACTCAGCAATGCCCCAGCTGTGTTCCAAAACTTCATGAATGACATTCTTAGGGAGTTCTTAGGTAAATTTGTTATTGTCTATCTTGACGACATTTTGATATTCTCTCCTGACTTCGAATCCCATGTGTCTCATGTTAAACAAGTATTAGAGGTGTTGAGGGAGAATCAGCTATCCGCTAAGCAAGAGAAATGTGTCTTTGGTGTACAGGAGATTCTGTTTCTAGGGCATGTTATGACTCCTCACGCCTTCAAGATGGATCCTGGTAAGGTACTAGCAATTAAGGAATGGGTATGACCTTCATCCTTAAAGGCCTTACAACGGTTCTTAGGTTTTGCCAATTACTATCGTAAATTTATTATGAATTTTTCCGTAATTTCTAAACCGTCGACCGACCTTACTAAGAAAGGGGCGGATTTGGAGAATTGGTCTACTGAGGCCATTTCTTCATTTGAAAAATTAAAAAAGGCATTCAGTAGCGCTCCCATTCTGATCCAGCCTGATCATGAGAAACCTTTTATTATGGAGGTGGATGCGTCCGAGGACGGCGCAGGAGCAGTTCTTTCACAAGGTCCTGCTAGCCTCACTAACCTGAGACCATGTGCCTTCTTCTCCAGGAAATTCTCTCCCACGGAGAGAAACCTACGACATAGGGAATAGGGAGCTGCTGGCCATTAAATGGGCATTTGAGGAGTGGAGGCATTTTCTGGAGGGGGAAAGGCATTGTGTAACTGTTGTCACTGACCATAAAAACCTTATGTTTCTCGAGTCTGCTAAGAGGTTGAATCCCCATCAAGCAAGATGGGCTCTGTTTTTTACTCGTTTTGATTTTTCTATTACGTTCAGGCCGGGAAGTAAAAATGTGAAGGCGTACGCATTATCTCGGAGCTTCCATGCTTTTCAACCTACTGAGGTACCACCTGAATCCATCCTACCAGCAAAAATCTTCCTAGCAGCTCTAACCCAGGATATCTCGGCTCGCATTAGGTCTGAACAACATCTGGCACCGGTATCCACCCCAACAGATAAGTTGTTTGTTCCCGTACAATTTCGTCTCCAGCAGTTGGGTGAATGTCACGATTCTACCTTTTGTGGACATCCGGGTGTTGAGGGCGCTAAGGATCTGGTTTCTAGATCTTATTGGTTGCCCACTCTAACTAGGGATGTCAAGTCCTACGTGTCAGCCTGTGAGGTTTGTGCCAGGTCCAAGACACCTAGGACTCTCCCTGCTGGTAACCTACGACCCCTACCCATTCCCAGTAGACCCTGGTCCCATATCTCGATGGACTTTATCACTGACCTACTGCCGGCGGAGGGTAAGACTGTAGTTTGGGTAGTGGTTGGTTTAGCAAGATGGTCCATTTCATTCCCCTGTCTAAACTCCCGAATGCCAAAACCCTGGCGTCTATTTTTGTGAAAGAAATTGTTCGATTGCATTGTATCCCGGAAAATATTGTTACTGACAGGGGTGTGCAGTTTGTGTCCAAATTCTGGAGGGCCTTCTGTCAAAAATGTAAAATTTCATTGTCTTTTTCTACTGCCTACCACCCTGAGAGTAATGGGCAGACTGAACGCCTTAATCAGTCTGTGGAACAATTCTTGAGGTTGTATGTTGCTGATGACCAGCAATTATGGGTGAAATTTCTTCCATTGGCTGAATTTGCTTTGAATAACCGTGTCAATTCTTATGCTGGGGTTTCACCTTTCTTTTGTAACCATGGTTTCCATCCCCGTTTTCATTCTGGGTCATCCGTCTCCTCCTCTAACCCTGAGGCGGATAGGCTCTCCTCTGAACTGTGCACAGTTTGGGCCCGGGTTCAATCGAACTTAGAAAAGGCTCAAAGTTCTCAGAAACTCAAGGCCGATAGGAGACGTTCAAGGGGGGTGAATTTTCAGATTGGGGATAAGGCATGGTTGTCCTCCAAGAATC
This sequence comes from Bufo bufo, assembly GCF_905171765.1. Lineage (NCBI taxonomy): Eukaryota > Metazoa > Chordata > Amphibia > Anura > Bufonidae > Bufo > Bufo bufo. The sequence continues at coordinate 290,681,836 of NC_053389.1, forward strand.
TCTCTCTTAAGGTAGATTCTAAAAAGTTTGCTCCTCGTTTTATTGGACCATATAAGATCACGGAGGTGATTAACCTGGTATCATTTAGGTTGGAGCTGCCCGAGTCATTCCACATTCATAATGTGTTCCATAAATCTCTGCTTAAAAAATATTTTGAACCGGTAGTACCATCGAAAGCCTCGCCTCTGCCGGTTCTTGTTAATGATGCTGTCGATTATGTGGTATCTAAAATAGTGGATGTCAGGAAGGTGCGTAATTCCTTGCAGTACCTGATTCACTGGAAGGGGTATGGACCTGAAGAGAGATCTTGGGTACCTGCCAGGGAGGTTCATGCTCCTAGACTTGTTCAAAAATTTCATTTAGAACACCCTGAAAGGCCATCGCCTGAAGTCTTGGGTCCGGTGGCCCCTCATAAAAGGGGGGGTACTGTAACGGGGTTCCGAAGGGGCACTCGGTCTCCCATTAGCCGCAGACCTGCTGCTTAGCTTCAGGAGCGAGGATCTGTGTTTGACCTCGTTCGCAGGGCGGTTTTGCTAGCTGGGAGGCCCCCTGCTCCTAAGTCTGCCTTGAGCGCCGAGCTGATCACTCGGTGCTTGACTGGTTGGTCTGTCGGTCATGTGACGCTGGCCACGTCACATGACCCTCACTCCCCACTATAAATACAGGCAGCCTGCTGGCCACAGGTTGCCTGTTAATTTAGGTTCCACCTGTGATGTTGTCTTTCCTGGCGTACTTACCTCCTGCTGAATTCCTGACGATCCTCTGCCTGCTCCTTGTGTACTTTGCTGCTCTCCTGGTATTCTGACCCCAGCCTCCTCCTGACGATCCTCTGCTGACTCCTTTGGTACTTCACGACTCTCCTGGTATTTATGACCCCGGCTTCTCCTGACAATTCTCTGCTTGCTCCATTTGTACTTTGTAGCTTTCCTGGTATTGACTCGGTCCGTTCACGTTCTATTGTTTGTCTGTCTGTCATCCCTGCACTTATTCCAAGCTAGGGATTGCTGTCCAGTTGTCCCCTGTCATTAGGACTCGCGAGGCAAGTAGGCAGGGCAAGGGGTAAGGGTGGAGCGCAGTGGTCACTTCCCTCCCCCCTGTGTGTGTGTGTACGCGACCGTTACACGCAGGCAGAAGAGAAATTAGCTCAGTCAGGGAAAAAAGGCGATAAGGCATTCTTCAGATACATAAATGAAAAAAGGAAACTAAAATAAGGAATTACCAAATTAAAAACAAAAGAAGGGAGGTATATGGAAGAAGATAAAGAACTAGCTGACGGCCTCAATGAATACTTTTACAAAGGAAAATGAAGGAAAAGGACCTCAGTTAGGAAAGAAGACTAATGATTCTTTTGATGCATGTGTCTTTACAGAGGAAGAGGTTTCAGCTGTCTAAAATTAATACAAATAAGTCACAGGGGCCTGATGGGATACACCCAAAGCTATTAAAAGAGCTCAGCGGTGAACTAGAAAAACCATTAACAGATTTATTTAACCAATCACTGGCAACAGGAGTCGTCCCAGAAGATTGGAAATTAGCAAATGTTGTGCCCATTCACAAGAAAGGTAGTAGGGAGGAATCGGGAAACTATAGGCCAGTAAGCCTGACATCAATAGTGGGGAAATTAATGGAAACCATAATTAAGGAGAAGATTGTGGAACATCTAAAATCCCATGGATTGAAAGATAAAAAAAACAGCATGGGTTTACTTCAGGGAGATCATGTGAAACTAATCTTATTGATTTTTTTGATTGGGTGACTAAAATAATAGATGGAGGAGGTGCAGTAGACATCGCTTATCTAGACTTTAGTAAGGCTTTTGATACTGTCCCACATAGAAGGCTTATCAATAAATTGCAGTCTTTGGGCTTGGACTCCCATATTGTTGAATGGATTAGGCAGTGGCTGAGGGACAGACAACAGAGGGTTGTAGTTAATGGAGTATATTCACCATATACCATGGTCTTGTTACCAGTGGGGTACCTCAGGGATCTGTTCTGGGACCCATATTGTTTAATATCTTTATCAGCGAAATTGCAGAAGGCCACGATGGTAAGGTGTGTCTTTTTGCTGATGACACAAAGATTTGTAACAGGGTTGATGTTCCTGGAGGGATACACCAAATGGAAAAGGATTTAGGAAAACTAGAGGAATGGTCAAAAATCTGGCAACTAAAATTTAATGTTGATAAGTGCAAGATAATGCACCTGGGGCGTAAAAACCCAAGAGCAGAATATAAAATCTGTGATACAGTCCTAACCTCAGTATCTGAGGAAAGGGATTTAGGGGTCATTATTTCAGAAGACTTAAAGGTAGGCAGACAATGTCATAGAGCAGCAGGAAATGCTAGCAGAATGCTTGGGTTTATAGGGAGAGGTATTACCAGTAGAAAGAGGGAGGTGCTCATGCCGCTCTACAGAGCACTAGTGAGACCTCATTTGGAGTATTGTGCTCAGTACTGGAGACCATATCTCCAGAAGGATATTGATACTTTGGAGAGAGTTCAGAGAAGAGCTACTAAACTGGTACATGGATTGCAGGATAAAAAACTTACCAGGAAAGATTAAAGGACCTTAACATGTATAGCTTGGAAGAAAGACGAGACAGAGGGGATATTATAGAAACTTTTAAATACATAAAGGGAATCAACAAGGTAAAAGAGGAGAGAATATTTAAAAGAAGAAAAACTGCTATAAGAGGATATAGTTTTAAATTAGAGGGGCAAAGGTTTAAAAGTAATATCAGGAAGTATTACTTTACTGAGAGAGTAGTGGATGCATGGAATAGCCTTCCTGCAGAAGTGGTAGCTGCAAATACAGTGAAGGAGTTTAAGCATGCATGGGATAGGCATAAGGCCATCCTTCATATAAGATAGGGCCAGGGGCTATCCATAGTATTCAGTATATTGGGCAGACTAGATGGGCCAAATGGTTCTTATCTGCCGACACATTCTATCTTCTATCCCACCCACTGAAACACTGGTTTGCAAATCCCATTTGTGTTTGTGCTACCATAGGATGTCTTGGAAAATGAAAAGTTATTTGCCAAAATGTTCATTTCCTGTAGTCCATAGGCCTCACAACATTCCCTCCTTTTAATAAACCTAATATTGCTGTATAAAAACTCCTTCCTTCTGCTCAGCTCTATAGGGCCCATGGTGATGGCTTAGTTGATTGATCATTACTGCTTATTAACCTGCCTCTGTCCGGTTGTACCTATATATATATATATATATATATATATATATATTGTATTTTTTTCCCTATAAGATGCACTGGCCCATAAGCTCTAGGTTTTAGAGGAGGACAAAAATAAAAATATATTTTTCATTAGACCTCAGATCAGAGCAGCAATCAGACCCCCAATTTTAATAAGACCCAAGTAAGACCTCAGATCAGACCCACAATCAGACCTCAGATAAGAGCCCCAATATAAATAAGACCCCCATTCAGACCTCAGGTGAGACCCCCAAACCTCAAATGAGACCCCCATGCCTAAGATCAGACCCTTATGCCTCAGATCAGACCCCCATGCCTCTATAGGAAGTATTACCAAGGCATTTTTTATTTTATTATAATAGTATTTTTACTGGGGTATAATAGGAGATATTTTTGCTGAAGGTACTGTAGTGGCATTTCTATTACTAGGGCATATTAGGTGACATTAGTTCTCGGAAGACTAGACAGGCATTATTTGTTACGAAAAGGTAGGGATAAGTGCAGCCCTAAAATCCACCCACTCCTCTATCTCTATCTACTTCCACGGTCCGTCCTAAACGACGGGGTACAACTGGGCGGCATTCCCTAGCTAAAGGAAGGAAATAACGAGAGAAGAAAACAAAAGACAAAGACAGAACAAACAGAAGAACAAAGTTTCCCAGGCTGGGAAAGTACAACAACAGGAACAACTGTAAGCCGAGGTCAAGAGCCAGGAGGTAACACAGGCACAAAGGGTTAATACAAAATCGAAGTCAATACAAGCCAGGTCAGGAGCCAAGAGATTGCGTCAGTACAAGGGATAACAGGTCAAGGTCAAATACAAGCCGAAGTCAAACAAACGAAGTCACACATGCAGAGAACGCTAGTGAGGTAATAAGACCAATCACAGGCAACCTGTGGCCAGCAGGTTACCTGTTTAAATAGGTCTAATTGATGGATCACGTGACATGGCCAGTGTCATGTGACCCATGTCCATCAGATATAAACACCTGAGCGCTGACTCATTGCCATCGTCGCTAAGTTCCCCCCTGCTCGTTTTCTAGAGGATGAAGGACGCCGGCCACGCTGAGGAGGCGTGCACGGCCAGGTCCTCCCTGCCCTCTTGTTAATATGAAGACTAGGACGCCGGCTGCATCCTTGTTCCTCCTCAGGGATAGGATGGCGGCAGCGCTGCAGGAAACGAGCACGTCGCCGTCTCCCCGTTACAGTACCCCCCCTTCCACAAGGGGCTACCGGACCCATAATAACCACCGTCGGTTTTTCCGGGTGAGCCAAATGGAATCTCCTTACCAATCTCGTAGCATGCATTTTACTCTCTGGCACCCAAGACCTCTCTTCAGAACCAAAACCCTTCCAGTGAACTAGATATTGCAAAGAATTACAAACTTTCCTCACATCAAGGATTCTAGAAACCTCGTATTCTAGTTGACCGGTAACTTCCACTGATGGCGGAGATTTCTGCTCTGGAGACACAGGCGACACATAGTTTTTGAGTAGAGCTTTGTCAAAAACATTATGAATGCGAAAGGAGTCAGGTAACAGTAACTTAAAAGACACAGGGTAATGATGTCAATAATCTCATAAGTGCCAATAAATCAAGGTGCAAATTTACCCAAAGGTATCTTAAGACGCAAATTCTTGGTGCACAACCACACCTTGTCTCCCAACCCAAAATCCACCCCTCTAGAGCGCCTTTTGTCAGCATTAATCTTTTGAACTTCCTGGGCTTTTTTCAGGTTCGTCTGAACCTGGGCCCAGACTGTGCACAGTTCTTTAACTACCAAATCAGCTTCAGGAATCTGGATGATAAATCAAGGATGAAATCTAAGATTACAAAAGAAGGGAGACATACCAGTAGACGAGTTCACTTGATTATTAATGTCGAATTCAGCCAAGGACAAATGTTTCACCCAAAGATGTTGGTTGTCGGAGATGTAACAACTGAAATACTGTGTCAGAGACTGGTTTAAACGTTCAGTTTGACCGTTGGTTTCAGGATGAAAGGCTGAAGAAAAAGACAGAGAAATATTACATTTATGACAAAAGGCCCTCCAAACTTTTGAGACAAATTGAACACCTCTATCCGAAACCACATTCTCTGGAATTCCGTGTAGACTAGTATTGATCGACTAAGACCAGTTGTTGGTCGAAACGCGTCAACTTGGAGGAGCAAGTGTGCTGTGGGTTCCACTATATGTTATCTTGAATTCAACCAATAAAGACAGAGTTTTGATATTCTTCTCTGAAGTGCTGGACTATCTTTTCTACTGCTAGTGTTGATCGAGCATGCTCGGCCGAACACCAGTTCGGCTCGAGCATCGCGATGATCGTTACATTGCGGTGTTCGGACGAATACCGTGTGTGCTCGAGTCTCCTCCCCGCACGTTTGTTGGCTAAACGTGCTGGTAAGTACTGCCACTCACTGTAATGTCGTAGCCATGTTGGTTACTGGCATTACAGTGATTGGCTGGCCGGAACGCGTCATCGGATGCTATAAAGCACCCGATGACATGTGGTTCGGCTCAGTCTTAGTCAGGGAGAGCTGTGCTGTAGAAGGGACAGATAGTATAGGGAATTTAATTTTAATTTTTTGTTAGGCAGGGTTGGTGTTAGAGACCCAAAAGTCCTTTTAAGGACTATTGTTGTGTCTGGCAGCAATATATTTTTTTAGCGCAACCTGCGCTAAATAGCCTGCAATTGTAGAGACCCAAAAGTCCTATTGTATCTGGCAGCAATATATATTAGCACAACCTGTGCTAAATTGCGTGCAATTGTTTGTCCGCTGAGGACAGCGACATTATCTGCCCTACATCTCCTGTTCAACGTGTGCGCAGCCTAAAAATATCTGTGACATCCAGTGTACTTTCTCCGTAGATGCTGCGGACAGCGACATTATCTGCGCTACATATCCTGTTTAACGTGTGCGCATAATAAAAATATCTGATTTTGTGAACTGAGCACTTGTTATTGCCTACCATATCTATGCTTTTTCCTTAAAGGCGTTCTGCACTTTGTTTTAACTGATGATCTATCCTCTGGATAGATCATCAACATCTAATCAGCGGGGGTCCGACACCCGGGACCCCCACCGATCAGCTGTTTGAGAAGGCAGTGGCGCTTCAGCAGCGCCGCGGCCTTCTCGCTGTTTACCGCTGGCCCGGTGATGTCACGACTAGCATCAACTAGCGTGGGCGGGGCTAAGCTCTGTTCACTTGAATGGAGCTTAGCCCCGCCCACGCTAGTGGATACTAGTCGTGACGTCACTGGGCCAGCGGTAAACAGTGAGAAGGCCACGCCGCTGCTGGAGCGCCGCTGCTGGAGCGCCGCTGCTGAAGCGCCGCTGCCTTCTCAAACAGCTGATCGGCGGGGGTCCTGGGTGTCGGACCCCCGCCGATCAGATGCTGATGATCTATCCAGAGGATAGATCATCAGTTAAAACAAAGTGCAGAACCCCTTTAACTTTAATAATTTAATTTATTTTCATTTTGAGGGATATCTTTTCCATTCACACGTCCGCAAAATGGGTCCGCATCCGTTCCGCAATTTTGCGGAATGGGTGCAGACCTATTCATGTTCAATGGGGCCGGAATGTGCTGTCCGCATTTGCGGATCCGCACTTCCGCATCTGTGCTTCCGTTTCCGCAAAAAAATAGAACATGTCCAATTCTTGTCTGCAATTGCAGACAAGATTAGGCATTTTCTATTATAGTGCCGGCGATGTGCGGTCCACAAATTGCGGAATGCACATTGCCGCTTACGGACGTGTGAATGGACCCTCATAGTAAAATTATTAAAGGTTACGTTTTATCTTTATGTATATTCTAATGGATTGCCTTCCTTATACAATGTTATAATATACTTTCTATGTTAGAAAGTATATTATAGTTCATTTGTATTGTGCGGCAGTTGTGTGCGGTTCTGCTGCGATACTGCAGGAATATAGAGGGACAAGCGTTATTGGAACAAATAATTTCTACTGGTGTGATATACCAGTCGCCCCCCAAAAAAACTGATTGAAGCGGGGTGTTATATACCAATCTAAGTTCTTTATAGTGCATTTGGGTACTGTATAGTGCATTTGCGCATGCGCGTACGCAAAAATTATATTGCTGATATTTCGCACTGAAAAAAATAATAAATGGAGATCGCAAATTCGAATAATACATCGCGCGTTCGCGAACCGTCCCGGCAGATGTTCGTCCATCACTAGCACAGAGCAGACAAAACTCGCAGTGTGGAGAGCGCACAGACGAGGCAAAACCACCTTATGGAGTTAAAATACCTAATGTAAGGGGATGTACTGTATGGTGAGCAATGTAACTGTGGGTGACTTTATAAAAGCTTCTAGCAGCTCTCACACCCCTCATATACTCCACTACAAACTACATAAAAATACAGCCTCCAGACCCCTGACCAGAAATCACTGACCACAGCATACTGTAAGTGCCTGCACTCTCCCTGCTCTGGACGCAGGGGCGGGAGGAAGCAGTCACATGATCTCATGACGTCATGCCCTCGAAGAAGCCAATACATTCTAGGCCTGTCCTGAAGCCTATGAGGCAGAATGGAAATGCCTGCTGCCCTCCTTTAAAAAATGACTGCTGCCGGGCGCCCCCTGCAATTTTGCACCTGGGGCAACGCCCTTCCCCCCACACACACGCTACGCCACTGGTTGAACCTCCTTTGGCAGCAATAACTTCAACCAAACATTTCCTGTAGTTGCAGATCAGACGTGCACAACGGTCAGGAGTAATTCTATGTGGTGTTTAGGATTGAGGTAGCGTTACCGAAGGTATGTGTGATAGATTATATTGTATCCGGATCTATAATTGTATGCAAGAAAAATTATTGGAATTTTATGGAGAAGGTTTTAAATGTATGAACATAAGGGAAGGGGTGTGCTACCCGGCACCCTCAGTGTTATTAAGGAATGCCCAAGGAAGGGTGGGACATTCGCCCCTGACAAAGCTATTCTGGCAAAACCCTACAGATTTTATTGTTCAATGCCTGAATTTTAGTGACTCTTGTGAGTATATTAAAAAGCATCTAAGAGATTAAGATTGGTGGAACTTCACTATGTGCGGCGCAACTTTGTAATCCACAGAAGGAGCTCTTTTGTTAGAGATTGCCTGCTGGTGGAAGTCTGTGTCATAGCTACACGAAAAGAGCTGCTGTTTTTTCTTGATTTTGCACTCTGACACTTTGAAGTGTGCCCGGCAGCGTGACTACCTTTGAATTTACAGAGACTTATTGTGAAAATTACCCACATCACACAGTTGGTCTGCAACACTGAAAAGAAGATTTGAATTCCCATAGTGGTGACTTTAACTTTTACATTATTTGGTGTTTTATGATTATAGTACACAGGGTGATAGCCAGACCACCCTCCGTTTCGTCTTCTCATTGCGAATTGGATAATGATGAGGAGTAGGAGGAGGAGCAGGAGACGGTTGCCTCCACTACAGAGGGTAGTACCCACAGCAGGTTATTTTCATCTGTTCAGCGTGGATGGGCCGAAGAGAAGGAACAGGATGAGGAGATTGAGAGTCATCCTCCTGATGAGGACAGCAAAGTCTTATCTGTTGGGACTCTGGGACACATGGCTGACTTTGTTATGCTGCCTTTCCCGTGACCCTCACGTTATACGCATTTTGGCCAACACGGATTACTGGTTGTTCACTCTTGTTGACCCACGCTACAAAAAGAGCTTCTCATCTCTCATTCCTGTGGTGGAGAGGACTTGCAAAATGGTACAATACCAGAAGGTCCTTGCGGAAAAATTGCCCCAAAAATTTCCACCTGACAACGCTGGCAGCGGAGTATGCAGTTCTTTGGGAAACCGAGGAGGGGAGACGAGGGGAACACAACAGAGGCAGGGCAACACTCTCCAAAGCCTGGGACAGTTTCATGACACCCCTCCAGTAACCTCACCCTGATGCGCAGCCTAGTGTCACAAGGAGAGAAAAGTTTTGGAAGATGGTGAAGGAGCACATAGCAGACCGAGTCAGCGTCCTCAATGATCCCTCTGTGCCTTACAACTATTAGGTGTCCAAGCTGGATACGTGGAACGAACTGGCGCGCTACGTCTTGGAGGTGCTGGCCTACCCTGCCGCCAGCGTTTTGTCAGAGCGGGTATTTAGTGCTGCTGGGGGCATAATAACTGACAAGCGCATCCGCCTGTCAACTGAAAATGCTGACAGGTTGACTCTTATCAAAATGAACAAGGCCTGGATTGCCCCTGACTTCTCTACTCCACCAGAGGAAAGCGGCTGAACATAAAGGCACTTTAAATGTGGCTTTTATGGTGTATTGAATACACTGTATTCCCCTGCACCCCTTCCACCACAAAAAAGGGTATATGGGTCAATCTTCCTTTTCTTCTCCTCCATCATATCAACATGCTTATTAGGCTACCCTCCCTCCTAATGTTTTTGAGGGTCAGCTCAGCAGCAGGCCCTCAACCATAATTTTTTCGATGGTCAGCTCAGCAGCAGGCCCTCGCCCATAATTTTTTCCATGGTCAGATCAGCAGCAGGCACTCGCCCCTAATGTTTTAGAGAGACATCTCAGCAGCAGACCCTCAGCCATAATTTTTTCGATGGTCAGCTCAGCAGCAGGCCCTCGCCCATAATTTTTTCCATGGTCAGTAGTGTTGGGCGCGAATATTCAAATCGAGATTTAATTGCGAATATCGCCACTTCGAGAATTTGAGAAGATTTAAAATATAGTGCTATATATTCGTATTTACGAATATTCTAGATTTTTTTTCCATCTGAACACATGATCCCTCCCTGCTTCTTGCTTGTGGGCCAATGAGAAGGCTGCAATGTAATTGTCTGAGCTTAGCAACATCCCTAGCAACCAATAGAAAGTTACCTACCCCCTTACTATATAAGAACCTCCCCAGCAGCCATTTTCTACAGTTTTTTGCAGATCTGAGAGAGACAGCAGTGTCAGTGCTGTGCTCTGTGCTTTGCTGTGTCATTACATTAGATAGTTAGTTAGTTAGCTTATATATATATAATACAGATAGTTAGTGGGAGATAGTCAGTGTAGGTTAGATCAGGGGCATCGTTAGGTCAAAACATTCGGGGCTTGAGCCCCCTGCCCTGTACTGTACCCCCAAGCTGTATTCTGCCCCCTGCCCTATGCTGCACTGTGTGTGTGGCTCCTCCTGACCTGTACTGTAACCCCCATGCTGCACTGTGTATACCCGCTGCCCTGTACTGTACCCCCTATGCTGTATTTTGCCCCCTGCCCTGTACTGTACCCCCCATGCTGTATTCTGCCCCCTGCCCTATGCTGCACTGTGTGTGTGGCTCCTGACCTGTACTGTTCCCCTTATGCTGCACTGTGTGTGCCTCCTGCCCTGTACTGTACCCCCTATAATGCACTGTGCCCCCTATGCTGCACTGTGTGTGCCCCCTGCCTTATACTGTACCCCCTATAATGCACTGTTCCCCCTATGCTGCACTGTGCGTCGTCCCCCCCTTACCCTGTACCCCCTATACTATATTGTGCCCTGTACATTGCAGCCTCCCTTCTCTGTCTCTAGTGCTTGCCACTTGGCACTATCATGGCGCACTAAGGCCGGTTTCACATCACGTTTTGCCATGGAGGCAAATGACCCACTTCCTTCTCAACCATATGTGATTATATAAATAAAAACACTGACAACATATTTCTTAGTGGAATAGAAATGGCCGAAGTGCTTTATTAAGGGTAACCAAAATTAAAACCAATAAATAATTTAATAAATTAATAAATAATTAAAACCATCAACCATAACAATAAATACCAATTTCAAACCATCCATATAGACCAAGATCCACTCAGCATCAGCTGAGCGATACAGCCCCTCTAATAAAGCACAGCGACAAATAGCGCAAAATTTAAGGGAGGGAGGGCGGGCGCTGTCCAGATCCGCGACGACTGCCCTGAGGTAGCGGCGAACCTAAAATATAAAGGGGACAAATTTCCCGCCTTGCAGGCAGGAACAAATCACAGAGCTGGAAATCTCCCCCAGCAACCGGGTAGCAACCAATTAACAGCTCGGCTTCAGTTGCTATCCAGAAAATCAAACATAAACAAAACCAGCTGTAACCGGAATCTTCTTCTTGAGGTAAATTCACCTGAAAAATAAGGCGGGAAGGGGAAGAAAATGGGGAGAGAAAGGGGGAGGGTAGAGAACACAAACTCCCTAATAAATTTGTCATAAAAATATGGGGTCATTGCCCCCATGTGTCCCCCAAGCTAAACGCTCTGGTGGGCCCTTACATTCGTCTAATGCAGGAGTAGGCAACCTACGGCACTCCAGCTGTTGTGAAATTACAACTCCCAGCATGCATTATTGCTCTGCTCTTCTCATAACTCCCATAGAAATTAATGGAACATGCTGGGAATTGTGGTTTCACAACAGCTGGAGCGCCGAAGGTTTCTGACACCTGGTAATGTATACATAAAATGTATATGTTAACAGGTGACTCAGACTGGCACCATCAAGAAAAATGATACGTTAATGTATACGTTTTTTTTTTAACAGACTTTGCAGGATACAAAAGCGTAGTGTGCTGCGCTTTTGTATCCCATTTTCCAACGTAAACATCAAACGGATGGCAAAAATGTGATGTGAACTCTCCCTTACATATGCACATATAGGATGCCAGGATAGTCATGGAGGGGGGGCCCCATACAAAATTTTGCTGTTGGGCCCAGTCAGTTCTAGCTACGCCCCTGGCTGGCAGGGCCGGCCGCTCTGACTCTCCTACGCTGCGCAGCCCCACCATCCTCATCCGTATCCTGCAGTAACTGAACTTTAAAACAGCGCTCATTATCTCATTACTATCTTACACACTCCGGAAACATGCAGTGCGGGCGGCGCTCGCTCACTGACGTCACGCACCTGCTCCCCCAACTCGCCCGCACTGCCTGTTACTGGAGCTGAGTGTGTAAGTCAAGATAGTAATGAGATGAGCGCAGATTTAAAGTTCAGTTACTGCAGGATACAGATTACTGAGGGGATGATCTGTGGGGTTGCCCAGACGGCTAGGCCCTTCACAGTAGTTATTAACCCCTTTCATCAGTCCTCCATTCACTGAAAGGGGGATTGCTGAAAGGGGTTAATAAATACTGTGAAAGGGGGACTGCTGAAAGGGGTTAATAACTACTGTGAAGGCCCATGGGGGTGTGGCTTCATGGGGTGAGGGCATGGCTTCACAGGGGCGTGATACAATGAGCTTGTGCCCCGGATGTTTTCAGACCCTAGCAACGCCCCTGGGTTAGATAGTGATATAGTGTAGCTCATAGGTTCCAGTGCAGGGTATTAGGCAGTGCGATAAGTTCTGCTGTCCATACATACATGCTACAGACATAGTGCTGTGATGTCACAAGTTCACAACAATACTTAGCGTACCAATCAGTAATATGTAGTCAGACCTGCTAAAATGTGAAGTTGCATGTATTGCGCCAAAATATGTGCATCATTTGCGCAATCGTGAATATATTGGAGCACTCTATCTGCATATAAAGCTATTGTAATGTTCTGCCATGCCAACCATTTTCTCCAGTCTCAGGAAACTTCTAGCAGCTTGAAAAATGTAGCAACAGTGACCCACGCCTGTATTGCGCACGCAATATGCGCATATTACATTCCCGATTTTCGCAAATAAAAAGAATAATGGCGAATACTCGAATTTGCGAATTTAAGACGAATATTCTCCCAAATATTCGCAAAATATTGCAAATTCGAATATTAAGTCAGATGGTCAGCTCAGCAGCAGGCCCTCACCCATAATTTTTTCCAAGGTCAGATCAGCAGCAGGCCCTCGCACCTAATGTTTTAGATGGTGAGCTCAGCAGCAGGCCCTCACCTCTAATGTTTTAGATGGTGAGCTCAGCAGCAGGCCCTCACCCCTAATGTTTTACATGGTCAGCTCTGCAGCGGGCCCTCGCCCATAATGTTTTAGATGGTCAGATCAGCAGCAGGCACTTGCCCCTAAGATTTTAGAGAGTCAGTTCAGCATCAGACCCTCACCCCTAATGTTTTAGATGGTCAGCTCAGCAGCAGACCCTCAGCCCTAATGTTTTAGATGGTAGGGTCAGCAGCAGGATCTCGCCCCTAATGTTTTAGACGGTCACCAGCAGGCCCTTGCTCCTAATGTTTTTGAGGGTCACCAGCAGGCCATCAATCATAATTTTTCAAGGGTGTGTATGATGCCCTCCTTTATGTGTAATAAAGGGTGTATTGGAGTGCCGGTTCCTTGTAATTTTTAGCAGCCCTTTCACTTAGTGCATAGACTTTATGAGTGTAGGAGTCCCACTACCTGAACAATTGTACCACAATGTGAATAATGCCCTCCTTTATGTGATATACAGGTTGTATCGGAGTGCCTCTTCCTTGTAATTTTTGGCAGCACTTGCACTTTATATACAAGTAAATATACAGGAAAGAATGTTTCCTAACAATTTTTCCTCTAAAATCGATTTTACCTTCAGTTTGGTGCGTATTATTATCAGTCTGTAAAAGTGGCGTACTACTCGGACAACACCAAGATGCATCCAGACATCCTCCCAATGCTGTTCCCGAACCATTTCAGTGGTTTTTCCATCAATTTCTGACCTTTTCATGTGAACCAGACACCCTCTCGTCTTCAGAGCAGGAGGCGCCTGGTTTAATGCTCGGGTTCTCCCATTGACTTCTATTGTGCTCGGGTGCTCGGTAGAGCACCCGAGCATCCTGAGGTGTTCTACTTGAGCACTCAAGCACTTTGGTACTCGATCAACACTAGTGTAGACGCATTACCTGGTCCACGAAAAGGGAAGTTAAAGTTTTAGCATTGGGCAATTTTGACAGAGCAATGAAATGAACCATTTTGCTAAACCTGTCAACGACTACCCACACAACCGACTTACCCTCTGAAACCGGTAGGTCGGTAATAAAATGCATGGAAATATGGGACCATGGTCTACTAGGGATAGGCAGTGGTCGCAACTTACTGACCGGGACGGAACCTAGGAGTCTTGGACCTGGCACAAACCTCACAAAAGGACACATATGACTGGATATCTCTAGACAAGGTGGGCCACTAGTAAAACTTGGAAACTAGTTCCTTGGTGGCATTAATACCAGGATGCCCACTAAAAACAGAATTGTGGCACTCACCTAATAGTCGAAGACGCAAATGACCAGGGACAAACAACTTATCTTTAGGGGATTGTACCATCACACAATGTTGAGCCCCCTCCAAAAAATTATGCCATTCCACAAAGGCCCATTTAATAGCAAGTAACTCTCGATTACCAATATCATACTTTCTCTCCGTAGAAGAGCACTTACGAGAAAAGAAAGCACAAGGCCTCAGGTTCGTGAACATAAAAGGCTACTTCAGATGTAGTGGATGCATTGCCTGCAAATCCATCAAAGTAGGGAAGAATTTTACAAGTACAGTCACTTCCCAAGCTTATGACATTAGGACACACATTAATTGCAGGACCACAGGGGTAATTTATTTGGCATGCAATATGTTGGAAAAACGATCCGTGAGTTCAGACGCAGGGTCGGGGAACACATGGGTGACATCAAGAACAAAAAAGACACCACCCTTGCCAGACACGTCTTTGAGCTACATGATGGCAATGCAGATACTATAACTTTTCAGGGAATCGAACGTATTGCCCAATCAGGGGGGTGATTTGGCCAAAAGACTATTATGTAAAGAGCTGGAATGGATTTTCTGGTTACGCACCGAGAAACTGAGAAGCTTGAACGAAAGGAGCAGCTATGCATGTTTTATCTGACCATATAGCTCAGGCCCACTCCTGTATTGTGGGGACCTCTTTGTAACAATCTCAGTTTTTTTCGCAGGTGCCTGAATCACAAATACAACACCCAGGAATTCTCTGCAACTCGAAATAGATATATTTGGTTCCCTGGAGGGTTTATTTTATACAGCCCAGTAATTGTCCGATACCCCACACCTTGTGGCGGCAAGACAGTAATATGGCATATATCTATAATAATTGTGATTTCATCACATATTTAATTGTTCCTAATTATCCTGTCTATGTTATATACCTTTTCTTCCTGCCTCTATGCCCCTGTTGGTCTCTTCATCTTCACCAACAGTCTAATTTCGCCGCTTATTCCCTCCCCCTTACCTTCTTACAGGGAGGGACGCCTTACAGTATAATATGAAGCAAGTCACCAGGACTTGAGATGTTGCGCCACACCCCTCTCCAGGTGATTGGTTTCCTCGACCAAGCCTCCCTCCTAATTGATTATTCACCTTATTTAATCATCAGGGAGGAGTGGGCGTGCACGGCCATACCAGCGCCGGTGCTGCTGCGCGATCCACGTGCAGCAAACGCTAGCTCTCTCTGTCTGATAGGCTCCCCTGAATCTATGCCCATGTATGCTCCTGATGATAGACCCACTACAGGGAATTTAGAAACGCGTTGAGCAGGGCCATCATAGTTAGCCAGATCACAGTCTGCAGAACAGGTGGGACTCCTATTGTAGCCTTTTTCGCTCTTATAAGGGGAACATTTTTAACTTAATACATTAATAAAGAATTGTTGTTTTCAATTTACGCCGTACATTCCTATTAAGTAAATCAGGTTTTTGTTAGTGACGGCAAACACATTAATCTTTTCATCAGTGTTTCATCAGTAAGTACCGCCCATTTAATAGCAAGTAACTCTCGGTTACCAATATCATAATTTCTCTCAGTAGAAGAGAACTGACGAGAAAAGAAAGCACAAGGCCTCAGGTTCGTGAGAGTTGATGACCCTTGGAATAGTACTGCCCCTACCCCATCCTCGGAGGCATCAACCTCAACCACAAAAGGCCTCTCTTGATCTGGTTGAACCAACACTGGGGTGTTAACAAAACACCTCTTGAGTGTTTCAAATGCTTCTATGGCCTCAGGCAACCAAATGACTAGATTTGTCCTCTTCTTAGTTAGGTCAGTGAGAGGCTTTGCAATAATATAATTTTTAATAAACTTCCAGTAATAATTAGAAAAACCCAGAAAGCATTGTAACACTTTAAAAGAGGAGGGTCTCACCCATTCCAAAATAGCCTGCACCTTCCCCGGATCCATCTTAATGGATTGGGGTGTGAGAATATATCCCAAAAATGAAATTTCCTGCCCTCCAAATATACACTTCTTACCTTTCGCGAATAATCGGTTCTCTCGAAGAAGCTCCAGTACCTGTCTAGCGTGAATAATGTGAGAATACCAGTCAGATGAATAAATCAGAATATCATCTAAATAAACAATCACGAATTTTCCAAAAACTTGCCTAAAAATGTAAAACCGCCGGAGCATTACTAAAACCAAACGGCATCACCAAATATTCATAATGACCCTCAGGGGTATTAAAGGCCGTTTTCCACTCATCCCCCTCCTTAATTAAAATAAGATTATAGGCCCCCCTGAGACTAAGTTTGGTGAACCAGTGAGCTCCAAGAACTTGATTAAACAGGTCTGGGATTAGAGGCAAAGAGTACTGGTTCTTAACAGTAATCGTATTTACCTCTCTATAATTAATACATGGTCTCAGTCCACCATCCTTTTTTCCAACAAAGAAAACCCCCGCCCCCATAGGAGACACCGAGGGTCTAATATGTCCTTTTTGTAAGCTCTCCTTTAAGTAATCCCTCATAGACTTCCGGACCAGACAAATTATAAATACAACCCTTAGGGTACGTAGACAGCGGAACAAGATTGATGGCACAATCATATGATCTATGAGGGGGAAGGAAATCAGCATCGGACATAGAAAAAACATCAGCAAAGTCATTGATATATGTGGGAAGAGTTTTTGACTCCATAGTGACTCCAGCCTGAATAATAGGTAGACAGCATGAATCACATTTTAATCCCCATTTCTCTAATTCACCCGTGAACCAGTTGATGACTGGGTTATGAACCTGGAGCCAAGGCATGCCAAGAACTATCTCCACAGGTAAATTCTTTTAAATAAAAAAGAACACTCCGTATGAAGGGCCCCCACAGTCATGGTCACCTCAGGGGTACAATACTCTACTGTTCCGCCCACCAAGGGAGTGGAGTCAATAGCAATAATATGAATGGTGTTAGCAAGAGACAAAATGGGCACACCAAGTGACAGAGCAAAATTGTGGTCAACAAAATAAGAGGCGGACCCAGAATTAATAGATGCGTTCCCAGAACCCTTACAAGTGCCAAAAGAAATAACTACAGGTAACAATACTTTCTCTTTAACCACCTTGGGAAGTACCTTATCCTTCTGGGCATCAGGATGCAGAGATCTCCTGGAGGGAGGGATTTTAGGACATTGCCGTAACCAGTGATCCGATTCTCCGCAATAAAAGCAGGCACCCCTCTAACGTCTTTGATCCCTCATGGTCATTCCGAGCTGCATGGGCTTTTCTAGTCGATCCTCCAATTTGACTCTCAAGGGTAAGGGGTCAGGTTTAGCTACCACCTGTGGAAACATCAGTTGTTCACTTTGTCTTTCCCTTATTCGTCGGTCCAGTCAAACAGCTAAAGTCATAGTCTGTTCCAAGGTGTCGGGGATGGAATAACTGACCAACATATCCTTCAAGTCTTCAGAGAGCCCTGAACTGACATTTAAGCGCTGGATCGTTCCAGCCAGAGGAAACGCACCATTTCTGGAATTTGGTGCAGTATTCCTCCACAGGTCTGTCTCCCTGGCTAAGGGACTTTAATTGCCACAGCTGACCTATCGGGTTCATCATAGAATACACTTAAGGCCTGAAATAATGCTTTGACAGTAGCTAGGGAAGGGGAATCCGTGTAGGCCCATTGTGGCTCTCCTTGCAACAAAGAGATAATAATGCCTACTCTTTAATGTTCGGAACCCGATGAGTGTGGGCGTAGACAAAAATAAAGCTTATAGCTCTCCATTAATGTCAGAAACTGCTTAAGATCCCCAGAAAAACGATCCGGCAACTTAACATAAGGATTCTGAAAGGAGGAGGCCGCTATAGGTGGAGGCATTATTATTTCTGCAGTATAGTATTTGTGGGCATTGGGGAGCACAGTGTACACAGTATTGGAGGTAGCAGCAGGATGACACTGTTGGGTCACCATGTTGGGCAATTTGTGTTGAGAAGGTGGGGAGGATGATGGAAATGTGAGCAATCTAACATGTCTGTGTAACAAACTCTGCAGAGATGAGACATGACTACAAGAATCTGTCATGGCAAAGTGGAGAAGATGAGGAAAGAGAATGTCTACATCAGAGGAGATATCAATGGATGTAAGAGGTATGTTATGCTGTATTCGTTTGTATGTTTTGTAGTGCTGGCAGGCAGTATGCTGTTGATAGGACTGGCTTGCTGTACTTGTGACTTGCATCTCACCTCTTAAGCCCCCTCCTCTATATATTCATTAGAGACAACTGGAGGAGGAGGAACGAACGTGGCAACTGGCGCCAGCCAGCACAAAAAGACATCTTCTGGGGAGGTATTTTATGCTGCATTTTTTATTGTGCTGCATTCTGGTATTTGGTTCTGCTGAGGTAGTATTTTGTCCTGCACTATGGTATTTGGCTCTGCAACAGAACCAAATACCAATGTGTAGCATGATATACTTCCCCAGGAGAACCAAATACCACAATGCAGAACAAAATACTACTCCAGAAGAACCAAACTCCACAGTGCAACAAGAAGTTCTGGGAAGTATATTGTGCTGCATTGTGGTATTTGGTCCTGCTGGATCAGTATATTGTGTTGCACTATGGTATTTGGCTCTGCTGTGACAGTATATTATGTTGTATTATGTTATTAGGTTCTGCTGGGGCAGTACTTTGTGCTTCCCTGGGTTATTTGGTTGTCCTTGCACAGTATATTGTGCTGCTCTCTGGTATTTGGTTCTGTTAGGGTGGTATTTTGTACTGTGGTATGGTATTTGGCATTGCTGGGGCAGTATATTGTGCTGTGCTGGGGTATTTGGTTCTGCTACAGACCCAGATACCAAAGTGTAGCACAATATCCTGCCCCAGTAATTCCAAATACCACAGCGCAGCCCAGTATACTGTCCCTCTGTGATATTGATGTCCATCCTGTGTTTTAGTCCCACCAAGCCTAGCCATGTTGGCCCCACCTTCTGATAAGGAATATTCAGATTTGGTGCCTAGAGCGGCACCAGCTATAAATAAAGCCCTGCATGTGTTAACAGTAAACTTATGGTGGTTCTCTCTTCCCGGTGGCTGGATGCTCCCCTTTTCTGCTCCAGATACCCTAGTAAATTGTGCAAATGGCAAATTAAAGACTCCCCCCAGCAGGAGGACATTCCACTACCATAGCAGTACAGCTCTATTACTGTGTATTTAGTACGGTAATATTTGCTTGATCTTTAACATGCCAAACTCTAAATTAAACTTTAATAAAACTATTGCCCTAGGCCAGGCGCCAGCAGTTACTCGCCTTAGCACTAAGCTCTGTGCTGTTCCCTAACACTAAGCTGCTATGTGGCTGTGCCCACTCCGGGTGGCCAGTTTCATTCTGCCTCTCTGCAGTACTGTGCTATGATGTTCTACCTTCACTCACCGGCTATAACCATTTTGCGGCACCAATGGCAGCAGCGGCAGAAGCACTATAGTGTGAAGGAAGGCAGGGCCAGTGAGAACTGAGGAGTACAGTGGTGGTAAATGGAAGATTGGGTTGGACCAATGATGTCATGCCCCTTGCTGCTTGTTTTATTTAAAAGTAGGTGCGGCTGCATCCACATCCTGGTGGCCCTAAGCATGTGAGGGAAGCAGACTGGAAACAGACAGAGCAGAAAGCTAAACTATAGATGGCTGTATTGCAGAACCCCCTTCCCCTGGGTCCATCCACAGTTTCATCCAATAAGACCCCCCTTTAAATGGACACTTTAATCAGAAAAGGGAATTTTAAAAACTCTGTGTTTATAAAAACTATTTTTAGAATTTTTGGCTGTTTATTCCCATCAGTACTATGCCATTAAAAATTAATACAAGATATCTGTAGCAGGAATCACCTAGAGATACAAGTGGTAGAGCAGAGTAATCTCAATTTATAACTATGCTGCACAGAGTTTATCTGCAGGGTAATCCTTATAAAAATAGTAGGTGGAGGACTGAAATAACTGTATGGCAGCTCTATTGCTCACTTGATAGTCTAAATAAATATGCGCACAAATGACAAGTGCATTGATAAGTGTAAAGTGAGAAGTCCGAAGTCCTGGAGAGACACACTACTGGGTCATCACCCCTCACTCCTCCAGTGAGTAATATAGTTACATATTGTAGTGACATAGTGGCTAAGGTCAGAAAAAGACACACATCCATTAGTCTAATCTAAAATCTTAGTGTTGATAAAGAAGGCAAAAAAAAAAAACTATGAGGTGGATGTCAGTTCTCTCATATTACAGGACCAAAATTCTGCCTCCAAATATGAAAATGCCAATAAATCCCTGGGTCAATGTCCCTTCTCCAGAAATAGACAGTAGTGCCCACAACCTGCAATATTTAAGACATCCAGGCTCCTCTTGAACTTTTACAATGAATCCACCATGACAGCCTGCTCTGGCACAGTAATTTATAGTGTCAGTGCTCTTACAGTAAAGAACGCTAGTCTATGAGGATGCTGAAACCTTCTTTCCTCTAGACATAGAGGATACCCCTTCATGTTTACAGGCCTGAACATGAAAAGATTATTGAAAAATCTCTGTGATGTCCATTTATACATTTGTACATTGTGATGAGATCTCCCCTAAGCCATCTTTTTTCCAGACTAAACAAACCCAAGTTTGTTAGGCTGTCTTGGTACTGCTATCCACCCATGTCCAAGTACTGCTATCCACCCAGGGGTCCACCTTGGTACTGCTATCCACCCAGGGGTTGTCCAAGTTGAAGCTGTGAAGTTCCATGCATACAGGTCACTGTTACAGCCAATCACTGGCTGCTTACAGTGATTGCTTACACAGTGAACTCTGTGCACATAACATTACTGCTGCAGCCAGAAAGATTACATCAGTGGCGGGAAGGACCTGAGCACAGGTCCGGAAGCAGTAGGGGAGAAACGGCAAGTATTGCTGATTCTGTTGCTTTAGCACATGTGTAACATCCCAGAGTTATGTTACTAAACTCTTTTTCCCCGCTACTATTTGTTGGTAACATGTGCCTTGTCATCTAATGTGATTTTACATAATACTCCTCGCAAATGTGCATTTTCTAAGCCTGTTAAATGTACTTTGCTGTAATTTCCATGTACACCAGCAGGTGGCAGCAATGTGTTTAGCAGGGCCTTAGTTCAGTTTAGCATATCTAGACTGGAATAGTACATTCCAGTTTACTCCCCCCCTCTTTGAGCAGAGTGGGCTGGCCCATGTCCTGCCTCATGGGGAGGAAAGGAAGTTAGAGTTAGTGTGCCAGCCACCCCGGCTAGGGGAAGGCTGTGCTGGTAGGAGCTCCCAGTTCTAGGGATCCCAACCCAGGATCGAGTCTCGGCTGAGACTAAAGATCATCATTCCCAGTGTGAGCCTTCAGCCTCAGCTGGTAGAAAGCAAGCAGCCATCTCCAGGACGAACCAATCCCTGTGAGCATAACTGTGAGTAACATCCAGAGACCAGGAGAAGCCAAAATCCTCCTCAGCTAGTCAGTCCCATACACAGCAGAAGATAGACAGAGCAGAAGATATAGATTCCTGCCATATTCTCCAGGCATATGATAGAAGCAGAAGAGATATTGATCCCTGCCACATATTGCCAATACCTGCTGGGACCCAAGGCTATTGCTGTATCTCATATGGATTAATGCTGCCTCCAGTAAAGACAAGTTGAATTATATTCCAAGTCTGGATCTCATTCATTACTACCAAGTTCCTCAATTACTCCTACTAGCAACACACTCATTTATTGCAAGTGAGCCAGGATCCAGGAGTCCAGCCGTACCCAGGTAGGAGACACCGTTGACACTATACCTACTACTACACAGAGACATTACCCCACTCTGGCATTCCTAACCTGGTACATGAGTTGCAACACCTTAAAGGGCCCTGAGACTGTACCCTGCGCACGTTGCAATTGGCGTCACAAACAAAAACTATTAACTATACCCATATCCGGACCCACTGCATAATTTGTTGTCCGCGTAACCATACCACGGTCCTGCTCATTGCACATGTACACTGGCTGCCCCTAGTTTTTTTATTTAACAAGGACATTCACCTTAATTACTTTGGTCATCCATGTGATGTCTGACAAGTGATTTGTGTAGACATAAAGCTATGTTCTTGTCAGGAGCATCTATGTCTCTTTTGATGCATCCTATTTTCTTTGCCTTGGCAGCAGCTACCTGGCATTGGTGACTAAAGTTTACTGTCCACCAATATCCCCAAATCTTTTTCATTGGCAGTTTTATCCCAGTCTTTTACTATTTAATACATAATTGTACATTTTTCTGTTTTTCTGGGCCCAAGTACATGACCCTATTGATATTGGAGTTAACTGAAGTCAAGTTTTAATATGAAGGTTCATCTTTGTGTAATGACCCGAAGTGCCATTACCACTTTCGCACCCTACTACTGTCCCCTATAGGCTTATTCCATGTCATCTGCATATTTATTTCAGGTCCTAAACAATGTGCTTATCTATTTCTTGTAACTGTTATGTTAAAGTGTAATGTGCCTGGTTTACCAGCAGGTGACAGCATAAATGGCAGAGCTACCTTACTTAGAATGGAGCCTTCTTTCTATTCTATTTTCTCCCTCTGGGGAGGAGTTTAGCTAATTAGAGGTCAGAATAGAGTAACCAATGCTAGGGGAAGGCAACAGGAGCCCGTCCCTGTTGGATGAGCCTTGCTCAAGTCAGCTAGAGCACCTTCAGCTCAGTTGCATTTGGAGGCCATTGCTCGAAGCCTCAGAAGCCAGGAGGAGAAAGAGTTCCCTGGACAAAGCTAGAGACAGACCAGTCTACCAAGTTTTAAGTACAGCAGAAAGGAAAGGAAAATACACCTATTTAATCCTGTTAGCACAGCAGAGCCAGAGAGCAACAGACGTAGCAGAAAGGAGTTTGCCTGCCACCGTTAATGCCAAAACCTGCTGGAAACCAAGATAAAGCCTGCAATTCATTTGGAGAAAAGTTTATTCAAGTAAAGCTGTTATCAACTATATACAAGGTCTGGACTCAATTTATTTCTTCATCCCCTTTATCAACTACCCCTTTGCTCTGCTGCGGACGACCACGCCTGGGGTTTTAGCATATCCAGGTAGGAGCACTGTGATAAGTGCACCACCATTAAGAGGAATTTTAGGCCACCCTACACCACTCTGGCATTCCTACACTGGGTACCACCATATCACTAAAAGAGGCCCTGTGCCTTTGTTGCTTCATTGTAACTGGCGTCATGAGAAACACTTATCTCACCTTAAAGGGACCACTGGCCCCGATACAGTCCCCCTCATTTTTGGCTCTCTACTTGTATTAGAGAACTTATGAAACATGTTTTCTCATAATGTACAAAAAGGAGGAGTGTCAGCCTCTTATGATGTCTATCACTCCTCTCAATTAACAGCACTGGTTACAGACAATTTTAGGGAGTGTGCAGTTGTTCAAGGCTCACATTTCCTAGAGGGACTATGCAGGACAGGATTTTCAGTGTTTTGTATTTGCAGTGTTATCTGCAGGCTTTGTAAAGTTGTATTAATAGGACACTGAATAGCAGTTTTATTTAGTCATTCAATAGCAGTATTTTGCATTGTCAATATATACAGTTGTGTTCAAAATAATAGCAGTCAGACATCACTAACCTGATCAATCACTGTTTTTGGTAGAAATGATATTTCTACATGGCAAATAATTTACTAGCAGGTTTAGTAGAGTAATAGAAATCCAACAGACCCAACAGTCATGAGATGCATGCTGCTGATTCTGTGTAATTGAATCACTAATTGAAAGGGGCATGTTCAAAATAATAGCAGTGTGGAGTTCAATGAGTGAGGTCATTCATTCTTTGAAAAACAGGTGGCAATTATTGCCCTTATTTAAGGAAGGAAGGCAGCAAATGTTGTACATGCTGGTTAGAGTGCATTTCTCTCTGAAATTCTGAGGAAAATGGGTAGTTCCAGACCAGACATTGTTCAGAAGAACAGCGTACCTTGATTAAAAAGTTGATTGGAGAGGGGAAAACATATAAAGAAGTGCAGAAAATGATAGGCTGCTCAGCTAAAATTATTGCAAATGCTTTAAAATGGCAACCAAAACCTAAAAGACGTGGAAGAAAGCGAAAAACTACCATTCGAATAGATAGAAGAATCCAGAAGAAATGCCCTTGAAATGGGTGTTCCAACAAGACAACGACCCCAAACACACCAGCAAACGTGCAACATCTTGGTTCCAGACCAACAAGATTGACGTTATGGAGTGGTCAGCCCAATCCCCGGATCTTAATCCAATAGAAAACTTGTGGGGTGACATCAAAAATGCAGTTTCTGAGGCAAAACCAAGAAATAGAGAAGAACTGTGGAATGTAGCCCAATCATCCTGGGCTGGAATACCTTTTCACAGGTGCCAGAAGTTGGTTGACTCCGTGCAACACAGATGTACAGCAGTTCTCAGAAACAGTGGTTATACAACTAAATATTAGTTAAGTGATCAAAAGGAAAGCAAAATCTTCAAACATTTTTTAGTTTATATAGTGAATGTTTGAGTTTGTAAAGAAGAATACAAACACTGCTATTTTTTTGAACAGTCTAATATTCACTTTCTTATTTTTTTTTTAGAGGAACAACACAAATTTGATATATTTTTCTTCATGTTTTGATTTGGAATAGAATGTGTAGTGTTCCCAATGCATTTGTGTGTATGGAAATAAAAGCTATTAGAAGGATTTTGAGATGTATTCACTTTTTTAAACACACTCTTATTATTTTGAACACAACTGTATATTTTATATATATATATATATATATATATATATATTATATGCAATTGCAAATTTTATGCAGTTTTCGTGATTTTTAGGCCACATCTATTGAAGGATACAAGATCAATGACTCCCAGTGTGTTCATGTCGTCAAACATTCTTGAACAGAAAAGTATATTCATAGCTGTCATTCTTGAAATATGTGACATTTTCAGCTAGTAGATTGTGCTTTAGGCATCCTAAAGGTCAACATGTTTCATCAGCAAATAAAGATATCACCTCATTGTAGAGTTTATATGGACAGGCTGGGCACATTGAGCTTTTTGTGTAGTATACTGCATAAACTGTTCAGTAAGCAAATGGGACTACTGGTAATGGACTTGTCTCCATGAGGAGTGCAGTAATAGGGTGGCAAAAGAAGACACCAGTATTGTAAAGGTCATCTGATTAATTAATAAATACAGGCCCCAGATCAGACCTGGATATTTTGGCTACATTCACACACTGTCAGTTTTTTATGGCCATTTTTCAAACATTAGTGCGTCCATTTTTTTGGACATTTGTCTGTCTTTAATGGCCATTAAAGACATACATTTAATGAATCCCAACCCCTGCAGCTCCCTCAGTTTATATTATGCCACCAGCAGTGCCCCCTGGACATTACATGGCCCCCATAGTGCCTTCTCAGTATAAATAATGTCCCCCTAAGTGTATATATACATATATATATATATATATATATATATATATAAAAAAAAAAAAGGAAAGATAGCGGCGGCACTGGAAACAAGCAATATGGGTGCTATGTCCAGGGATATTGCTGCTTACCCCAGATGAACAAAACCGAAGAAAGGACAGCACTCCAAGTAAAAATATACTGGTCTTTAATCACCCATGCAGATGGCAACGTTTCAGCTCCATACAAGAGCCTTTTTCAAGCTTGAAAAAGGCTCTTGTTTGGAGCTGAAACGTTGCCATCTGCATGGGTGATTAAAGACCAGTATATTTTTACTTGGAGTGCTGTCCTTTCTTTGGTTTTATATATATATATATATATATATATATATACAGTACAGACCAAAAGTTTGGACACACCTTCTCATTCAAAGAGTTTTCTTTATTTTCATGACTATGAAGACATCAAAACTATGAATTAACACATGTGGAATTATATACATAACAAACAAGTGTGAAACAACTGAAAATATGTAATATTCTAGGTTCTTCAAAGTAGCCACCTTTTGCTTTGATTACTGCTTTGCACACTCTTGGCATTCTCTTGATGAGCTTCAAGAGGTAGCCCCCTGAAATGGTCTTCCAACAGTCTTGAAGGAGTTCCCAGAGATGCTTAGCACTTGTTGGCGCTTTTGCCTTCACTCTGCGGTCCAGCTCACCCCAAACCATCTCGATTGGGTTCAGGTCCGGTGACTGTGGAGGCCAGGTCATCTGGCGCAGCACCCCATCACTCTCCTTCATGGTCAAATAGCCCTTACTTTCAAAGTTTTCCCAATATTTCGGCTGACTGACTGACTGACCTTAATTTCTTAAAGTAATGATGGCCACTCGTTTTTCTTTACTTAGCTGCTTTTTTCCTGCCATAATACAAATTCTAACAGTCTATTCAGTAGGACTATCAGCTGTGTATCCACCTGACTTCTCCTCAACGCAACTGATGGTCCCAACCCCATTTATAAGGCAAGAAATCCCACTTATTAAACTTGACAGGGCACACCTGTGAAGTGAAAACCATTTCAGGGGTCTACCTCTTGAAGCTCATCAAGAGAATGCCAAGAGTGTGCAAAGCAGTAATCAAAGCAAAAGGTGGCTACTTTGAAGAACCTAGAATATGACATATTTTCAGTTGTTTCACACTTGTTTGTTATGTATATAATTCCACATGTGTTAATTCATAGTTTTGATGCCTTCAGTGTGAATCTACAATTTTCATAGTCATGAAAATAAAGAAAACTCTTTGAATGAGAAGGTGTGTCCAAACTTTTGGTCTGTACTGTATATATATATATATATATATATATATATATATAGTAGGAAGGAATAAAGGGTCGGTACGTGTCACCGAGGTTCCTGACCTCGGTGAGGTAAGAGCCGTTTTCTTTCCCTGAAGTATCATTATTGCAGATTGCAGTCTGACACTTCAGTTGTTTAGTAAGGCTGTAAAGCTGATCCGGGACAGCTCTTACTGGGAGTAGCCAAAGTGCTGGGTTGGTGGCTCCAGGCCAGGTCTTGGCAGGCTTATAAAAAGCAGTCAGCACTATCAGGTGGGGTGGATTTTCCTCCATCTGACAGTGAAGCTGTGGAGTCCTCTAGGCTGAAGACTGCAAACAGGCGTGCAGGCTGCCTGGAAGCCTGCCAGTGAACTATTCTGTGGCTGAGCATTCAGCCATGTGTGAACCTAGGATTCCAGGTGAACATTGTTTTGTTTTTGCTGTGTGTGAACAAGCATCAAGACTGTTATGTTTTGCTGAGTGTGAATAAAACACTGAAGTTTGATTTACAACCTGGTTCCTTGCCTCTATACTGCTCCCGCTAACCTGTCTACCAGAGCAAATCCTCACAATATATATATATATATGTACAGTTGCAAGACAAAGTATGTGAACCCTTTGGAATGATATGGATTTCTGCACAAATTGGTCATAAAATGTGTTCTGATCTTCATCTAAGTCACAACAATAGACAATCACAGTCTGCTTAAACTAATAACACACAAAGAATTAAATGTTACCATGTTTTTATTGAACACACCATGTAAACTTTCACAGTGCAGGTGGAAAAAGTATGTGGACCCCTAGACTAATGACATCTCCAAGAGCTAATTTGAGTGAGGTGTCAGCCAACTGGAGTCCAATCAATGAGATGAGATTGGACGTGTTGGTTACAGCTGCCCTGCCCTATAAAAAAACACACACACCAGTTCTGGGTTTGCTTTTCACAAGAAGCATTGCCTGATGTGAATGATGCCTCGCACAGAAGAGCTCTCAGAAGACCTACAATTAAGAATTGTTGACTTGCATAAAGCTGGAAAGGGTTATAAAAGTATCTCCAAAAGCCTCGCTGTTCATCAGTCCACAGTAAGACAAATTGTCTATAAATGGAGAAAGTTCAGCACTGCTGGTACTCTCCCTAAGAGTGGCCGGCCTGTAAAGATGACTGCAATAGCACAGCGCAGACTGCTCAATGAGGTGAAGAAGAATCCTAGAGTGTCAGCTAAAGAATTACAAAAGTCTCTGGCATATGCTAACATCCCTGTTAGCGAATCTACGATACATAAAACACTAAACAAGAATGGATTTCATGGGAGGATACCACAGAGGAAGCCACTGCTGTCCAAAAAATTCCTGCACGTTTACAGTTTGCACAGAGCACCTGGATGTTCCACAGCAGTTCTGGCAAAACATTCTGTGGACAGATGAAACCAAAGTTGAGTTGTTTGGAAGAAACACACAACACTATGGGCCAGATTTATCATTAGCTCAGGTCAGAATAATGGAGTGAAAAAGTCCCAAAAAAAGTCCCAAACACTAAAACTGCGCACAAATTTGCACTATGCTCGCCAGTTTTCTGAAAGTGGGCGTGTTTTCTTATGTAAATGAATCTCTAGACAGATTTACTATTGGGATTATTTAAAAAGTCGCAAAAAAGTCGCAATTTCACTCCAGTGAGGACCATGCTTATCTTATGAGACTTTTTAATAGAACATGCGACTTTTTCATAAAAACGTGCGACTTTTTCGTAAAGATGTGCGACTTTTGTAAAGCTGCTTACTGACGGATAAACTGCTACCGTCAAACCACATTTATTACAGTCTTAAAGGGTCGATCATAAATCTGACTTGGCTAAAACTGACTTTAGCCATATGTGAAAGTGGAGTGAGCTGTCAGAGTCATGATAAATCTGGCCCTATGTGTGGAGAAAAAGAGGCACAGCACATCAACCTCAAAACCTCATTCCAACTGTGAAGTATGGTGGTGGGGGCATCATGGTTTGGGGCTGCTTTGCTACGTCAGGGCCTGGACGGATTGCTATCATCAAAGGAAAAATGAATTCCCAAGTTTATCAAGACATTTTGCAGGAGAACTTAAAGGGATTCTGTCACCAGGTTTCACCCCCTCCAGATAAAAATATGGTTATGTTCAGGGAGCTTTCACGATTCCTAATGTGGTCTTATAAATGTAATCTGTAGGCTAATTTTGGTAAAAAAACGCTATTACTAACCTGTCATTCAACAAAATAAGGTGCCCAAGGGGATGTAAATGGATCCAAGCTGCCGCCCGCACCCGCCGCCGTTCGTGCCCAGCTCCGCCTTTCCCGACCTCAGCGCCACCTCATAATCCTGTGTGACGCCTCCGGCTCTCCCTCCCTCCCCCCTCCTTCTGCTCTAACATCTCGCGCGTGCGCACAGGGCTCTGCCAGTGTGCAGGTCATCGAGAGGTTGAGCGAAGTGCCGGCGCATGCGCACTTCGCTCTATGAAGCCAAACGGAGAAGTCCGCACGGGCGCATCAGGCAGCCCTGTGCGCACGCGCGAGATGTTAGAGCAGAAGGAGGGGGGAGGGGGGGAGAGCCGGAGGCGTCACACAGGATTATGAGGCGGCGCTGAGGTCGGGAAAGGCGGAGCTGGGCACGAACGGCGGCGTAAGCCAGGAGTAATGTCACCTTTTTCTCCTTGGTGAAGTAAGTCCCTGGGCCCGGCTTCTAGCCACGGAATACGTATCCCTCCTGACTTCAGCTGCGGGTTCCCGCACAGTCCTTTACAGGCCTCAGCACACAGCCCAGCTCACCTCCACCTCTAGCTCTCACAGCCAGAGAACAAAAACCTCCACATTGCACACCACACCTTCGGGTTTTAACCCTTCCCTGCAAAACCTGGCCTGGACTGTGGGGCGACAGGCACCCACCCACATATCTGCCTGCTCCCAGTAAGAGCCGGCCCGGAACTGCTGTGTTAACAGCATTACCGCTGCAAAATGCACTTTTCCGTCTCTTACTCCACCGGGGCCAGGACCCCCGGTGGCACGTACCTCCCGTCTACCACCACCCCAGGTACTCTCCTACAATATATATATATATATATTGTAGGGATTTGCTCTGGTAGGCAGGCTAGGCGGACGCAATACAGATGCAAGAACACGGTAATAAAGCAAAAGTTCAGTGTTTATTCACACAAAAAGCAACAAAGCAAAAATAACACTGTGCGGAGTCCTGGTGTTAATTCAAACCACATAAAGTCCACAGAACAAATGTGTCACCTAGCAGACTGTTTTGTCCAGGGCAATCCACAGCCGTCCACTGCAGGCTTTAGGGCGCCTGATTTTCAGCATGCGGCTCTCCAGCACGCTACCAACTGGTTGGAACCCAAAAACCTCAGTGCTTCACAGATCCACTATGAAAATGCAGGGTAATCTACACCCAGCTGTGACTGCTGTCTGGGTTTTTATTCCCGGCCCAAAACCTGGCCTGGACGTGGGGAACAGCCACCCACCCTGCTCTTTGGCTGCTCCCAATAAGAACCGGCCCGGATTGGCTTTACAGCCACACTAAGTAAAACAGTGTCAGCGAGCACTAACTGCCGCTGACACACAAAATTACCGGTTCTTATCTCACCGAGGCCAGGAACCTCGGTGACACGTACCTTCCGTCAATGATGGACCCTTGCGCCTTCCTACAATATATATATATATATAACCCATTAGACCCCTAGTATACAGTATATAATTCCCTCCTCCCTTCTCAACACTGGCAATTAAAAAGTTAAAAACTCAAGTCATCCACTTGCATATACAGGAACACTCGCTTCTCACTGGAGGCAGCAGGCCCTGTGCTCCCATCTTGA
The DNA here is from genome assembly GCF_905171765.1 of Bufo bufo. Taxonomy (NCBI): domain Eukaryota; kingdom Metazoa; phylum Chordata; class Amphibia; order Anura; family Bufonidae; genus Bufo; species Bufo bufo. The sequence goes on from NC_053389.1 coordinate 290,712,797, forward strand.
TCATGTGATATCATCACTCTGGGAGCACAGGGTCCTGCTGCATTTAGTGAGTGACGAAGGTTCGAAGGGCGAGTTCAAGTGGATGAGCTGAGTATTTTTATTTTAACCCTTAAAAGGTCCTTGAAGCCATTTTTAACAACTGTTAGACAGGTGAACGCCTGTCTATGGGTCCATTGATTTCAATGGGGTCTGTTTGGCCATGAAAACTGCCCAATATATTTTAATGGCCACTACCATTAAAAAAATGCCCATGTGAATAGCCCCATAGACTTTAATTGGTTCTAAAATAAGTCATGTTAATGTAGCCTTAATCCCTTTCCAACCTCTGCTGTAATAGTACGGAAGTTGGGTTTCTAAAGATGGCGCCCACCCGCAAGTGGAGCGGGCATCATGGCCGCCGGGTCTCTACTGTTTCATACTGCAGACACCCGGGGCTAATTTCTGTGATCAGTGGTAATGCCAATCACAGGCATTTAACCCCTCCGATGCACTGCACTTTTGGGCCTGTAACAGATACACCACGCAGCAATCGATAGAGCCATTTGTTGTTTGTGAAAGGCCAGTGTCTGCTGAGGCTCTGAAGCCTTTCACCGGTATATTCCAATGGAGGCCTGCAAGTGGCAGCACTACATTGCTATATAATGAATCTTCTATTTGTCAATGGACTTATTTCCAATAATATATACAAGTGGCAATCTAACAATAGCATGACATTAGGTCCTTGGTGTGGCAGGCGCAGTACTTTTGCCTTTTGCGCTGTGGCATTAGAAGAATTTTAATATTTCTGACTTTTTAGTCTAGCCAGACTGTCTATTACTCTGTAATTCCTGTAGCACCATTCTATGGAAACAGTAGGTTTAAAGAGCAAACCAAATGCTTGAAATAACTTCTTTATTAACTTCTCTTTATATATAACAGTACCACCTCCGCAGCAGATAGTCCATGTACATAAGACATGTTGAAAAGATATCACAAAATGGCAGTATGCATAAGATGGTGGTTCAACTGTTCAATCTTGTCATTCAACATAAAATGGTGGATATATTTCTCTCTTGAGTATCTGTACTCTCACTTTAAGTTATTTAAAGTGTTTCTGTCATCACAAAATTTGCTATGTAGCTGGCTGACATTAGCGATGTGCTAATGTCAGCAGTACATAACTGTGGAACTTTTATCTGCCTACATGCCGCCGTTCACCCAGAAAACTAACTTTTAAAATAAGCAAATGAGCCTCTAGGTTCTATTGGGGCGTTGCTGTAGCACCTAGAGGCTCCGTCTCCTCACCGTTCGGCATGCCCATTTTGCTTTGATGAACATCTCTGCTCTGCGCCTTGAAAGTAAAATCCTGCGCCTGCGCAGTGAGTGAAGTGTTCGGCGCAGTGAGTGAAGTGCCGTTCTGGCACACAATTTAAGTCAATGGGGACGGATCAGTTTTCACTGACACAATATGGCACAATAGAAAACGGATCCGTCCTCCATTGACTTTCAATGGTGTTCAAGACGGATCCGTCTTGGCTATGTTAAATATAATACAAACGGATACGTTGTGAACGGATGCATGCGGTTGTATTATCTGAACAGATGTGTTTGTGCAGATCCATGATGGATCAGCACCAAACGCGAGTGTGAAAGTAGCCTTACACATACAAACAATACAACTATGGATTAGAGATTATTCTGGATTACATTGTTATTATACCTAGTATACATTAAAAAATGGAAGCTCTTCGCGTACATTTTTGATCAAAAGTGTGTCAGGCCCATTTACCAACGTCAAGGTGGCTTCTGGATGCCTAATGCTAACAGAACTGCCTTTCCTGGGCCTAACCTAAGTCTACAATGTTCAGGGCAGAGTAGGAACCAGCTATATTTATTCTCTGCTCAGAAGTCCTGGGGAGATGGGTGGGGAGTGCTTAATCTAAAAGCTACCCTGCAAACACACTGCAAGAGAAATTAAACTAGCACTTTCAAAGTCACAGGTGTCATGTTCACTGGTATGGTCTACAACATGATGATGGGTGGTAGCATTCTTTTTTTTGAAACTATACCTCCCAGCATACCTTTACATCTGTTCAGGCCATATTGGGCCCTGTAATTTCACACTATAGATATTTATATGGCTAACCTGTGGAGTAACCTGTCTATGCAAATTATATCTACGGTATATTGAGCTGTTTTTGAGCTGGTATTGTATATATGTACTAAGCTTGGTTCTGATGCGGTTCCTATGTAATGAGCTTGGTTCTGATGCTGTATATATGTATCGTGCTTGGTTCTGGTGTTGGTTTTATTTTCTGTGCTTGGTTTGGGTGCTGGATTTGTGTAATGAACTTGGTGGTGGTGTTGGATTTATGTAACGAGCTTTTTTATGGTGCTGTATATACACTCACCTAAAGAATTATTAGGAACACCATACTAATACGGTGTTGGACCCCCTTTTGCCTTCAGAACTGCCTTAATTCTACATGGCATTGATTCAACAAGGTGCTGATAGCATTCTTTAGAAATGTTGACCCATATTGATAGGATAGCATCTTGCAGTTGATGGAGATTTGAGGGATGCACATCCAGGGCACGAAGCTCCCGTTCCACCACATCCCAAAGATGCTCTATTGGGTTGAGATCTGGTGACTGTGGGGGCCATTTTAGTACAGTGAACTCATTGTCATGTTCAAGAAACCAATTTGAAATGATTCGAGCTTTGTGACATGGTGCATTATCCTGCTGGAAGTAGCCATCAGAGGATGGATACATGTTCTCATTCCGTTTACGCCAAATTCGACCTCTACCATTTGAATGTCTCAACAGAAATCGAGACTCATCAGACCAGGCAACATTTTTCCAGTCTTCAACAGTGCAATTTTGGTGAGATCGTGCAAATTGTAGCCTCTTTTTCCTATTTGTAGTGGAGATGAGTGGTACCCGGTGGGGTCTTCTGGTGTTGTAGCCCATCCGCCTCAAGGTTGTGCGTGTTGTGGCTTCACAAATGCTTTGCTGCATACCTCGGTTGTAACGAGTGGTTATTTCAGTCAACGTTGCTCTTCTATCAGCTTGAATCAGTCGGCCCAATCTCCTCTGACCTCTAGCATCCACAAGGCATTTTTGCCCACAGGACTGCCGCATACTGGATGTTTTTCCCTTTTCACACCATTCTTTGTAAACCCTAGAAATGGTTGTGCGTGAAAATCCCAGTAACTGAGAAGATTGTGAAATACTCAGACCGGCCCGTCTGGCACCAACTACAATGCCACGCTCAAAATTGCTTAAATCACCTTTCTTTCCCATTCTAAAATTCAGTTTGGAGTTCAGGAAATTGTCTTGACCAGGACCACACCACTAAATGCATTGAAGCAACTGCCATGTGATTGGTTGACTAGGTAATTGCATTAATGAGAAATAGAACAGGTGTTCCTAATAATTCTTTAGGTGAGTGTATAAACTGTGCTTGGTTCTTGGGCTGTATTTACTGTATATACCATGTAACATAGTAACATAGTATATAAGGCCAAAAAAAGACATTTGTCCATCCTTCCTGACTCCATTCAGGCAATCAGATAACTCCCTGGATCAACGACCCCTCTCTACTAGCTATAGCCTGTAATATTATTACACTCCAGAAATACATCCAGGCCCCGCTTGAATTCTTTTATTGTACTCACCATCACCACCTCCTCAGGCAGAGAGTTCCGTAGTCTCACTACTCTTACAGTAAAGAATCCTCATCTATGTTTGTGTACAAACCATCTTTCCTCGAGGCGCAGAGCATGTCCCCTTGTCACAGTCCAGTCCTGGGGATAAATAGATGATGGGAGAGATCTCTGTACTGACCTCTGATATATTTATACATAGTAATTAAATCTCCCCTCAGTCGTCTTTTATCAAAAGTGAATAACCCTAATTTTGATAATCTTTCAGGGTACTGTAATTCCCTCATTCCTGTAATTACTTTAGTTGCCCTCCTCTGAACCCTCTCCAGCTCTGCTATGTCTGCCTTGTTCACAGGAGCCCAGAACTGTACACAGTACTCCATGTGTGGTCTGACCAGTAATTTGTAAAGTGGTAGGACTATGTTCTCATCACAGGCATCTATGCCCCTTTTGTTGCAACTCATTATCTTATTGGCCTTGGCAGCAGCTGCCTGACACTGGTTTTTACAGCTTAGTTTGCAGTTCACTAAAATTCCTAGCTTCTTTTCCATGTCAGTGTTACCCAGTGTTTTACCATTTAACAGGCATGCTCAACCTGCGGCCCTCCAGCTGTTGCAAAACTACAACTCCCAGCATGCCTGAACAGCCTACAGCTATCAGCCTACAGCAGGGCATTGTGGGAGTTGTAGTTTTACAACAGCTGGAGGGCCGCAGGTTGAGTATGCCTGAATTAGTATGTATGGGTGACTTGCATTATTCCTTCTCATGTGCATAACTGTCATGCCCTGCTCTGACTATGTGCGGAGGTTGGCCAGAATAGCAGCACGTGTTTAGTTTTTTGTTTTGTTTTGGAGTCATGCTAGATCCGCCTCCTTTCAGGTGCACTGGGTGGGGTCATTGGTTTAAATCTCACTCATTCCCAGTGTTCTGTGCGGGTTATAGAAATCAGTCTGGCCTTGGAAGCAAGGAAGGAAGGATTGTCTGTTCCAGCTCAGATAAGATAAGTTTGGTTTCTGTTTTTGTTGTTTGCTGTCTAGGCTGTTTGTGTGTCGTCTGTCCCCTCCAGGTTCTGAGGGAGCAGGCTGCCCCTATTCCCCTTTCACCATCTCAGGGATTCTAGGATATTTTCAGCCCAGGCACGAGGACACATTATTCCTACCTTCAAGGTCTGAATGTGGGCTTAGCAGTGTAGGGAGAGAAGTCAGGGATTTGCTAGGAGGTGACCTTTCCCCAGCTTCTCGCCTAGAAACTTGTTTGTTGGTTTATCTGTGTATCTGAGATCCCGTCCGCTGTGACAATAACCTTATATTTGTCAGTGTTAAACCTCATCTGCCACTTCTCTGCCCAAGCCTCCAATCTATCCAGATCCATCTGTAGCAGTATACTGTCCTCTTCCGTGTCAATCACTTTACACAGTTTAGTGTCATCTGCAAAAATTTATATTTTACTGTGCAAGCCTTCTACAAGATCATTAATAAATATATTGAAGAGAATAGGGCCCAGTACTGACCCCTGAGGTACCCCACTAGTGACAGTGACCCAATCTGAGTGTGTACCGTTAATAACCACCCTCTGTTTTCTATCACTCAGCCAGTTAGTTACCCACATACAGACGTTTTCTCCCAGTCCGAGCATTCTCATTTTATATACTAACCTTTTATGCAGTACAGTGTCAAATGCTTTGGAGAAGTCCAGATATACGACATCCGTTGATTTGCCGCGGTCAAGTCTAGAACTTACTTCCTCATAGAAACGGAATATATTAGTTTGACATGACCGATCCCTCATGAAGCCATGCTGATATGGCGTTATTTGCTTATTTTCATTGAGGTGCTCCAAGATAGCATCTCTTAGAAAACCTTCAAACAGTTTACCCATGACAGATGTTAAACTTACCGGCCTATAGTTTCTGAGCTCTGTTTTTGGACCCTTTTTGAATATTGGCACCACATTTGCTATGCGCCAATCCTGTGGAACACTTCCTGTCAGTATAGAGTCCTTAAATATCGGAAATAAGGGTCTGGCTATGACATTACTTAATTCTCTTAGTATACGGGGATGTGTGCCATCCGGCCCTGGTGATTTGTCTATTTTAATCTTTTTAAGATGCCGCTGTACTTCTTCCTGGGTCAGACAGGACACTTTTAATGGGGAATTTACTTTTACATTCTGCATTACATCTGACAGTTTATTTTCCTCAGTGAATACAGTGGAGAAAAAAATATTTAACAGCTTTGCTTTCTTCTCATCGCTCTCTGCAACTCCCCCTTATCACTCTGTAAAGGGCTGACATCTTCAGATTTATACTTTTTACCATTTATTTAATTGAAGAACATTTTAGGGTTAGTTTTACTCTCTTTGGCAATTAATCTCTCGGTCTCTAGTTTGGCCGCTTTTATTTGTTTTTTACATATTCTATTTTTTTCCTTATAACTTTTCAGGGTTACCTCACTACCCTCCCGTTTTAGTGATTTAATTGCTTTCTTTTTGTCATTTATTGCCTTCTTTACAGTTCTATTTATCCACACTGGTTTCTTCTTCTCCTCTCACAATTTTATTTTAAGATGCTTTTAAAAATATCCCATTTTGAGGCTGCATTTTTATTTTTGATTACTTTGTCCCAGTTAGTTAGGCCTATGGCCTCCCTTAGTTGGCTAAATTTAGCTTTTTTGAAGTTTGGTATTTTTGTTCCTCCCTGATACAGATCAGTGAGTGTGGACTGATTGTACAAACGAACTGGTTTGGCTTTGGGCTAAACCCTAAGGATGTTATTCCGGTGCTCGCCTAGTATTCACCCTTTAATCCTTGGACAGGAATCTAGATTTTGCTGAAGGGGAGCATCCAGACTGCTATCTCTTGTGATAGTCCTAGTATATTTGACAGCTGACCCACTGGGCTCAGGGAGGCTGGTGCAAGCACGAAGAGCTCAGAATAACAAAACCTTACTATAAACGCACTAAAACTACAGGTACAGTCTGAACAACCACTTATACCGATATACTTATGTGGTCTTTTGCAGAATTTGACTGTAGGAAACTTGGCGGGATGGCTGAGATGCAGGGGATCCACACCACTATCGCAGAAACAGTCATAACAATTTCTAATACGGGAACTGCAGATATTTCCCAAAACTTAACTAGAAACACTAGGAGAGCTTGTGGGGTAGTGGTGGATACAGGAACAAGGTAGGCAGGAGCCAAGACTGTACAGGACAGACAGACTCTGAGAACTTAAACACAAACTTCAACTAAAAGCTGGACTGTGAGGTCAGGAATACACAGTCAGGAACACAGACTGGATAATGCAGGAGAAAACACGACAGAATCGCTGAAGCACTAAGTCTTCCAAACAACTTTGCTGGTCACAGGGAACCTTAAAGCTCTCCAGGCAGAGGGTGCCTTAACCCCTTAACCTCTTAAGGACATAGGGCGTACAGGTACGCCCTTGTGCCCTGGTACTTAAGGACACAGGGCGTACATGTACGCCCTGTGTATTTTCGATCACCGCCGCGCGGCGGGCGGTGATCGGAACCCCGTGCCTGCTCAAATCATTGAGCAGGCACTTGGGGCAAATGCGCCGGGGGGTCCGGTGACCCCCCCATGTATGCGATCGCAGAAAACCGCAGGTCAATTCAGACCTGCGGTTTTCTGCGTTTCCGGGTTGTTCGGGTCTCTGAAGACCCGATAACCCGGAACAGGATGGTGATGGTGGTGTGATTTCACCCCACCAATCACCATCCAGCGATCCTGAGTGCTGATGGTGACATCACCACTCAGGATCGCTTCCTGATTGGTCTGTGGGCGGTCCGGCGGCAAATTCAAAAGAGGCAGGCGCTCCTCTCTTCCTCCTTTTGTGTTCCGGAGCCGGAGGAGAGAGGAGCTGCCTGCACGTGTGTCTGCCAGCACCCCCAGGACCCGATCTGTGCCCCCAGGACCCGATCTGTGCCCCAGCACCCCCCATCAGGTACATAGGGACAGCATAGGAAAAGTTTGGTTTAGGCAGGGAAAAAAAAGGGAAAGTTAGTTTTTGAACTTTTCTAACTTTTATTGCATCACCCTAAGTTAGGGTGTCTGGGGTCCACAGCACAGCTGTGTGACCCTAGACCCCCCAGGGGTGCTGCCACTTGCCGCCGGTCAGTGCAGCCGAAATGAGGACATTTTGGGGCCTCGTGCTGCATATGGGCCTGGTCAAAAAACCCAGTGTCAGGCTGTACTGGAGTGGGGACGTCCTATACCAGGCCCCACTTTACAGTACAGCCATGACACGCTCCCGGTTTGAGGCCATCCGGAAATGTCTGCATTATTCCGATAATGGAAAAAATGGGTTAAAATGGAAAATTAGACAAAAAAATGAAATTCTCAAATTTCATCCCCATTTGCCAATAACTCTTGTGCAACACCAAAAACCAAACAGCGCACCTTTCACTCTACGCCCCGCTGTGTGGCCGTACAGTAGTTTACGGCCACATATTGGGTGTTTCTGTAAACGGCAGAGTCAGGGCAATAAAGATACAGTCTTGTTTGGCTGTTAACCCTTGCTTTGTTAGTGGAAAAAATGGGTTAAAATGGAAAATTAGACAAAAAAATGAAATTCTCAAATTTCATCCCCATTTGCCAATAACTCTTGTGCAACACCTAAAGGGATAACGACGTATATAAAATCAGTTTTGAATACCTTGAGGGGTGTAGTTTCTTAGATGGGGTCACTTTTAGGGAGTTTCTACTCTAGGGGTGCATCAGGGGGCTTCAAATGGGACATGGTGTAAATAAACCAGTCCATAAAAATCAGCCCTCCAAAAACCAAACAGCGCACCTTTCACTCTACGCCCCGCTGTGTGGCCGTACAGTAGTTTACGGCCACATATTGGGTGTTTCTGTAAACGGCAGAGTCAGGGCAATAAAGATACAGTCTTGTTTGGCTGTTAACCCTTGCTTTGTTAGTGGAAAAAATGGGTTAAAATGGAAAATTAGACAAAAAAATGAAATTCACAAATTTCATCCCCATTTGCCAATAACTCTTGTGCAACACCTAAAGGGTTAACGACGTATGTAAAATCAGTTTTGAATACCTTGAGGGGTGTAGTTTCTTAGATGGGGTCATTTTTGGGTGGTTTCTATTATGTAAGCCTCGCAAAGTGACTTCAGACCTGAACTGGTCCCTAAAAATTTAGTTTTTGTAAATTTCTGAAAAATTTCAAGATTTGCTTCTAAACTTCTAAGCCTTATAACATCCCCAAAAAATAAAATATCATTCCCAAAACAATTCAAACATGAAGTAGACATATGGGGAATGTAAAGTCATCACAATTTTAGGGGGTATTACTATGTATTACAGAAGTAGAGAAACTGAAACTTTGAAATTTGCTACATTTTTCCAAATTTTTGTTAAATTAGGTATTTTTGGTGCAAAAAAAAATAATTTTTTGACTTCATTTTACCAGTGTCATGAAGTACAATATGTGACGAAAAAACAATCTCAGAACGGCCTGGATAAGTCAAAGCGTTTTAAAGTTATCAGCACTTAAAGGGACTCTGGTCAGATTTGCAAAAAATGGCCTGGTCCTAAGGTGTAAAAAGGCTGTGTCCTTAAGGGGCTAAGGACCCATGACGTACATGTATGTCATCTCTGGAAGTGACTTAAGGACCAGAGAAGTACATGTACATCATGGTGATCGACCAGGTGCAGGAGCTGCATCCGCCTGATCAGTGGCAGGGGTCCAGCAGTAACTGATAGACGGACCCCTGCTGCATGCGCATTAACCCCTGCACAGCCGCGTTCAGCACTGACCATGGCACGTGCAATGTCCGTGCAGGGAGGAAGCAGCCATCGGGTCCCTGTGCTGCTGTGACGGGACCCGATGGCATGAAAGGCAGCCCGATGCCTTCCTTAGGCATCGTGGCTGCCTCCCGGGAGATCATGTGAGATCTAGCCCCCTGGATCTCACAGGCAGGAAGGCTGCAAGTGTATTACAGTGTGTAATACACTTACAGCCAATGTATGACAATACAGAAGTATTGTCATGCATTGTAAAGGGGATCAGACCCCCAAAAGTTGAAGTCCCAGAGTGGGACAAAAAATAAAGTGAGTTTTTTTTTTTAAATAATAAAGTTTCCCCCCCAAAAAAATTTAAAGTTTTAAGTAAAAAAAAAAATATATATAATAATATAATATCCTTTTGCCAAAATAAAGTGAATATATATTTTTTTTAAATAGGGAAAAAAAGAAAAGTAGACATATTAGGTATCGCCGCGTCCGTATCGACTGGCCTTACATCACTAAAAGTGAAACACCAAGCGATCAAAAAGGTGTATACCCCCCAAAAGAGTACCAATCTAACAGTCACCTTATTCCGCAAAAAATGAGCCCCTACCTAAGACAATAGCCCAAAAAATTAACACTAGAGCATCATTTTTTTTTGTTTCAAAAATGCTGATATTGTGTAAGACTTAAGTAAATAAAAAAAGTTGACATATTAGGTATTGCCACATCTGTAACAATCTGCTCTATAAAAATACCACATGACCTAACCCTTCAGATGACCACAGTAAAAAATATTAAAACGGTGTCAAAAAAGCAATTTTTTGTCACCTTACATCACAAAAAGTGTAATAGCAAGCGATCAGAAAGTCATATGCACCCCAAAATAGTGCCAATCAAATCGTCATCTCATCCCGCAAAAATGATACCCTACCTAAGACAATCGCCCAAAAACTGAAAAAACTATGGCTCTGAGAATATGGAGACACTAAAACATGATTTTTTTTTGTTTCAAAAATGATATTATTGTGTAAAACTTAAATAAATAAAAAAAAGTATACATATTAAGTATTGCCACGTCCGGAACGACCGTCTCTATAAAAATATCACATGAACTAACACCTCAGGTGAACACCATAAAAAATTCAAATAAAAACTGTGCAAAAATATTTTTTTTGGTCTCATTAGATCACTGAAAGTGCAGCACCAAGTGTTAAAAAAGGCATATGCCCCCCAAAATAGTACCAATCTAACAGTCACCTCATCACGCAAAAAATAAGCTCCTACCTAAGACAATCGCCCCAAAAATAAAAAAACTATGGCTCTCAGACTATGGAGGCACTAAAACATGATTTTTTTTTGTTTAAAAAATTATATAATTGTGTAAAACTTACATAAATAAAAATAAGTAGACATATTAGGTATCGCCGCATCCATAAGAACCTACTCTATAAAAATATCACATTATCTAACCCCTCAGGTAAATGCCGTAAAAAAATGAAATAAAAACAGTGTCAAAAAAGCAATTTTTTGTCACCTTACATCACAAAAAGCGATTAAAAAGTCATATGCACCCTAAAATAGAGCCAATCAATCTGTCATCTCATCCCACAAAAATTATACCCTACCAAAGGCCTCTTTCACACGAGCATGACTGATTGGGTCCGGATGCATTCAGGGTGTGTTCAGTGAAACTCGCACCATTTTGCAAGCAAGTTCAGTCAGTCAGTTGTCTGCGATTGCATTCAGTTGTACAGTTTTTTTTCCGCGTGGGTGCAATGTGTTTTGATGCGTGTTTCACGTGCCTGATAAAAAACTGAAGGTTTACAAAAAACATCTCTTAGCAACCATCAGTGAAAAACGCATTGCATCTGCACTTGCTTGCGGATGCAATGCGTTTTTCACTGAAGCCCCATTCACTTCTATGGGGCCAGGGCTCCGTGAAAAACTTAGAATATAGAACATGCTGCATTTTTCACACAATGCAAAACTGATGCGTGAAAAAAAACGCTTATGTACACAGACCCCTTGAATTGAATGGGTCAGGATTCAGTGCGGGTGCTATGCGTTCACATCACGCATTGCACCTGCGCAGAAAACTTGCTCGTGTGTCCAAAGACAATCGTCCAAAAACGTTTTATTGTGTAAAAATTTGAAGTTTTAGGTATCGCCGTGTCTGTAATAACCTGCTGTGTAAAAATATCACATGACCTAATCCCTCAGGTGAACACTGCAATTTTAAATAAAAACGGTGTAAAAAAAGCCATCACAAAAAGTGTAATAGCAAGCGATCAAAAAGTCATATGCACCCTATAATAGTACCAATCAAACTGTCATCTCATCCCGAAAAAAATGAGCCCCTACAAGCTATGGCTTTCAGAATGTGGAGACACTAAAAAATCTTTTTTTTTTCAAAAATGCTTTGTTATTTAAAACTGAAACAAACAACCAAAAAAGTAGTTATATTTGGTATTGTCGCGTCCGTAACAAAATGCTATATTAAAATACCATCTGATCTAACCTGTCAGGTGAATGTTGTAAATAACAAAAAATAAAAACGGTGCCAAAACAGCTATTTTTTGTTACCTTGCCTCACAAAAAGTGTAATATAGAGCAACCAAAAATCATATGTACCCTAAAATAGTACCAACAAAACTGCCACCTTATCCTGTAGTTTCCAAAATGGGGTCACTTTTTAGGAGTTTCTACTCTAGGGGTGCCTCAGGGGGGCTTCAAATGGGACATGGTGTCAAAACAACAGTCCAGCAAAATCTGCCTTCCATAAACCATATGGCTTTCCTTTCCTTCTGCGCAATGCCGTGTGCCCGTACAGCAGTTTACGACCGCATATGGGGTGTTTCTGTAAACTACAGAATCAGGGCAATAAATATTGAGCTTTTTTTGGCTGTTAACCCTTGCTTTGTTAGTGGAAAAAATTGATTAAAATGCAAAAATCTGCCAAAAAAGTGAAATTCTGAAATTTCATCTTTATTTTCCATTAATTCTTGTGGAACACCTAAAGGGTTAAAAAAAGTTTGTAAAATCAGTTTTGTATACCTTGAAGGGTGTAGTTTCTAAAATGGGGTCATTTTTGGGTGGTTTCTATTATGTAAGCCTCACAGAGTGACTTCAGAACTGAACTGGCCCTTAAAAAGTGGGTTTTGGAAATTTTCTGAAAAATTTCAAGATTTGCGTCTAAACTTCCAAGCCTTCTAACGTCCCCAAAAAATAAAATGGCATTCACAAAATGATCCAAACATGTAGTAGACATATGGGGAATGTAAAGTAATAACTATTTTTGGAAGTATTACTATCTATTATAAAAGTAGAGAAATTGAAATTTACTAATTTTCGAATTTTTCCAAATTTTTGGTAATTATTATTATTTTTTTATAAATGAAAATACATTTTTTTAACTCAATTTTACCACTTTTATGAAGTACAATATGTGACGAGAAAACAATCTCAGAATAGCCTGGATAAATAAAAGTCACACATGTCAGATTTGCAAAGAACGGCCTGGTCCTTAAGGTGAAATATGGCAGGGTCCTTAAAGGGTTAAATACCCAGGGATCCTCAGCCATTGGCTGGGGAAGCTTTAGTAAGCATGCGCGCTGGTCCTAAGCAAGATGAGGCTGCAACATGGAGAGGATATTGGCGACCAGGATGGCAGATGGCATGGTGAGTGGAACCGCATCCGTGCCCATGAGGGACAGCAGGAAGACGATGGGTACGAACAGCAGACCTAAAACTGTGCTTGTTACTTGTGATGTATTTATATATGAGCATGGTGTGGCACCACTACTACTGCACATGCACAGTATCCTCTCCATTCACTGCTGTGAGACACCTGAAAACAGCTGAGCCAATGCTTCAAAAGCCCCAAAGCTGTTAATGGAGGGCTAGCCATGCATGTACAGTTTACTCTTCATTCACTTCGGGGCCCCACTCTTACGAATGGTGCGGCCCCAAGAGGTGGGACTTGTACCATTGTTCATTTATGGCATATCCTTTTGATATGCCATAAACAAGCCAGAGCGCTCCAACATAGAAAGAAAAGATCCAGTATTTCAGCTATGTCTACCTCTCGCGAAATAACACTCTGGTCATATGACCAGATTCGAGATCCATGCATAACGATCGAGAGAGACCAGTGACGCACGAACTAAGTGGGACGCCAAACATCGAGACCACGGGAATATGAAAAGTTACTGTGAGTAAAAATCGAATATTTGGATTGCGGGAAAATCATCACTAACCTGTGAGTAAAAACTTTGTGTTTAATCAGATACTCAATCGAATATTTGAATTGGACATTTCCGAATATTTTAAAAAGTGCCTTGAATGTTTTTTTCTGTGACATTGCTTATAAGAAAATGGATATGAGTGAAGACCAAAAGAGACCAATATAAGTATAAGGAATAGACTGCTTGGATGAACTTTACCTTTGGTTTATGGGATACATTATATACTTTTCTCATTATTCTCATTCAGGAATTACGGTCCTCTTCATTTTGGACTTTTATTCATTTTATTGAAGTTTTTAGATTTTAGGTATTTTTAGGGATTATTGCAATTGTAATTGTTTATTGCTGCAGCGATTGTGAAATATTATTACATTGTATTTTTAGCCAACGTGCCATATTAAATATTGTGTATTACCTAGATCAAATTATTGTTTTATTTCCGTACGCGGAGTGCCAGTCTCATAATATACTAACAACTGATTGAGGCCTGCCATATATCAGCTTCCACAAAATAGTGATAGAGGTTTTCCATATACCTGCGTCCACAAAATTAATGCTTGAGGGTAATTTTGGCATCGGATCAGGAAGAGGAGGTATCAACGGTTGCCACCCAGCAGTCTGACGACAGTACCCAGATCAGCCCAAGTAGGGTGGTCCCTGCTGTTGCTGCCTACCCCGAGATCTCTAATGTCAGTGATGGTGAAGGTGACGATGATGACGTGTTGATGGACGTCACGTGGGTGCCCACAAGAGAGGAAGAGGAGGGGAGTTCAGAGGGAGAGACGGAGCAGCAGACAGGGAGGAGAAGGAGGAGAAGCAGGCAGAACTCGCAGTGTACAGGAAGCAAAAAGCAGACTGCAATTGTATCTGGAGTGAGCCATCTACCATGCACGGTCACATCTTGCGCTCCCAGGACGCCAGCACATGGCTCCACAGTGTGGGCTTTTATTAAATTGTCAGCTGCTGACAATAGTGTTGCCATCTGCAGTCTGTGCTGTCAACGCATCAGTCACGGTAAGCCCAACATTCACCTAGGCACGACCGCCTCAAGAAGGCACCTGGCACAAGGTAGGCTTCCGTGGCCCAAATGTTCGAGCGTAAAAAAATGATGACGCCGGATAGTCCTCTTGCCCAACGGCTGACCGCTGGCTTGTCAGAACTGCTAGCCCGCCAACTACTGCTATATAAATTGGTGGACTCGGAGGCCTTTAGAAAATTTGTGGTCATTGGCACACCGCAATGGAAGGTCCCCGGAAGGAAATATTTCTCCCAGAAGGGCATCCCTGAACTATATGGTCACGTTCAGCAGCAAGTTAATATATCTCTGGCACACAGTGTCGGTGCCAAGAAACATCTGACCACAGACACGTGGTCTAGCAAACACGGGCACGGAAGGTACATAACTTTTACTGCCCACTGGGTGAACCATCTGACGACCATCAAGCATGTAACCCGTGGCACCCATGTGGATTTGGTATTACTGCCACGGATTGCATGCAGGCCTGCCTCTTCTCCTTCTCCTCCTACTTATCTTCCGTCTCCTCCTCGGCTGACTCCTGCTTTTCCACTGCTACCGCCTCTTCCGCTGCACCCCTCAAGCTCCCCAGAACCTATTCAATGTGCCAGGTGAGACGTTGCCGTGCCGTGCATGGCACACGTCCTGAACTTAGTCGTGCAGCGATTTGTTACCAAATACCCCGGGGTCCAGGACGTCTTGCGGCAGGCCAGGAAAATCTCTGGCCATTTTAGAGACATTACACGCCCATGGCTCGCCTTGCTGACGTTCAGTGGCGACACCAATTGCCCGTCAGACATCTGATTTGTGACTGCCCTACGTGCTGGAACTCCACCTTGTATATGCTTGATAGGCTGCTCCAGCAGAAACGTGCCATTAAAGACTACCTGTACGAACTCTGCGGTAGGACAGGTTCTCGGGAGCTTGGTTTTTTTTCACCGCGCCAGTGGCTGCTCATTTTTGAAGCATGCAGACTGGTCAGTCGCAGCCAGGGCGCCATCAGTGACATTGTACCATATGCCTTCTTTCTGGAGCGTGCATTTCGTCGTGTCATTGATCAAGCCGTCGTGGAGCAGGAGCTGGAAGATGAGGAAGTCGCAATGCTTAATGAATTCCCAGGGGGGGCTACTCCATCTGAGACAATTCAGCAGGAGTCTGAAGAGGAGTCAGAGGAGGATGGTGCCTGGGGGGAGGAGGAGGAGCAAGAAGAGCAGGCTTTAAACTTTTCGGGGATCCCTGGTGTTGTCCATGGCTAGGGGGAGGAGACCAAGGACGACATTCTCCTGGGCGATGAGCAGGAGCCAGGGCGCTCCACCACTTCCAATTTAGTGCAAATGGAGGTCTTCATGCTCCAGTGTTTGAAGAGGGACCCCCGTATAAAAAGCATAAAGGTCAAGGACCAGTACCGGGTGGCAATGTACTTAGACCCCCGGTACAAACACAAAATGGCGGACATGTTACCAGCATCACAGAGGGCTGTCAGAATGCAGCACTTCATGGCTTTGCTTTGAGAAATGCTGAATTCTGCTGTTGCAGGCGCTGGCAGAGGAATTTCCACCCACAGCGAAACAGGTGCGGGTACCAATTCTACCGCGCCTGCAAGAAGAGGGCGGTTTGAAGATGTGTCGGTCGCTTCGGATATGAGATCATTCTTGCAGCCAACCCATCGACAGCCGCCCTCTGGATCCAGCCTCAGGGAACGCCTAGACTGACAGGTGTCCGACTACATCGGGTTAATGGCCGATGTGGACGCTCTGAGAAGCGAGGAACCCCTTGACTACTGGGTGTGCAGGCTTGACCTGTGGCCAGAGCTGGCACAATTTGCCATGGAACTCTTGGCTTGCCCCTCGTTGAGTGTCCTGTCCAAAAGGAAGTTCAGCGCAGCATGGGGGATCGTGACTGATAAGCGCACTCACCTAGCTCACGACAGTGTGGACTACCTCACATTTATAAAAATGAATGAGGCATGGATCTCAGAGGAATTTAACACCTGTGATGACCACATGTAATTGAATTTCCTCGTACCAGCCCACACATATCCGCCCACACTCAGAACAAAGAATGGTCCTTGCCTTATGTATATACAGCAGCATAAAAGGCCTTTTATGTCAGGTGAATGCCTAATTTTTGGGGCCTGTACTAGCCGACAGTTACATATTTATCCTTTGACTGCCTAATGTACCTCCAGTCACAGAATCCAAAGTTCTTTGCTGTCAGGTGAATGCCTATTGGCTAATTTTTGGGGCCTGTACTGAC
The DNA here is from genome assembly GCF_905171765.1 of Bufo bufo. NCBI lineage: Eukaryota > Metazoa > Chordata > Amphibia > Anura > Bufonidae > Bufo > Bufo bufo. The sequence goes on from NC_053389.1 coordinate 290,729,719, forward strand.
CGACAGTTACATATTTATCCTGTGACTGCCTAATGTACCTCCAGCCACAGAATCCAAAGTTCTTTGCTGTCGGGTGAATGTCTATTGCCTAATTTTGGGGCCTGTACTGGCCGACAGTTACATATTTATCCTGTGACCGCCTAATGTACCTCTAGCCACAGAATCCAAAGTTCTGTGCTGTCAGGTGAATGCCTATTGGCAAATTTTTGTGGTCTGTACTGGCCGACAGTTACATATTTATCCTGTGACCGCCTAATGTACCTCCAGCCACAGAATCCAAAGTTCTGTGCTATCAGGTGAATGCCTATTGGCTAATTTTTGGGACCTGTACTGGCCGACAGTTACATATTTATCCTGTGACCGCCTAATGTACCTCCAGCCACAGAATCCAAAGTTATTTGCTGTCAGGTGAATGCCTATTGGCTAATTTTTGGGGCCTGTACTGGCCAACAGTTACATTTTTTTATCTCTAGCAACATAATCACACCCTTGTCTCACTCCTCTGCCTCTCATTATGGTGGCGTATGAACCGAATTCACCATAAGGACCTTCTAATGTCACAGGGTCATTTGACTGTGCCCCCCACCCGTACTGTGCCCCTCACCTAGTACTGGGCCCCCTTATACACTGCATTTTGCCCTCTTACCACACCCTGTGCAGTGCCCCTAGTCATTCCCTGTACTGAGCCCTCTTATACCCTTTTATCCTGTCACGGTATGGCGGTGTCATCCGGTCAATGTATGGCGGTGATATCCAATAACTAGATGGCCATAACTGTATCCCTTTCCCTGCCCACGGCATCCTTTTTTAGACCTGGCATGAGCAGGAAAAAAATGCAGAATGCGGTGCTAAGGACCTTTGCGCCACAATCTGTGTCAGAAATATGCCTAACATAGACGTATTTCTATATAATAAATGACCACCTAATTGTATTATCATTGGGGGTAGGGCTAATATCTTTATATTATGTAGATTCTAGTGTACAGTCCTGATCAAAAGTTTAAGACCACTTGAAAAATGGCAAAAAATCATATTTAGCATGGCTGGATCTTAACAAGGTTCCAAGTAGAGCTTCAACATGCAACAAGAAGAAATGGGAGTGAGACAAAACATTTTTTGAGCATTCAATTTAATGAAAACAACGAATAAACTGAAACAGGCTGTTTTTCAGCTGATCAAAAGTTTAGGACCACACCTCCAAAAAAAATACGAAACCCCCCCAAAACAGAAATCCAACTTCCAAACATGAACTCAGTAATGAGTAGCTACGCTGTTATTGTTTATCACTTCCGAAATTCGTTTTGTCATGGTTGATGCAAGCGTTTCCATGAGGTGAGTGGGAGCATTTCTCCAAGTGGTGAAGACGGCCGCACACTGTCTCGAACTGTTGTCCATTTTTGTAAACTTCCCTTGCCATCCATCCCCAAAGGTTCTCAATTGGATTTAGATCAGGGGAACATGCAGGATGGGCCAAAAGAGTGATGTTATTCTCCTGGAAGAAGTCCCTTGTTTTGCGGGCATTGTGTACTGTAGCGTTGTCCTGTTGAAAAACCCAGTCGTTACCACACAGACGAGGAGTGCTCTCTGCAACATCTGGACATAGCCAGCGGCCGTTTGACGCCCCTGCACTTCCTGAAGCTCCATTGTTCCACTGAAGGAAAAAGCACCCCAGAAAAACATCTCAGGTGGGATCTGCTTGTCATGCCAGTAACGTTGGAAACCATCAGGACCATCAAGGTTACATTTTTTCTCATCAGAGAATAAAACTTTCTTCCACCTTTGAATGTCCCATGTTTGGTGCTCTCTTGCAAAGTCCAAACGAGCAGTTCTGTGGCGTTCAAGGAGACGAGGTCTTTGAAGACGTTTTTTGTTTTTGAAGCCCTTCAGTCTTAGATGCCGTCTGATGGTTATGGGGCTGCAGTCAGCACCAGTAAGGGCCTTAATATGGGTCGAGGCTCGTCCAGTGTCTTGACGGACAGCCAATTGGATCCTCCGGCTCAGTGCTGATTAAATTTTTTTGGGTCTTCCACTTGACTTTTTTGTTCCATAACCCTCAGGATCATTTAAGAAATTCCAAATGACTGTCTTAGGCCTCTTTCACACGGGCGTTGCGGAAAAATGTGCGGGTGCGTTGCGGGAACACCCGCGATTTTTCCGCGCGAGTGCAAAACATTGTAATGCGTTTTGCACTCGCGTGAGAAAAATCGCGCGTGTTTGGTACCCAAACCCGAACTTCTTCACAGAAGTTCGGGCTTGGGATCGGTGTTCTGTAAATAGTATTATTTTCCCTTATAACATGGTTATAAGGGAAAATAATAGCATTCTGAATACAGAATGCTAAGTAAAACAGGGCTGGAGGGGGTTAAAAAAAATAAAAAATCATTTAACTCACCTTAATTCACTTGCTCGCGATGCCGGGCATCTCCGTCTGACTCTTTTACTGTATAGGACCTGTGGAGAGCATTAACTATAGTTTAAGGACCTGGGATGACGTCACTCTGGTCATCACATGGTACGTCACATGATCTTTTACCATGGTGAATCACCATGGTAAAAGATCATGTGACGTACCATGTGATGACCGGAGTGACGTCATCCCAGGTCCTTAAACTATAGTTAATTCAGTGCGGGTGCAATGCGTTCACCTCCCGCATCGCATCCGCGCGGAATACTCGCTCGTGTGAAAGGGGCCTTACTGCGTCCCACCTCAGCAGCGATGGCGCGCTGTGAGAGACCCTGTTTATGCAGTTCAACAACCCGACCACGTTCAAAAAGGGAGAGTTTTTTTGCCTTTGCCATCACAACGTGTGACTACCTGACAGAAAATGACAATGAATCCACATCTATGCACAGATTTGGCCTTTTAAAGGCATGTGGTCCTAAAATTTGGATCAGCTGAAAAACAGCCTGTTTCAGTTTAATCGTTATTTTCAATTAATTGAATGCTCAAAAAATGTTTTGTCTCACTCTCATTTTTTCTTGTTGCATGTTGAAGCTCTACTTGGAACCTTGTTAAGATCCTGCTAAATAAGATTTTTTGCCATTTTTCAAGTGGTCTTAAACTTTTGATCAGGACTGCATTATACTGTGCTCTGTATTTCCCAGTAGAAAATAATCCTTGAGAAACACAGTCCTCATTCCTGACCACCAGGACCAGGTCGCGCTGTCAGTACATGGCGGCCTCCCATGCTGCTCCGCTGTGTACTGGTGCTTACACTAGGGCTGGGTTCACATCCTATTTTTGCCATCCATTTAATGCATACCAAAAATGTATGCGTTAACAGATGCCTCAGACTGATGCCGTACAGTGGCGTCCATTCACCATACAGTTCCATGGTAGAAAAAAAAATTACGTTAACGTATGCATTTTTTTTATGTACTCTGCAGGATACAAAAACGTGGAGTGCTGCACATTTGTATACATCAAACCGATAGGAAATAAAATCTTTCTAGTCTGCAGCAGGGCACATTTTTGAGAGTTTCCCTTTAAGACGCATAATAATGGCCCCTGATTAAAATACATATTTTTTGTGGGAATCTTTGCCAATGATCCCCCTCTGGTATATCACTTTCCATGTTGTGGGACTATTTGTGTACTTCTAGTAAGTGTTTGCTGGCTGCAAATATGACCTGAAGGTTTTTCAGGTTTCGCCTGCCATTAATGTGAATGGAGAACGCGCGGTTCGCAAACATTTGATTGCGAACACGCATTCGCCGATGTTCATCCATCACTACTCATCATATCATCACGTGTGCAGATGCCAACTTTGCCATTCTTAAAGACTATCTTATCTTCACCAATCTGTTTATAATATACACTATAGCACAGGTGCTCGCTCTCTGCAGTTCTTCATCATTCATGCCCTCAAGCATCAACTGAACTAGTTCTAACACCAGTCTCTAAATGTTGCTTTTACAACCATACAACCATTTAATACATCTACATCAAACACATACTTTAACCCAGTGCTGCTCAGCAACTACCACGCGAGTATCTGTAGTTATCCTTTTATTGTCCTTGACCAACCACATAATTAACAGCAAGTTCTACCACTAGACTATGTAATATGGTCAAAAGAATTTTTTTATTTTTTTGAAGGAACGTGCAAGTGCACTTGTAAGTTGCCTCAATAACCCAGGACAAAGTTTGTGACTTACTTTACATGGGTTAAATATCTCCGAGGTACAGTACATACTTATTATACAGGCCAGCATTCCTGTTTTTATCATATGTAGATTTTCACTGATTGCATGCAAACCTGCAGGTGTGTCTGCACGGGGCGCGGTCGCGTCAGGAGAACATTGCTACATTTCTGTGTGTGCTCCGATACATGTAACAGGTAAATAGACCAGAGCAGAATATTCATTGGACAGATCTGTTACGGCACAGTCACAGCAGATTCTGCAGAGCATAAGGCCTCTGGACACCGAACCTTTTCAGGTAAGGCAAAAAAAATTATGCTTTCTTTTTCCTGGACTAATATCAAGATAACACCTTAAAGGGGAACTCCAATTTTGGAGAACTTCATCCTGGATGCAGTAGTTGTACTATTTAAGATCTGGGGCCCTCAACCAAGGACTCTAGGATTTCCTAAACTCTCTTATGAACCTTGCAGGAAACATGTTCTCATTGAAATAAACTGTATATATAGCCAGAGAGCTCCTAAGTTCCATTGGGAAACATTCAATTTGCATACAACATGAGGATTGCGTTTTTCATTTGCGTCTCCTTTTAGTCTTGTAAAGATTAACTGAAAATGGATGAAAACAAATAACAATAGATGATTTTTGGGGCTATTTTAGCACATTGGTGGTCCCAATCCAGAAAAATGATTGTGCATGTGTCTTTTATTTTTGCACCCAGGTTCCATTTACTCTAATAGTGTGTGCCAGTGACAGATACCCCATAAATACATAAACCTCAGATCCCTTCATAAATGACTTAGGTCGCCCCATCCAGTGTCCCATATTCCCCATGGAATAAGTCCGTATGACTCAGGTGACCAAACAAGTGTCTCAGGTATCGGTACCTCAGTTTTGGATTTCTCTGATCCCGCCATGTCTTCTTTTATTCCAAAACCACCCTAGATTTTGGCAATTGTCCACTTTTGGATACCTCCAACATCCGACCTACCCCTATATACAATACACATGTACTTCTATTAAATATGACTGATCCATATCTTAAGAACATATTGGGGATATTGCTTAGACAGCAGTTCTGTAAAAATATTATTTCTTGTGGAGTCTTGAAGAGTCTACTTATCCTAAGATGTATCCTCCTTAGAACACATTTTTACTCATAGAATTAATCTGTATAAAAAATTCAGTAACTTTGTACTATGAATGTATATGTTACCTTAGGTATCTTGTACTTATCCTGAATTAAGCCTGTATCAGACGAGGTGACTGTTGGCAAGTTCATCGTTAATGAGCATTCGCAGGAACACTCGTTATCAAATATTTGGCAGTCTAATCCTGCCGCTCGTTTATCAGGCAATTCAGATTTTTAAGCATGTTGTGGAGGAGATCGCTGCATGTAATAGCAGTGGTCCCCTCCACTGGTGAGCAGGCGATTGCCAGGAAGGCATGCTTCCCTCCCGATAATAATCTGCTAGATTGTTTAATCTAATACAGCCGTCACAGTCTGTATTATACTCTAAAGCTGCATGCATAATTCTGCAGGCGTTCACAGCTGTAATCATGGGCGGACTGGCCATACACCCTACAGGAAATCTCCCAGTGGGCTGATGGCCAGGGGGCTGCCTAAGCCCTACTCATGGCCGCTGGCCAAGTACATAATGATCTGATGCTCTCAGCATTAATTAATGCTAGGAGTATCAGGTACTTATGCACTGGCCAACAGCCACAGGTGCCCTCCTGTATCAGCGTCCACAGTATGCTGATAGGACAGCATTTTATGCTGTGGTTTAGCTAGGGTGGTATTTTATGCTGCACTACGGTATTGCTGACCCTAACTACTTCTATTGTCCCTGCCTACTTGTGTTGCCCCGCCTTTTGTCAATTTGGACTCTCCTACAATTTGGGAGAACTTTTAGTTTTTTTTTTCCAGGGCCACTTTAAATTCCCAGTCTGTTCCCTGGCTGTAATCTCCCAGTATTCCTTTCTGCAAACTGGTGTAAAGTAAAACTGGCTTAGTTGCCCATAGCAACCAATCAGATTCCACCTTTCATGTTCCAAAGGAGCTGTCCAAAATGAAAGGTGGAATCTGGTTGGTTGCTATGGGCAACTAATCTAGTTCTATTTAACACCAGTTTGATAAATTTTCCCCGTAGTCATTACACTTGACCACCTCCGGACTGCCTAATGCAGATTCGCATTCCGGAGGTGGCAGCCCTGCGCAGAGTCACGCATATATGCGTCATCTCGCGCGAGCCGAGATTTCCTGTGAACGCGCGCACACAGGCGCGCGCGCTCACAGGAACGGACGGTAAGAGAGTGGATCTCCAGCCTGCCAGCGGCGATCGTTCGCTGGCAGACTGGAGATGTGTTTTTTTTAACCCCTAACAGGTATATTAGACGCTGTTTTGATAACAGCGTCTAATATACCTGCTACCTGGTCCTCTGGTGGTCCCCTTTGTTTGGATCGACCACCAGAGGACACAGGTAGCTCAGTAATATGTTGCACCAAGCACCACACTACACTACACCCCCCCTGTCACTTATTAACCCCTTATTCACCCTTGATCACCCTTGATCACCCCATATAGACTCCCTGATCACCCCCCTGTCATTGATTACCCCCCTGTCATTGATCAACCCCCTGTAAAGCTCCATTCAGATGTCCGCATGATTTTTACGGATCCACTGATAGATGGATCGGATCCGCAAAACGCATACAGACTTCTGAATGGAGCCTTACAGGGGCGTGATCAATGACTGTGGGGATCACCCCATATAGACTCCCTGATCACCCCCCTGTCATTGATTACACCCCTGTCATTGATCACCCCCCTGTAAAGCTCCATTCAGATGTCCGCATGATTTTTACGGATCCACTGATAGATGGATCGGATCCGCAAAACGCATACGGACGTCTGAATGGAGCCTTACAGGGGCGTGATCAATGACTGTGGTGATCACCCCATATAGACTCCCTGATCACCCCCCTGTCATTGATTACCCCCCTGTCATTGATCAACCCCCTGTAAAGCTCCATTCAGATGTCCGCATGATTTTTACGGATCCACTGATAGATGGATCGGATCCGCAAAACGCATACGGACTTCTGAATGGAGCCTTACAGGGGCGTGATCAATGACTGTGGTGATCACCCCATATAGACTCCCTGATCACCCCCCTGTCATTGATTACACCCCTGTCATTGATCACCCCCCTGTAAAGCTCCATTCAGATGTCCGCATGATTTTTACGGATCCACTGATAGATGGATCGGATCCGCAAAACACATACGGACTTCTGAATGGAGCCTTACAGGGGCGTGATCAATGACTGTGGTGATCCCCCAATATAGACTCCCTGATCACCCCCCTGTCATTGATTACACCCCTGTCATTGATCACCCCCCTGTAAAGCTCCATTCAGATGTCCGCATGATTTTTACGGATCCACTGATAGATGGATCGGATCCGCAAAACGCATACAGACTTCTGAATGGAGCCTTACAGGGGCGTGATCAATGACTGTGGTGATCACCCCATATAGACTCCCTGATCACCCCCCTGTCATTGATTACCCCCATGTCATTGATCAACCCCCTGTAAAGCTCCATTCAGATGTCCGCATGATTTTTACGGATCCACTGATAGATGGATCGGATCCGCAAAACAAATACAGGCGTCTCCCTGGAGCCTTCCAGGGGGGGTGATCACCCCATATAGACTCCCTGATCACCCCCCTGTCATTGATCACCCCCCTGTCATTGATCACCCCCCTGTCAGGCTGCATTCAGATGTCCGTATGATTTTTACGGATCCACGGATACATGGATCGGATCCGCAAAACACATACGGACATCTGAATGGAGCCTTACAGGGGGGTGATCAATGACAGGGGGGTGATCACCCCATATAGACTCTCTGATCACCCCCCCTGTCATTGATCACCCCCCTGTCATTGATCACCCCCCTGTCATTGATCACCCCCCTGTCATTCATCACCCCTCTGTAAGGCTCCATTCAGACATTTTTTTGGCCCAAGTTAGCGGAATTATTATTTTTTTTTCTTACAAAGTCTCATATTCCACTAACTTGTGTCAAAAAATAAAATCTCACATGAACTCACCATACCCCTCACGGAATCCAAATGCGTAAATTTTTTTAGACATTTATATTCCAGACTTCTTCTCACGCTTTAGGGCCCCTAGAATGCCAGGGCAGTATAAATACCTCACATGTGACCCCATTTCGGAAAGAAGACACCCCAAGGTATTCCGTGAGGGGCATATTGAGTCCATGAAAGATTGAAATTTTTGTCCCAAGTTAGCGGAAAGAGAAACTTTGTGAGAAAAAAATAAAAAATATCAATTTCCGCTAACTTGTGCCAAAAAAAAAAAATTTTGAGGAACTCGCCATGCCCCTCATTGAATACCTTGGGGTGTCTTCTTTCCAAAATGGGGTCACATGTGGGGTATTTATACTGCCCTGGCATTCTAGGGGCCCCAAAGCGTGAGAAGAAGTCGGGGATCCAAATGTCTAAAAATGCCCTCCTAAAAGGAATGTGGGCCCCTTTGCCCACCTAGGCTGCAAAAAAGTGTCACACATCTGGTATCTCCGTATTCAGGAGAAGTTGGGGAATGTGTTTTGGGTTGTCATTTTACATATACCCATGCTGGGTGAGAGAAATATCTTGGCAAAAGACAACTTTGTATAAAAAAATGGGAAAAGTTGTCTTTTGCCAAGATATTTCTCTCACCCAGCATGGGTATATGTAAAATGACACCCCAAAACACATTCCCCAACTTCTCCTGAGTACGGAGATACCACATGTGTGACACTTTTTTGCAGCCTAGGTGGGCAAAGGGGCCCACATTCCAAAGAACACCTTTAGGATTTCACAGGTCATTTACCTACTTACCACACATTAGGGCCCCTGGAAAATGCCAGGGCAGTATAACTACCCCACAAGTTACCACATTTTTGAAAGAAGACACCCCAAGGTATTCCGTGAGGGGCATGGCGAGTTCCTAGAATTTTTTATTTTTTTTCACAAGTTAGTGGAAAATGATGATTTATTTTTTTATTTTTTTTTCTTACAAAGTCTCATATTTCACTAACTTGTGACAAAAAATAAAAACTTCCATGAACTCACTATGCCCATCAGCAAATACCTTGGGGTGTCTTCTTTCCAAAATGGGGTCACTTGTGGGGTAGTTATACTGCCCTGGCATTCTAGGGGCCCAAATGTGTGGTAAGGAGTTTGAAATCAAATTCTGTAAAAAATGACCAGTGAAATCCGAAAGGTGCTCTTTGGAATATGGGCCCCTTTGCCCACCTAGGCTGCAAAAAAGTGTCACACATCTGGTATCTCCGTATTCAGGAGAAGTTGGGGAATGTGTTTTGGGGTGTCATTTTACATATACCCATGCTGGGTGAGAGAAATATCTTGGCAAAAGACAACTTTGTATAAAAAAATGGGAAAAGTTGTCTTTTGCCAAGATATTTCTCTCACCCAGCATGGGTATATGTAAAATGACACCCCAAAACACATTCCCCAACTTCTCCTGAGTACGGAGATACCACATGTGTGACACTTTTTTGCAGCCTAGGTGGGCAAAGGGGCCCACATTCCAAAGAACACCTTTAGGATTTCACAGGTCATTTACCTACTTACCACACATTAGGGGCCCTGGAAAATGCCAGGGCAGTATAACTACCCCACAAGTGACCCCATTTTTGAAAGAAGACACCCCAAGGTATTCCGTGAGGGGCATGGCGAGTTCCTAGAATTTTTTATTTTTTGTCACAAGTTAGTGGAAAATGATGATTTTTTTTTTTTTTTTTTCTTACAAAGTCTCATATTTCACTAACTTGTGACAAAAAATAAAAACTTCCATGAACTCACTATGCCCATCAGCGAATACCTGGGGGTGTCTTCTTTCCAAAATGGGGTCACTTGTCGGGTAGTTATACTGCCCTGGCATTCTAGGGGCCCAAATGTGTGGTGAGGAGTTTGAAATCAAATTCTGTAAAAAATGACCAGTGAAATCCGAAAGGTGCTCTTTGGAATATGAGCCCCTTTGCCCACCTAGGCTGCAAAAAAGTGTCACACATGTGGTATCTCCGTATTCAGGAGAAGTTGGGGAATGTGTTTTGGGGTGTCATTTTACATATACCCATGCTGGGTGAGAGAAATATCTTGGCAAAAGACAACTTTTACCATTTTTTTATACAAAGTTGTCTTTTGCCAAGATATTTCTCTCACCCAGCATGGGTATATGTAAAATGACACCCCAAAACACATTCCCCAACTTCTCCTGAATACGGAGATACCACATGTGGGACACTTTTTTGCAGCCTAGGTGGGCAAAGGGGCCCACATTCCAAAGAGCACCTTTCGGATTTCACCAGCCATTTTTTACAGAATTTGATTTCAAACTCCTTACCACACATTTGGGCCCCTAGAATGCCAGGGCAGTATAACTACCCCACAAGTGACCCCATTTTGGAAAGAAGACATCCCAAGGTATTCGCTGATGGGCATAGTGAGTTCATGGAAGTTTTTATTTTTTGTCACAAGTTAGTGGAATATGAGACTTTGTAAGAAAAAAAAAAAAAAAATCATCATTTTCCGCTAACTTGTGACAAAAAATAAAAAGTTATATGAACTCACTATGCCCATCAGCGAATACCTTAGGGTGTCTACTTTCCGAAATGGGGTCATTTGTGGGGTGTTTGTACTGTCTGGGCATTGTAGAACCTCAGGAAACATGACAGGTGCTCAGAAAGTCAGAGCTGCTTCAAAAAGCGGAAATTCACATTTTTGTACTATAGTTTGTAAACGCTATAACTTTTACCCAAACCATTTTTTTTTTACCCAAACATTTTTTTTTATCAAAGACATGTAGAACAATAAATTTAGAGCAAAATTTATATATGGATCTCGTTTTTTTTGCAAAATTTTACAACTGAAAGTGAAAAATGTCATTTTTTTGCAAAAAAATCGTTAAATTTCGATTAATAACAAAAAAAGTAAAAATGTCAGCAGCAATGAAATACCACCAAATGAAAGCTCTATTAGTGAAAAGAAAAGGAGGTAAAATTCATTTGGGTGGTAAGTTGCATGACCGAGCAATAAACGGTGAAAGTAGTGTAGGTCAGAAGTGTAAAAAGTGGCCTGGTCTTTCAGGGTGTTTAAGCACTGGGGGCTGAGGTGGTTAAAGGAGTTGTCTGAGTTCAAATTTATTTGGGAAAAAAACTGCAAGGAGGCTGTTAAAATAATAAATAATAATAAAAAACCCACAGTCACCTTCCCAAGCCCCCTCCGATCCAGTGCTGCTCCATCCCCTCCGCTGGACTGCAGCCGTGAAGTAAAGTTTTGGCTGCACTTTTAGTATACAGGTACGTCACCACTGCAGCCCAAACATTACTCCATGGCTGCATCCTGGCAGAGAGGACAGAGCAGTAGCGCTGGAATGGAGGGGGTGAATTTAGATTTCTTTCATTATTTTAAGAGCCTCCCTACAGTCTAAGGCTACTTTCACACTCGCGTATTTTGCGGATCCATCATCGATCTTTAAAAACGCTTCCATTACAATAATACAACCGCATGCATCCATCATGAACGGATCTGTTTGTATTTTCTGTAACATAGCCAAGACGGATCCATCATGAACGCCATTGAAAGTCAATGGGGGACGGATCAGTTTTCTATTGTGCCAGATTGTCAGAGAAAACGGATCAGTCCCCATTGACTTACATTGTGTGCCAGGACGGATCCGTTTGGCTGTTTCGTCAAGCGGACAGCAAAACGCTGCAGGCAGCGCTTTGGTGTCCGCCTCCAGAGCGGAATGGAGATTGATCGGAGGCAACCTGATGCGTTCTGAGCGGATCCTTTTCCATTCAGAATGTATTAGGGCAAAACTGATTCGTTTTGGACCGCTTGTGAGAGCCCATGACGGATCTCACAAACGGAAAACCAAAACGCGAGCTTAAGGCTGGCCATACACATCACATAGCTGTTGACCCAGAGCTGAACGTTATCTCTTCCAACCCATCATTCAAGCATGCATGTGCTTTGAACAGTGAAAGGTAAGAAATCCACTGCCAGAAATGTTTCATCGAAAACAAAAGGATTGGGCAGTTGAAATGTAAAGCCTGTATTAGACTGGCCAATTGTCGGGCAGTTTATTGTTAGCGATGATCTGACAGTTTAATACTGCCACCAATTACCAGATGAATGAGCAAACCTTCATCAGGCAATCCAGATCTTTAAAGGGAACCTGTCACCTCAAAAATGCATCTACACCCGCCAGCAGTACCTCTTGGTAGCCCACAGCCTATTAATAATCATATGTTTCATCCTGTTGTCTGATGCTGCGTAAGTTCAAAAAACTTGGTTTTCTTCTCCATTAGCGCTATAGTGTCGGCCAGCTTGAAAGTCAAGGGGGCAGCGGCCTCCTTGCTTCAAGTCAAGGTAACCACGCCCCCTAACCGTCCCCTCTTGCCTGAGACTGACAGCCTGCAGTGCGGCCGCGATTCCCCAAGTCTTGCGCATGCGCGGTGCGCTCTGTAATAATGCGCTATCCCATCTCCTGCTGCCGCTGTTAGCCAGGTTTCAGCGGCGCAATGCGCATGCGCGAGACTTGGGGAATGGCGGCTGCACTGCAGGCTGTCACTCTCAGGCAAGAGAGGACGATTAGGGGATGTGGTTACCTTGACTTGAAGCAAGAAGGCCGCTGCCCCTTGACCTCAAGCTGGCCGGCACTATAGCGCTGATGGAGAATAAAACCATGTTTTTTGAACTTATGCAGCATCGGACAACAGGATGAAACATATGATTATTTACAGGCTGTGGGCTACTATGAGGTACTGCTGGCAGGTGTAGATGCATTTTTGAGGTGACAGGTTCCCTTTAAGCATGCTTAAAAATCATCATTTGCCGGTGGCAGATCGTGCTGTGGAGGAGATTGCTGCAGGTAACAGCATCGGTCTCCTCCACTACCGAGCAGGCGATTGCTGGGAAGGAACGCTTCCCTTCTGACAATGGCATGCCTAATCTGGCTGTCTATTACAGCCTTTACTGCCTGGTGCTTATCTCCTCTGCCATCTGCCATCAGTAGAGAGTGCCGAGAGGCCCCCATACACGTTAGATGGTTAGCTGGTCTGGCTGACATTTATCTAATGTATATGGCCAGTTTAACATTGTGAAGTAAACTGCTTTATGGGCAAAAATAACCCAAACAACATTAGCTTAGCTGTTAGGGGTGTGTATGTCAATAAGCTAGTCGACTGTTTCCATTAGCGACCAGTAGAATTGTGAACTCAGCTCTGGACTCTGTACAAGATAATTAAATGTAATGGGAATATTACTCAATTTTTTTGTAGATTAAACTGAGGTGTTTAAAGGGAGTCTGTCATCAAAATGTCACCTTCTGCTCTGCTTACCTAACACTGTAGCACAAATAAATATTATTTAAATGGCACCTTTGTTCTTTTCTTCCAATGTTCATAAACAGCAAAAATGTGGTTTTAATGATATGGAAATGAGGGCTCGGAAGTGCCCAGGGGCGGCGTTTGGGCAGTAAGTGCCCAGACCCCTCTGCCTTCTGCGTGCATAACTTCTCCCTAACCCCTCATCTGGCCCACCCTGCAATCCCTGCATCATCCTGTTGAGTGGCCGAGATCCTGCGAGTGAGTAGATCACCGCCAGCGCCAGCTATCCCTAGTGGAATGCCGTTAGCATGCGCACTGCTCTGAGCGCCCACCGTGGTTGAACATTTTGCACGCCCGAGCCTGGCCGTGTACTGCACAAGCACGGCATCTCGGCCACTCAACAGGATAATGCAAGAGGGTTACAGAGCGGGCCACACGAGGTGTTAGGGAGGAGTTGTGCACAAAGAAGGGCGTTTGGCAGGTGTGCACCTAGCCTTTCTGCTGCCTGAAGCGAAAATTTAAAAAGCTCCCCCCCCCCACCCATACCAAATTCTCAACCTAACCCCTTCCCTCCTAACATTACGTATATCACTACAGAACATATAGGGTAATACAGCGCCACATACCTCTTACATCCAGTGATCTCACTTTTGATGTAGATGTTCTCTTTCCTCATCTTCTCCTTTCAGACCTCCAGACCAGACCACCATTTTTCAGCCATTACTCGTCTCTGCAGTTTGACCAAAAAAATCTTAGTTTACTACTTTTCCGTCATCCTCCCATCTTCTGGACAAATCATCCTACCACCCCCAATACTGTGCCGCTGTGCTCCCCAATATTATACTGCAGAAACAGATACCCCCCCCCCCCCCCGATAATACTAGTGCCATGCAGATAGTGCCCTTTAATAATTATTTGCATGCAGTGTCCTAAAATAACTACACCCAGCAAATAGTGCCCCTGACACTAATAGTATAACGTCCCCCAAAAATAATTGTGGTAAGCTGATACTGTGCCAGGGTGCTCCCACAGTAATAGAGCTCCCAAAAGTCCCACCAATAGTAATAATTCTCTTCTAGAGCACACATGGTAGTAATAGTGCTCCTACAGTGCCTCCAACATGTCCCCACTGTGCCCCAGTAATCATGTTCCCCATAGACCCCCAGTAGTAATAAAGCCCATGATACCCCCCAGTAGTAATAATTCTTCTTATAATGTGACAGTACAAAAAATGCCCCCTTAAAATGGGTGCCAGTGCAAAAAAATACCCCCTTTTAATGCCCTCAGTTGAGCTAATGTCCCCATAGTGCCCCTATAATGTGCCAGTATAAAATGCCCCATATATAGTGCCCCAGTAGATGCCCTCAGTGTCCCCCATAATTTGCAAGTATAAAATACCCCTTCTTAGTGCCCCCCATAGATGACCCCATAGTATTCCTCTCCCCCCTTCCCCATAGTACCCACCATAATGTGTCCGAGTATAAAATGCCCCTATACAGAGCCCCCCTTATAAAATCCCCCTTCTTTGTGGCCTCAGTAGATGCCCCCATAGTGTGCCTCTCCCCCTTCCCCCATAGAGCCCCCCATATAAAATACCCCTTATTTGTGGCCTCAGTAGATGTCCCCATAGTGTCGCCCAATAATGTGCCAGTAAGAAGTGCCCCCATAGATGCCCCATGCCCCCATAGTGCCACCCAATAATGTGCCAGTAAAAAGTGCCCCCATAGATGCCCCCATAGTGCCCCAATAATATGCCAGTAAGAAGTGCACCATAGATGCCCCCCAATAATATGCCAGTAAGAAGTGTCCCCATAGATGCCCCCTCAGTCATGTGCGAGTAAGTAGTGCCCCCCATAGATGCCCCCCTAATCATGTGCCAGTAACAAGTGCCCCAACAGCGCTCCTCTCCTGTATTGTACAATATAAAAAATAAACTCACATAATGTGCCAGTAAGAAGTACCCCCATATATGCCCCCCAATAATATGCCAGTAAGAAGTGCCCCCCATAGATGCCCTCCTAATCATGTGCCAGTAACAAGTGCCCCAACAGCGCTCCTCTCCTGTATTGTACCATATAAAAAAAATAAACTCACATAATGTGCCAGTAAGAAGTACCTCCATAGATGCCCCCCAATAATGTGCCAGTAAGAAGTGCCCCCCATAGATGTCCTCTCAATAGTATTCCTCTCCCCCGTTTCCCCATAGTACCCACCATAATGTGTCCGAGTATAAAATGCCCCTATACAGAGCACCCCATATAAAATTCCCCTTATTTGTGGCCTCAGTAGAAGTCCCCATAGTGCCCCCCAATAATGTGCCAGTAAGAAGTGCCCCCAAAGATGCCCCCATAGTGCCACCCAATAATGTGCCAGTAAAAAGTGCCCCCATAGATGCCCCCATAGTGCCCCAATAATGTGCCAGTAAGAAGTGCCCCATAGATGCCCCCCAATAATATGCCAGTAAGAAGTGTCACCCATAGATGCCCCCTCAGTCATGTGCGAGTAAGTAGTGCCCCCCATAGATGCCCCCCTAATCATGTGCCAGTAACAAGTCCCCTATCAGCGCTCCTCTCCTGTATTGTACTCACATAATGTGCCAGTAAGAAGTACCCCCATATATGCCCCCCAAATAATATGCCAGTAAGAAGTGCCCCCCATAGATGTCCCCCCAATAATGTGCCTGTAAAAATTGCCCCCATAGTGCCCCCCAATAATGTGCCAGTAAGAAGTGCCTCCATAGATGCCCCCACAGTGCCCCCCAATAATGTGGCAGTAAGAAGTGCCCCCATAGATGCCCCCATAGTGCTCTCAATAATGTGCCAGTAAGAAGTGCCCCCATAGATGCCCCCAATAATATTCCAGTAAGAAGTGCCCCTCATAGATGCCCCCCCGAACATGTGCTAGTAACAAGTGCCCCCACAGCGCTCCTCTCCTGCCTTGTACCAGATAAAAAAAATAAACTCACATACCTACCTCCATCAGGCTGGCAGCGATGAGATGCAGGCCTCTTCCGGCCTGTGTCCTGCGCTGTACGGCTCAGGCTGCGCAATGACATAATCGCGCCGCCTGCACCGGCCTCTGAAGGGCTGCAGGCCTAGTGCCTGCAGCCTACCAGAGGAACGGGGAAGGGAGACGCCTCTCCTCTTCCCCGCAGCATCCATCTGTATCTCTGTCCTGAGGACGGCGATACAGATGACTATGGAGATGAGCGTTTCCATAATGGAAGCGCTCATCTCCCTGTGCCCTGCCGCCGCCCCCCCCCCCCCCCCCCCCCACTTGTCACCAGGGCCGCGCCACCTAAGGCGATCGCCTCACCTCTCCTAATTGGTGGTGCGGCCCTGGGGTTTGGGTATTTACTGCCCGAACATCACCCCTGGGCACTTGTGAGCCCTCATTTGCATATCATTCAAACCATGTTTTTGCTGTTTATGAACATTGGAAGAAAAGAAAAGGTGCCATTTAAATCATGTTTTTTGTGCTACAGCGTTATGTAAGCAGCGCAGAAAGTGACATTTTGGTGACACTCCCTTTAAGATGGTCTAGCTTATGCATTAGGATCAGTGGTAATACAGTCCCACCATAATACACTTTTCTGTCATCTGCATCTCTAATAAACCTACTCAAGCAAGCTCTGGCAGGGCCATTAAAGGTGTTATAGGTCATGGGTGCGGCTGAAAATTGGCAGATTGCCCTTGTCACACCTG
This sequence comes from Bufo bufo, assembly GCF_905171765.1. Taxonomy (NCBI): domain Eukaryota; kingdom Metazoa; phylum Chordata; class Amphibia; order Anura; family Bufonidae; genus Bufo; species Bufo bufo. The sequence goes on from NC_053389.1 coordinate 290,746,997, forward strand.
AGATTCTTAATAACAAATATGTCACAAAAAGCAAAATCAGAGCTGAAAGCTGAACAACGGCATGCATGTTGAGTAGCAGAAAACACTTTCCTTTCCTTATTAGGAGCCTTTTGTTAGATTGCTGACTAACGACACAGGCTTTTGATTATCTCTTGGTTTCCATGGCAACTGCAACAGCACAAAAAGAGCAAATAATATATCTTTTTAAATTCTCAGAGAACGGTTCAAAATCTCTCTCTCAATATATATTCTACCAGTAAAGCTAGACATAGTTATAATGATATTTTACGTAGTATACCCAAAGGCTGTAATTATCATCTCATGTATTGTTGCCCTTTAAGGATGACATTTAAGAATATGAAAAATGTCTTAACACCCATCAGAGCATTTTGCCTAAAATAATATGATCTGTAAAATGTCACTTGCAAGAAAATAATTCTGTATATTATTAACAGTTGTTCCTCAGAAAGCTGACCAACAAACATTTTAGCTTAGGGACAGGTTTTCAAACACCATTCCTAGACTTCAAAATGACAAATCCATCTAGATATACACAGTCGAGTCACATTATAGTGATCACTTGCTAATTTCGACATTGCAGTGTGTAGCTCATGAAGGAAGTCATGTGTCTTGACTGGCTTGGTGGGTATATAAGGAGTGTGATAAGCTGTCTGTACAAGTATTCCTCACTTCTGTCAGGGCCCAGGGGTAAAAGTGGGGATTTATCAGAGTTGCAAAAAAAGGATGGTTATTGGCTTTTGGGCCAAGGGTGGCAGTGTTTCTGAAACCGTGCAATTTGTGAACTGTTCACGTGCTGCTGTGGTGAAAGTGAATGGTGAGTGGACAGATAGCACCACAGCAAACGTGGAAAATGCAGAGCACCATGTGCCATTAATGTGAGAGGTGAACGTCAGCTACGAGGGTGTGCAAGAGCGGACCAACACGGTACAGTGGAGCAGCTTATTGCCAAAATGAACCAGGGGGCTACCAGACATGTGTCAAACAGTTTTCCGAATCCTGTTATATATGGGGCTCCGAAACAAACCTATGCTTACTGCACCTCTGCAAACGAAGTTACATAAGCAGAAAAGACCTCAATTTGCGCGGCAGTATCAGAATTGGACCTCCGTTAATTGGCAAAGGCTGCCTTCTCCGATGAGTCACATTTTTTGCTTCATTAAACGGATAACCTTTGGCCTGTCAGGCGGGAAACATTCGAGAATAAACATCCTGCAACCATTGCTGAAGGAAGACAAGCTGTTGGTGACAGCATTATGGTCTGAAGAATGTTTTTGTGGCATTCTCTAGGCCCACTCATCCATGTGAAGGCACAACCGATTTGGGCATGAAATAATCCTTGCAGATCATGTACACCCATACATGTGCAGTGGCTAAGTTTGAGGTGGTCCCGACACTATGCTGGGTCACCTTGACACTTTTGAGTTGTCACCTTGTGTTACTGCTCACTGGAGGAACTCATGTGAAAAAAAGCACAGGCAAAACACTTAGCTGCCTTCTCCAGTCTCCTTTCTGGCAGAAGAAGGTTCTGTGCTGAGGAAAGGCCTGAGCTAGCAGTCCGTCTTTCTCTCTGTCTCAGAAGGCTGGTACCCTGACCAAAAGGCTGATGGCCCATGGTCTGTGGCTTAATCGTCCGACTGGCCCTCTGGCTAAAAGTCTGGTGACTCAGGGTCTATGCCAGAGTATCCTCATCTCAGCATGTTCTTCTAGACACTCATGCAGTCTGACACATTCTCTCCTACTAAACACTGGTCTATCTGCAGACAACTTAAGGCTCTAACTGCTCTCCTTATATATAGTTTCTAACTCAACTAGAACCTTCTAGTGGGAGAGTGGAGTGGATAATCACAGCCTAACAATAAACATTGTTGCAATGTCAGTTTGCCATAGACTTGTATTGAATTTCAATACAAATCTATGGGAATGACTAGCAGTTTTTCCAGACATAAACAAGTCTTCAGATGTAAACAACTGAGCTAAACCAGACAGTCAGAAGGTCAGTGTGTTTTTTATTTTTATTTTTCATCTCTAAAGCTTTGTATGGTACCTTATAGTAACTGTGGAAGATTTCTACGTTCTTGGTGGTGATTGTTTATTCTCTTGTATGTTACAAAGGTAAATGATGTCAATTGTAGTGAAGGTAATATTTTTACTGGTGACTGTATTTGTTAATAATTATTCATTCCTTTCTGGTCCTCAGCTGTGTCATGTGACCTCCTCTCTGACTCTCCAACTGACACAGTCTTACATGTGAACAGAAAGTTAGTTTCTTTATATATTCCTAGATGTCAGAGTGTCAGTCAAATGAGACAGCTGAGGACAGTGGATAACTCACAAATACAATCTACCTTTCTAATGGGTCAGTGAATAAAAGATTTTGTGGGAGTACTTCTTGAACTTATTCTTCTATACAAAACAACTTCAACTGGTGGGTAGGTATTCTCCCATGAACTGCTCACTTCAGGTCCTTCTACATTTCTAGTGGATTAAGATCAGGACTTTAACTTGCCCATTAGAAAACTTTAACCATCCTTTGGTAGAGCAACTTGTGTGAAATTGCCTTGCTGCATGACCCACATTCTCATGAAATTCACCTAACGAGAGATGTCCTGTCATCTTCCTTTAAAATATGCTATCAGAAGTTATTGTTTTATCCATGATGGCAAACCATGCTGCCTTAGATGCAGCACAACAGGACCAAACCATGATATTGCCACCACTGTGTTTCACAGATAGAATTAGGTTTTTATGTTGGAATGTAGTGTTTTGCTTTCTCCAAACATAATGCTTTTCTTTTAAACCAAAAAGTAAAATTCTCATCTTTCTACAAAACATTGTTCCAGTTGCCTACTGGCTTGTCCAGGTGATCTTTGGCAAACTGCAGATGGGCAGCAATGTTCTTTTTGGAGAGCATAAGCTTTCTCCATTCAATCCTGTCATGCACACCATTTCTATTCAGTGTCCACCTGATGGTGGATTCATGAACATTAACATATGATAATGTGAGTTGCTTAGAGGTTACCTTGGGTTCCTTTGTGACCTCAAGGACTACACACTTTGCTGTTGACATGATCTTTATTGCACTACTGTATTACACACATTTCTCTTGGCCTGAGCTTTTCACTGCTAGGAATGGTATTAATGAACTTGCATTTCCTCCATTTGTACACAATCTATCTGACTGTGGATTGGTGAAATCCAAACTCTTTAGAGATAGCTTTGTAACTTTATCCAGACTGATGAGCATCAACAAAACTTGTTCTGAGGGCCTCAGAAATGTCCTTTATTCGTACCATGGTACACATCCACAAATATGTTTTGTGAAGAGCAGATTTTGATATATCCCTGATCTTTCAGTAAAACACGTCACCCACTCACACCTGATTGTCATCCCATTGATTGAAAACATGACTGTAATTTTACCTTCAAATTATCTGCTAATCCTAAAGGTTCACATACTTTTGCCTCTTGCAGACATGATATTGGAACATTTTCCTCAATAAATAAATCTGTTTTTGACTAATTTGTTTGATTTGGTTATCTCCATCTGCTTTTTTATCTTTTGTGAAAATTTGATATACTGTAGTTTTAGGTCAAACATATGCAGAAATGTATAAAATGCATAAAGGTTCACAAACTTTTTAGCACCACTGTATATCCTTCTCTGCAAGGTGGAAATTAGACCCTCAAGAGTTCAGGAACCCAAAAATATAATATTGGTTTATCTTTTTGCTAAAAATAAGTGGATGCCAAGCCAGGCAAGAAACTTAAGACTGTAGAAGGGTGGGATTAAGTTTAGACCAGTTCCTCATTTCCTTGTTTGTTAAATGTTAAAATCTCCCCAAGTGTTAGTATGTATGTGAGGCCCATAGTGGAGCTGGGAGCAGAGTGTCAGGAATCAGAAGCCCAGAGCAAGAGATCAGGAGGAAAGAAGAGGACACCAGCTGCTGAGATGCCTATGCAGAGGGTGTCAGGAGAGAGTGGGACGATCTCCCCAAGGTGAGTGGATCATGACACTTAGTTGGGTCCTTATTGATGTAAACATGGCACAAGTCAATTGCTTACCTAATAAGTGAATGGTGACAACAAGTAATGGTAATATTATTTAGTAATAAATACTACTGAGTGCTCAGAGGTGTAACTAGGTTAATCAGGGTAGTGTTTAGGGTGGAGCCTAATTCTCTGTTGCTTGATCAAATCCACTAGCTATTATGGTAAGGCAGCCACCTTTGGTACTGATACAACTGAAAACTGCATACAGTATGTTGTTCCTGCGTTCATATATTATCCCAGGGCATTCCACTTGTTTGTGAATTTATACAGGCAGTCAGGCAGCATTAGCTACTACAGTACATACATTATATATGGCAATGCTTTCTTCTCCAATACAAAACACTGGTATTCTAAGAACAGATGTATAGAAATAAGGCCACCCCATAATGTATTGTGTTGTCTTTCAGTACACAGAATCTAAAATGTTTTTCCATAGCTAACATATGTCATTTTCCATTTCAGGGCAGACTTCCTCACATGCCTACATAATTCCCCAAAATCATGGAGAAAGTGATTTTGATCCTTTGTCTCTCAATTTCCTGTTACATGGCTAATGCATTATCTCCATTGCACTCTAATCGTATGGGAGATATCAGGAGGCCTCTTCCCGTGGGGCAAAGAGTGGATGGATTTCTGCTCTTGGATACACCAGTCAGGTAAGCATTGTAAGCAAGCACTCGTATACTCTTGTCTAGGGTAATGAGTCAGTAAATGCCAGACACAAGGTGAATGATATCATTCATCATACAGTTCTTATTCCAGACATATGATGTCAACTATTTGTCAAGTCCAGAAAAAATAACATCCATAAATTCTGTACAGTACTAATATTTATGAATATACTTGAAATGGAATGGATCTGGGATGGGCATTATTCATTTTCAGTGCACATTCAAGTTCCCTCAAAACCACATGATTATGTTCAGATTTGGTATAATCTACTGTGTATTACATTGTGCTTTATTGCCATGATGTGTGGCAGTGACATACAATGCTTCTAACCTTTAAATGACTCCTATGGGAAAAGCATTGCTCACCGAATTAGAAGGCCAGTGGTTGGAGCAGAGGAGTAATTTGAAGCTCTTGGTTCCCAATGTAAAATCTCTAACAAGACCTCCAGACGCATAGAAGCATAACTTTAATGTTTCAGCAATCTCACCTATCAATATGCAATTTCTTTTGCTCTTTATTGAGCTGAAACAAGAAGGGGCGCTGAGCCTCCTAGTGCTACTTCTGCACCCCCTATACTTACATCCCTGCATTTGCCACTTAAAATACCGGAGTGGCAGGAGGCCCTTTGGGCCCTCTTAGGAACCAGGTGTGACTTCTGCACTTCGTATAGCTATGCCCTGGGGGTGGAGCTTTAATAAGGGCATTGTAATCCTTTTTGATGATATTGTAAGATGGATGTCCTAAGTTGAAATAGTGGATGTTAGCTGAATACTTGGCACCATCTACAGTTGTGTTATAGTATTAAAGAGCATCTGTCAGCATGATTAACCATATTAAACCAGACATATTGCCTGGTAGGGTACCTAATTTATCTTTGCATGTTGCAGTGTCGTTTAGATATAAGGATTTTTATCTTTATACAAATCGGACAGTTGGAGCACCAAGGGTCAGGCTGTAGTTTCCAGCATCACTACAGCTATGTCCCTAGTGCTCATTAAACTCCCTCTGTGCTGTCACTCATGGTCCAGTATTATTGTGTTATATGGAGTCATTGGCTTAAATGTATGCAATCATTGCTGGCAGTGGAGCTTCTGTAAATGGGAGTAAATGCAGTACACAAACCTGGGGGTATCTGCAATTGTTTCATATGTATTGTAATATCATGATATGTTCTTTCATGCATTCCAGCAGAGGATGTATGGTTGGCAGGAACAGGGCTAACCACCCTGTTCCTCCTCTCTTGGTAGGCATGGGCTAGTCCTACTTCCTGCTTTCCAAAAAAAACACACTGTAAAAAGTCAGCAGAGTGACCCTGCTGCAAGCGAGAGAATACAGATCAGAGGCTCATGACACAATGGCTGTGTAAGAAGGAGAGACTACTTACCTTTCCATCCTCCCAGCAGCTGCGTTCTTCCACTGTGTGTAAAGCCGCCGACATCTCCATATCTGGGAGGAAGGACACGCCGATGGCTTCAGACACAGAGGAGGAGCTCAACTGCTGGCAGGATGGAAAGGTAAGTATTCTCTCCATCCCACACCACGCTCGCTCCCTTTGCAGAGACTGGGGAATGCATTATTTTGATAAAACCTACTCACACCAATGACTACATTTAATACAGTATATTAACATTGGACCACCAATGATTATTAGTGTGTCACAGCTCAGCCACCATTAGACAAGGCTATTAACCCTGTAACTCAAAGGGGAGGAGGGACTGTAATGAGCACTATGGGCCTAGCTGTAGTGGTGCTAGAAGCGCCACAGCCTGGCCCTTGGTGTACCAACTGCCTGATTTGCATAAAGATAAAAAATCCTCATATCTCCACAGTGCTGCAACCTACAAAGATAAATAAGGTATCTTTTTATTCAGCACAATCAATCCTACCAGGCAATATGTCTGGTTTAATAGGGTTCATCATGCTGACAGTGGCCCTTAAACCCCTTCGTGCATTATCACATACATGTGTGTGATAATGTGTAAGCAGTTATATGGAGCAGGCTCAGCTCAGCAACATGGCGGGTGCTGGCTGCATAATACAGCAGGCATCTAGCTGCAATAATTGGGATCGACAATGACGCTGGACCCGGTTATTTAACCACTTTGAGTGACAGGGTCAGGGATAGTAATGTTTTCCCTGCCTGGTCCTGTCAATCAAAGTGGAGAGGGCGCGGCAGTTGCAGAGAGAGCTGAGCCTCTAGGTGTAACAGCAACGCCCACTTTGCTCCCAGATGCTCATATGCATATATATTAAAACATCATTTTTCTCAGCAATGCGGGCACATATGAACATGGAACCAACACAGATGCCTTCAGCTGCCAAGTGACAGATGCCAATTAAATCATACACATTGTCATATTATTATTATTTTTTTTAATAATCTTTATTGGTATTTATTTAATACAGATATATCAAACATTGTCTTTCTCCCATTTTCTTCTTCATTCCAGTGTAGACACTCAATATACATGCGCAATTACGTACCTACGTACCCCATTGTACCTTCTCTGTTGCCTGGTCCTCTCCTGGAGGAGGTGGAGGAGAGGCAGGGACGAAATACATACACATTGTCATTAATAAGAGTCTGTATGCAATGACCTGAACCACGTAGACACTTGTTGTCTCTGTGTATGGCTTTTTACCTTTATGCATAATCCATAACTATGGATTTTTATGGAAGCTGGATTTCTCCATAATTTTGTGTCAGGATTGGTACTCCCGATCCTGGTGTTATCCATGCTTCCAGGAATTACCCACAGGAGAGCTGGACTTGTGCTTTATATTTATATGAATAAAACACAGCCAAAAATGCTACCACAAAATTTTATAACATTCTGTTTTTTGGCATGATATAATTGTAAAGTGGTTAGAATTGTTCCCTGCAGCACTATGGTCCAACATTTCCAGCATTGTGGCCCAACATGTGCACTCAGCGATGTCCATAAGACATTATAATCTTATTAGGGGGTGAGTGTTGGAAATGGTGCCATGAATGGCGCAAGGGGACCTGCTGCAAAATCACCATTAGTTTGCACTCATAGTTGGAGGGGAATTCTCTGGCTCCCTGATCGGCTAGTCCAAGCCTGCCTCCAGGTACTTCAATGTCCATCAAAACTCAAAGAACATAAAGATATCTATCTTGGTTCCCTATGGAATTGACAGTAGCATGTACATGTGAGATAAAATGATTGGACTGCGAACGCCAGTGGGAAGAGGGACTAATGTGACCATGCAGAGGATCATAAGCTAATTTTCTAATAGTCTATACTAATATAACATCTTGCGCTTGCCCTTGTTGGCTTGGCCACTGGATCTTAAATTGGATGGCACTTGTGATTGCCCATGTCAAAATAATATATTTCAATAAAGGATTTAACTAGTTAACTTTTTGCAAGGGAGGTTGCACCACTGAATGCATATTTACTTATACTACCAGGGGCATCGCCAGTTGTTATTGCAACCTTTGATCTTGAGTCAATTTTAAATGTAGCTCGTATAATTCCATTTATTACTTATTGGAGGGAAATTACAGGTAATCTATCAGACACGTGACTTAATGGTTTAGTAACTGTGTAACATGTATCTAAGTTTCAGTAGCTCACTAATAGTAATTAGCGGAATGTCATAGGTGGCTTCAAATGTGAATGAGTAGTAGTAAAAACAGGAGCGGAACGGTGTCGAGAAAATGGTATAACTAACACCCGCGCAAGACCTGGACCAAACATTTTTTATTTTTTTTTGTAAATTCTTTATTTAGGATTTTCAATTTTTCGATTATCAAAATCATGACAAGCCATGAAGCAGATATTGAACAAAGTTCACTGAGTGAAGCAAAAATATAACAAATGACAATTGGTTAGGCAAATAAGCACAGTACCCAATGGGATACCACGCAGTCATATGTGGAACAATTTGAAGAAATTGGATCACAGACAGACGTATAAAGGAAAAGAAAGAAAGGAAAGGGATGAAAATAGTAAAGAGAAAGGGAAGGGGGAAGGGGGGGAGAGGGGGAGGAGGGAAAGGAAAGTTAACAACAAACTTCGCTCTCAAGTGTGGGATAAAAGTGTTCTACATTCTGTGGAGTCGTAGAATTCCAACCAATGACTCCAAGTTTTAGTAAACCCCTTCTCAGTGTGTCTTAATGACGAGGTGAGATCTTCCATTCTCATGGTCTCCTGGACTTTGTTGATCCACATGGTTACAGAGGGAACAGATGGTTGCCTCCAGAGACACGGGATACAAGCTCTTGCAGCGTATACCAGATGTCTTACCACAGATCTTTTATAGGTAGGGAGACGAATCTCGCACTGATGGAGAAGGAAGAAAGCAGGCGTCTTAGGGAGGGTATATGAGGTGAATTTAGATGTAATCAACCACACCAAATCCCAGAAACCTGAAAGATGAGGACAGCTCCAGAATGTGTGTAGGATAGTGCCTCTCTCGGAGCCACAACGCCAACATAAAGGTGAGATTGTCGGGAAAATGGAATTAAGTCTAGTAGGGACCCTATACCAACGGGACATAAGTTTGAATCCAGCTTCTTGGACATTGCTAGCAATATATGTTTTGTGAATGCATGTAAACAATCTTAATCTTTGTTCCGAGGAAAGCGCGATATCTAGATCAGCTTCCCATTGAGTGATATAGTTGGGAGGAGGTTGGTTGGGTGGAGTGAGTAGTAAGTTTTACATTCGAGAAAGGGTACGTCTTGTCACTCCAGATTGGTCACAAAGAGACTCAAAGTCTGTCTTGTCACAGACATAAAACACTGCTGGAGGAAGAGTGGCCATGAAATGTTTAAGTTGCCGAGACTGCCAAGGGTTAATGTTAGGGGTATCAGTCATCTCTGAGATTTGTTGGGGGCGAGCCACAAATTCGAGGCGATCAGATGATGGGCCCTGAATTTGTTGCAATTCACCAGAACACGAAAGGGTCCGCGTTCCATCCCAGAGGGAAATTGTGGATTACCCAGGAGAGGGAACATAGGAGAGGGGGACGGGGAGATACTGGGGCGATTTTGAATGGTAGAAAAGACTTTCAGGGAAGGGCCTATGGTCGGATGTAAGCGAGCCTCCAATGGTATGTGAGCGGCCAACCATGGAGTAGCAGGCAATGGAGTAGACAGAAAAGACTGTTCAACCGAGATCCATTGTTTATAGGCCTTGTGGCGACACCAGTCTACAATTCTAAGGAGGTGTGATGCTCTGTGGTAGGAAAGGAAGTCTGGCAGCCCTAGTCCTCCTTCCAGTTTGGGGCGAAAAAGTATCGACCTGGCTATTCTGGACGGTTTACCGGCCCAAATAAAATGAGTCAACATTTTCAAAAGATTGTGAAAAAAGAGTCTAGGAATATGAACCGGAAGAGCTTGAAAGAAGAAAAGGATTTTTGGCAATACGTTCATTTTAAAAATAGAGATCCTACCAAACCATGAAAACGTGTTTTTATGCCACCTGTCTAAGTCTGATTGTATGGTCCGGAGAAGAGGCGGGTAGTTAACCTGGTATAGGTCAGAGAGTGTAGGGGTCAGAAATATTCCAAGGTACTTTAAAGATGAGCGCGCCCATTTAAAGGGGAAATTCTCTGAAATTGACGTGACCGTGGCAGACCGGAGAGTAATGTTTAAGGCTTCAGATTTCTGATAGTTAATCTTAAAGTTCGAAAGGTGGGCATATACTTTAAGTTCCCGCAACAGGTTTGGGAGGGTAATCCTTGGGTTAGTGAGGAAGAATAGGAGATCATCAGCGTAGGCTGCGATTTTGTGCGAGGACCCATGGATCTGTAACCCAGTAATATCGGGGTTCCCCTTTATGTGGCAAAGAAGCGGTTCCAGACAGATCACAAATATTAGAGGGGATAGGGGGCAACCCTGTCTCGTTCCATTGCGGATGGATAGGGGCGAGAAAAATTGACCATTCACTTTGACAACTGCCGTGGGGTTGGAGTAAAGATTAATAATTCTAGACATCATCTTCTCACCTAGTCCTATGTGACGTAGGGTCTCAAACATGAATTTCCAATTGACCCTATCAAATGCCCTTTCGGCGTCAGTTGATAGGAATAATGTCGGTATCTTAGAGGTAACAGCTTGGTAAATCATGTTTATTGCTCTTGTTGTGTTATCCAGGGCTTCTCTCAAGGGTAAGAACCCAGTTTGGTCCAAGTGGATTAATTTTTGGAGATGTGGAGGAAACGTGTGGCAAGTTTTTTAGAGAACAATTTTAAGTCCACATTAATCAGTGAGATGGGACGGTAACTTTGGCATTGTGAAAGGTCCTTCCCTTCCTTGGGGACGACCGTGATGTGTGCTCTAAGGGTATCGTTGGGGAGAGTACGGGACATATCAAATGAGTTAAAGGCAGCTAGAAAATGAGTAGATAAAATGTCCCCAAATTGTTTATAGTAGGGTAGCGTGAGTCCATCTGGACCAGGAGCCTTCCCTGTTTGGGAATCTTTAATAGCAGCCTGTAACTCAGATAGTGATATGGGCGTCTCCAATACTGAAACCGCCTCTGGGGGGAGAGATGGAAGGCCCGCGGATTCGAGATAAGCCCTCATTGAGGGCATTGATTCACGGACAGTGGACTGATGAGAGTCCTCTAAGTTATATAGTGTGTGATAGTAGGATCTGATTGCTTCTGTTATTTCCCGTGGAAGGGAGACCTTTGAACCGGAGAGGGTTGACACGTGTGGAACATAAGAGCTTAGCCTAGTTTTTCGCAAAGCCCGGGCAAGGGTTCTGCCTGGTTTATTCCCATGTTCATAGTAGTGTCTACGGCATTTGGTTAAGGTCGCCTTCGCTTTTGAGAGGCAAAGTGAGCGAACCTGATCTCGAAGCTGGGTGAGTTCTGCTCCCAGCTGCGAGTCCAGGGTCTGTTTGTGTTGCTGTTCTAACGCGTGTATGCGCAATAGAAGGGTAGTTATCTTTGCTGCTTTCTCTTTTTTCAACTGGGAACCTAATTTTATAAAGGAGCCTCGGATAAAGCATTTATGGGCTTCCCAGATAGTAAGGGGATCACTCTCTGGTGTTACATTAGTCACAAAGTATTCAGTCAGGTCTTTCCGGATTTCAGAAGAGACCTGCAGGTCTTGTAGGAGTGAGTCATTCAACTGCCAATGCCAGGCCCTGGTTTGGTGGGTCGGGAGAGAAAGTGATATAGAGATTAGGGCGTGGTCAGAGAAGGCTATTGGATCAATCTCCGCCCTTGTAAGAAGGTCTAGTCTAGCATGATTCAGGAGGAAGTAATCCAACCTGGAGTAGGAGTTGTGTGGGTGGGAAAAGAACGTATAGTCTCGGGATGTTGGGTATAAGATGCGCTATGTGTCTGCGAGTTGCTGGGAGAAAAGGAGCTCCTTGAGCTTGGAAATGGTTGAGTGGGGATAAGAAACCTGGCCCTTGGAGGTATCCAAGCGAGGGTCTAGAACAATGTTAAAGTTCACCTCCAAGAATCAGGAGGCCCTCAGTGAAGTCCTCCAAGGCTCTAAGGGTCTTGGTCAGGAAACTAATCTGTCCCGTGTTAGGGGCATAAACAGACGCCAATGTAACTAAAGTACCAGCTATCTTTCCTTTTACAAACAGGTACCTGCCAGCTCCATCAGTGTGAGAATCAATCAGGTCCCAGGAGATTGCGTTGGAGATAAGGATAGAGACTCCTTTCGTCTTGGAATCAGGGTCAGTACTGTGATAGGCATGAGGAAAACGTCTATCAGAGAGCCTCGGAGTGGAAGAGGAGCGGAAATGTGTTTCCTGGATAAACGCCACTTGTGCTCGTTTTTTCCAGAGGAGACGCAGGAGGGAAGATCTCTTTTCAGGCAAGTTCAAACCCTGTACATTAAGGGAGACCAACAAAACGTCAGACATATTGTAACAGCAGGAGTCAAAAAGTAAGTGCGTAAAAAGTACATTTGTGAGAGAGAAGTGTGTTGCCAATAGGGCAGGGGGGGGGGAAGGGACGAGGGTAGGAGAGGGCGGAAAGGAGAGAAAAATGGAGAGGGGGGGGATTCTAGCTATAAGCAGGAAAAAGCTGCAAAACTAAAAGTAACTGTGAGTAGCCTGTCCAGAAGGGTACAAAGGAAAGGGCTCACAGTGCCCTAGTAGGGGAGGTAGAACAGATAGCGTCTAGAAGAGAAGATGGAACCTAATCTCAGGGAGAATGCCCAGTGACCTAAAAGTGAGGCAGAACAATTTTGCATCCGGGAGACCCCTTCCTAAAATGTAAAGTAACATTGACAGCGGTGAGAGGAAAGGATAGGTGTAAGGGTTTATACCTACAAGACAGAGGAAATGGAGGAAGCGCAGAAAGTTAACAGGGAACACAGAGGATAAGATAAGAACAGAGTCATAAGACAATTAATGTCCTCGGAGATTGAAGGGACGTGGAGAGTATCTCAGCAAAGTCCCCTTCAGGAATGCAGATGGAGGGTCGCATCAACGGAGAAGAGGATTGCGGATCAACGGGGAGACGGTGGAAGTCGTCTTGAAGGCTGGTAGTGGGGCCTGGATGGACGGCCGCGGGAGGAACTGGAACGGCCAGGAGATGTGCGTCTCGAGGAAGGAGATGCTGATCGTCGAGGGAAATCCGGCCTTTGTGGTGACTCTTGCAGGAGTGGAGGCAATGTCCAATCAGGAACTGCAAATGGATGGATATCCAGGAACTTGAAAAGATCCGAGAGATCGGCAGGAGAGCGGACTAGCATTGACTGGCCGTTAGAGTATCGGACAATGATGTGGAACGGATGACCCCAGCGGTAAGATGCTCCTGCTTCTTTAATTGCTTCTAGCAGAGGTCTAACCATTCTCCGCATAGATAGGGTTAGGTGGGACACATCTGGCAGGATAGTAATCGGAGTGTCCTCAAAGAAAAGTTCCTTCTTTTCCCAGGCTTTGCGTAGAATACGCTCTTTCACCGTGTAAAAATGGACCCGGCATATGACATCACGTGGCCTCTCCAAGTCACGATTTCTGGGTCCTGCGGTCCTGTGAACTCTGTCTAGCTCAATCTTGGTCAAAGGTGGATTATCTAGGGCCGAGTTGAATATGTCGACCACGATGGAATGTAACTGGTCGTTGGGGACAGACTCCGGGATGCTACGGAGCTTAAGGTTGTTCCGGCGGCCTCTATTTTCCACGTCGTCAAGGTGTGAAGAGAAGTCCTGCAATTGAGAGGTATGTGCAGACAGGGACGCGGAATGAGAGTGGCTAGTAGATGCTGTGACCGCATAACGGTGTTCTAGCGATGACAGCAGGATGTCTAGCTGTTGAACATCATCACGAACTGTCTGAAGAGCCTGGGCCTGTTTGGTCTCAATGCGGGCCACTTGTGCCTCTAGATCAGATTTTGTGGGCAATGCTCTCACCATTTCCCAGAGTTCTGCCAATGTGCGATCGATGGTAGATGGGGGTGGGGGGAGCCCCTGAGATTCCTCAGGTTTCTGTGTCAGCGAGGAGAAAATGGCAGGTATGCCTTGACTGAGAGGATGAGTGTCAGGGGTAGGCATTATGCGACCCTGAGTAGGAGCAGGGTTCAGCAGGGCCTGAGGCATCCCCCCAACGGAACCCCTTGAGGGGCTAGCAGTAAGAGAGTGGCTATGTGCATTATCCCTCCCGGGAGTTTGCTGTGTCCCAATCGTATGGCGACTTGCCGGGTGAGGCGAAGAGGCGCGGGCTTGTAGGCCGTCACCTTCAATAGGCCCCGATCTCGCCTGAGTGGCGGTACCTGGAAGCTCCGGCTGGTATGGAGCTGTGTGGCGTAGCGGGGGACCCGGTCGGGTGTCCATCTCGCTTAAGTAGGCCGGGGCTGAGTGGCATGGATGAGGATCACCCAGGTGCTGCTCTCTTAAAAGAGGGATCTCTGATGCTGGCGCTGGCAGAAACGGCTGTGCCGCGGGCCGCAGTGAGGAGGAAGCGGCGGCCATTGTAGGCGACTCCGAGCCTCCTTGCTGGGTGGATCGAAGAAAACGGCCGATGGAGTGCTCAGGAGGGACCGCGGGTTGGCTTCTCGATCGTGTCCCTTTAGTCATGGCCAGAAAGAAGTGAGTAGGAAGGTGGTCTCGCTTGTTTCCCTGAAGCAGGTCACGGAGCTCTCCTAACATGCGTCTTCACGCTGCCATGCCGAAGCCACGCCCCCGGACCAAACATTTTTAGTAGATAAACTATTTAATGCAAATAGAAGAAAGTAATTTACTCTAGAACATCTAGGGTGTGGAGTAAGGATTTATGGAGAGATAAGCTGTGATAAGCCAGATGTGTACTAAAGGCACACAGCATACTGAAAAAATAAATGCTTCATGTAGGCGTGGAGGCTTCTGTGTAACTGTCTATTCAATATTGGTTTTCTTTTTACTGGCTGCAAAGAGCATCTCTCACTCTGGAGGACCTGACTTAGCCATGAATTACACGTCCAAGATCTCAATGGGGATCATGTAGTGTCTGTTTACCTCCTGTGGTGGTACTGTAGGGGAATTGAACAGCTGCTGCATGATCCATCTATGGATTACAGCTGATTCCTGAAGGTCACAACAGCAGAATGTAGGACTTTCTGTGATCTTTTAATCATTGAGGACCCATCTAACAAAAAGGAATTGTCCAAAGCAGACAACTCTTTTAACATTTGCACGAGGATAGTCTCTGACTAGTATTGAAAAAAAAGTGGTTCAGTTAAGTCAGTGTTGGCAAACCTATGGCACGGGTGCCAGAGCCGGCACTCAGAGCTCTCTATGTGGACACCCACGCCCTGGAAACGTCTAGGGTGTACCAATATGCCTTAGACTTTTCCTGACATTCATCAGCGCAGGGCGCACTATGAACGGCACAGGCAGTGCTGAATGTAGGCAGGATATTATAGCCAAATGATAAAGTACCTGGAAGATATACTATCGGACTGTAGTATTCAGGTTACATTGCAGTGTTTTCACTTTGTGATAAATAAGTGGGTTTTGGGTTGCAGTTTGGGCACTCGGTCTCTAAAAGGTTCGCCATCGCTGAGTTAGGTAATAAAGTAGCATTTAGTAGGCCAGAGTAGAATTTGTTCCTGGACATAGCCATGATAACCAGTGTGAAAACATCTGTTATTTACATTGCTGGCTGCATTCAGATAATTGAAAAATAGGCCCGAAAACAAATAAGGCTACTTTCACACTCGCGTTTGGTGCGGATCCCTCATGGATCTGCACAAACGCATCCGTTCAGATAATACAACCGCATGCATCCGTTCAGAACGGATCCGTTTGTATTATCTGTAACATAGCCAAAACGGATCCGTCTTGAACACCATTGAAAGTCAATGGGGGACGGATCCATTTTCTATTGTGCCATCATGTGTCAGTGAAAACGGATCTGTCCCTATTGACCTACATTGTGTTTCAGGACGGATCAGATTAGTCGGACAGACACCAAAATGCTGCAAGCAGCGTGTTGGTGTCCGCCTCCAAAGCGGAATGGAGACGGAACGGAGCCAAACTGATGCATTCTGAGCGGATCCTTATCCATTCAGAATGCATTAAGGGCAAAACTGATCCATTTTGGACCGCCCTGAACGGCTCTCACAAACGGAAACGAAAACGCCAGTGTGAAAGTAGCCTAAGATTTATATTACAAAGTTACTTTTTTTCTCATTTCATGAACCTCTTCAACTCATAAGTAAAATTACCTTTTAACTAAAAAGAAATCATTTATATTTTTCGGATTGATATAATCCTAACTGGACACCTTAAAGGAACACTAAGGAATATAAAAATGCCCATAGATAAATATATAAATAAATCTTCTCTATGTGGCCCAGCCATGGATCACCCATGTCCGCCACCACCTTTATCGTCCCCCTCCGCACTGTCCTGCGCTGGGCTGTAAGCAGAGGCGGCTCTTCCATTAGGCCACTTAAGCCACCGCCTAAGGCCTCGCGCTGGTGGGGGCCTCGCTCTGGCTCCCACCAGCACCTGACACCGCCGCAATTTAATTGTCTGCTTCTCCGGACCTAGTTCTAGTTTACTTAAGACGAGCCGCCGCGGGAAAGCCGCTCAAGCCCCTCTGCTCTCTGCCTCTTTAAGAGAGCAGAGGCTGCTGGGGCTGAGAGCGTGCCGCCGTCTCTAAATGTCGTCAGAGGGTGCCGCCGTCTCTAAATGCAACTGCAGACCCGCCCTGCCCTTAGAGTGCTGCACAGGCAGGGAGAGAAGGAACGCCAGCCCCCAGGTTCCTGCTCACCTCACCGGCTGTCTGTTGTTCGGTGACCCGACCTGACCATTCTGGCTGCCGCCAGCACCGCCCTGAAGACGGTGTCAGTGGTGGTGGACTGTCACTGTGGAGTGTGGACTGGTGCCACTGAACCGAAGAAGAATCCTCCAAGGTGTTCAGGTGTGTGTCCTTGTCCTGCTGGCTGCTGTCCCCCCTCCCTGGCAGTGTGGGGGGCAAATTACTTAATGGGGCAATGTGGGGGGGAAAATTACTTAATGGGGGCAGTGTGGGGGGGGAAATTACTTAATGGGGGCAGTGTGGGGGGGGAAATTACTTAATGGGGGCAGTGTGGGGGGCAAATTACTTAATGGGGGCTGTGTGGGGGGCAAATTACTTAATGGGGGCTGTGTGGGGGCAAATTACTTAATGGGGGCTGTGTGGGGGGCAAATTACTTAATGGGGGCAAATTACATGATGGGGGCAGTGTGGCGGGCAAATTACTTGATGGGGGCAGTGTGGCGGGCAAATTACTTGATGGGTGCAGTGTGCCGGGCAAATTACTTGATGGGGGCAGTGTGGCGGGCAAATTACTTGATGGGGGCAGTGTGGCGGGCAAATTACTTGATGGGGGCAGTGTGGCGGACAAATTACTTGATGGGGGCAGTGTGGCGGGCAAATTACATAATGGGGGCATTCTAGAAGGGAATTACTATTGGTGGAGCACCATGAGGAGCCCTATTACTTTGGGGGCACTATTATTTCTTCAGGATAGTATTGGGGGGCACAGTGAGCAGCAGGAAAACACTGTGGGGACTCCAGGTTGGGGGATGATGATAGAAATGTGAGGACACTAAGATGTCTGTGTGTCACACTCTGCAGATACGAGGCGGCTGAGAGAAGAGTCCGGACCGAATGGAGAAGACTATGACAGAGAAGATCTACATCCGAGGAGACGTCACCTGCAGACCCTGGATGTGACAGGTATGTGCTGCTGTATAGCAAGTACAGCAAAATGCAGTGTGTGGGGGGAGGGTCGATTTAGAGAACTGGGCCAGGGTTAATGCAAAGTGTTAATATGCACTGTGAATATAAGCCCTGTACTGTGTTGTCACTGTGCATATTAACCCTTTACTGTGATGTCACTGAATATTAAAGGGATACTTCGGGATAGGAAAATAAATCCACTATCCAAAGGATAGGAGATAAGTGTCTGATCGGAGGGGTCTGGCCGTTGGGATCCCCCACGATCTCCTGTATGGTACTCCGGATCTCCTTGTGCCCGGAGCGGTGGTCAACACTCCCCCTCCATGTATCTATGGGAGAGCCGCAGATACAGCACTTGTGTATCTCCGAGTCTTCCATAGAGATACATGGAGGGGGAGTGCTGACCACACCACCGCTCCGTGCGGTGGTTGCCACAACTTATTTCTTGAGGACTGAGACGGGGCGCCGTACGGGAGATCACAGGCATCCCAACGATCTTCGTGGGGGCCGCATGTTTAGGTTTCGCCTAAGGCCTCACAAAGTCTAGAGCCGCCTCTGGCTGTAAGACAACCCACTGAAGAAGGAACCTTCTTTCTCTACCTTGTGTACAGTAGGAAAAAGCTCACCCCTCTGTCTAAGTCACACCCTTTGTTCACTAGCAAAAAATAAAACAGATCAGTAGGAAATTAACCCTTGTGTGCAGAATTTCTACAAGACTGTTTCGGGGGCATTAAGAAAATCCTGCAGACTGTGTGGTGGTTGCGAGATTATCTCCTGTTTACTTTTATTATTCATTTCTAGGTTTAGTGCTCCTTTATTATAATACCATAAAAGAAAAGGGAATGCTTTTATCATGATGATATTTTAGATATACTGCATGTAGCATTCTACAATTATTCCATCACTGCTGTGCTGTAATTATAAGGTGTGCAGAGGTTGCGGTGCCACCCAGTCTCCGTAGTCTGAGTGGGCCAAAAAGATCCTGCTGCCTTAGTGAGCACTATAAATGATGTGTGATAGTTGGGGGTCCTCTTACTGCTTGTGTATTGGGACTCTGTATCACTGTAATGTGAAGGTTTTATTGTGGCTGCACAAGCACTGATAAGGACTATGGAAAGTATGGGAAGTGTTACCTGCAATGAACCTCTCAGTCCTGTCCTTGTATTACCCTACACTGAATTGGGCGGATGTAATGAGTAATACGACTTTTCTGTCTCTCTCCATATAGTAATAGACAGCTATAAGACGGTTCACATTATTACTCACAGCTGCTTGGTGTGTCTTGCGGAATTCATTTCTTAAGATGTTTGTGAATAGTTGGCTCAAGGATCTCCTTGGCACTCCTAAAGAGTGACACATTAAAGGGGGTGTTTGAGAGTAGAAAAACATGGAATAATCTTGGTTGGTGGGGAGCAGACCACATATTCATGGTTGCTCTCCATTCAGTTTAATGGGAGTGGTTGTGCAACATGCTCAGTGAGCACCCTCATATGGTAAATTTCAGGAGAGCGTGACATGGGCAATGGCCTACAGCCGACACATTCTTGCTAGAGTCTTAATGATCCCCATGTCTTTTCTATTCCTAGACCTACCTACTGACAGCTACCCATGTCTTCTCCTTATAGTGTAAGCCTAAGTCCCAAGATAATGCCAGCCACAGTGTCCCCAAATAAAGCCTGTCAAAATATCCCCTCGTCCTCCCGTGCTGTTTATATCCCCAATAATTCCAAAATACCCTCTTACACTGGCAGCCACTACACATTTTACCTACTTGGCTTTGTTATGGGATGCACTGAGGTTGGCATTTTCTAGTGGAGCAGTATGGATTGGTATTGCTATTTACTTTAAAGGAGTTGTCCCTATTGTTCACAAAAAAATAAAGGAGCAACTGGATCTGAATACTTGTGTATTTGCATGTAATTAAGCATTTTGTATAGCCACTGAGTTATTCATAAAATCTGTATAGCACCACCTGTTGTTAGTACTCTTCCTTAATTCCCTGTCCACCTCACTGAGGACGTGCATGCTCTGTTCCATCCAGAGGGCAGATTGGGAACTCAAAGTGGCCCCTGGAAAAAATGTAGAAGTGGCCCCATGTTGTAGTCTGAGCCAAACTGGTAGAAGGCATGGCCAAGCCAAATAGGTGGGGTCAGCAAACCAGCCTGTTTTGCACTTTAGTGACCAAGCAATACTGTCGTGTTCCATTATTTCTTTATTTTATGTTATTTATGTAACTAGCATCATTCTCTTCCTTCAGCCCCTCCAACATACAGTCCCTTGTAAATAACATTACCACCCTCATTTCAGTCATCTCCAACATACAGTCCCATGTAAATAATCACTTCCTTCATTTCCGTCCCCTCCAACATACTGTTCTTTGTAAATATTTTCACTCCCTTTGCCCGCTTAAACATACAGTCCCATGTAAATAGCATCACTTTCCTCACTTCAGCCCCTCCAACATACAGTTCCATATATGTAGCATCACTTTCCTCACTTCAGCCCCCTCCAACATATAGTCCCATGTAAATAATATCACTCCTCCCCATTTAGCCCCTCCAACATACAGTCCCATGTGAATATCCTCACTTCCTTCACTTCAGCCCCATCCAATATACAGTCCCATACATGTAAGTAACATCACTCCATTCCTTTCAGCCCCCAACATAGAGCCCCATGTAAATAGCATTACTTCCCTCATTTCATCTCTCCTCCAACATACAGTTCCATGTATCTAATATCACTTCCCTCATTTCAGTTCCCTCCAATATACAGTCCTATGCTCCATCCACATACCAACCTGCAGCAACCCACTCCTCTCTTCATCAACATGCAGTGAAGTGTCCCCCTTAATCTGGTGGCCCTGCCCATTAGACCTCTTTCTGTGACACCATACCTACTAGGAGTAATGCTATTCTTGTCACGACCCACACATTATGGCAGTGCTGCCAACGGCCTGTGATGTATATTATATGCATTGCAGCTCCAATGGGCCGGTGTCACCCGGCCTCACTTACATTGTGGCTTAATGACAATGACAGCACAGCAGGGTCCCTGCAATACCTCACAGGCAGGTGACGGCTCCGCTGTTCTGTCATTATTTTGTGTATGATAATGACAGCTCAGCAGGGCTGCCTGCGACTTGCGATGTGTATGGCAGAGACACTGCTGCACTGTCATTATAATGTGCAGCCACAATGTGTGGAGTAGAGTAACTTGTGCAGCCACAATGTGTGGAGTAGAGTAACTTGTGCAGCCACAATGTGTGGAGTAGAGTAACTTGTGCAGCCACAATGTGTGGAGTAGAGTAACTTGTGCAGCCACAATGTGTGGAGTATAGTAACTTGTGCAGCCACAATGTGTGGAGTAGAGTAACTTGTGCAGCCACAATGTGTGGAGTAGAGTAACTTGTGCAGCCACAATGTGTGGAGTAGAGTAACTTGTGCAGCCACAATGTGTGGAGTAGAGTAACTTGTGCAGCCACAATGTGTGGAGTAGAGTAACTTGTGCAGCCACAATGTGTGGAGTAGAGTAACTTGTGCAGCCACAATGTGTGGAGTAGAGTAACTTGTGCAGCCACAATGTGTGGAGTAGAGTAACTTGTGCAGCCACAATGTGTGGAGTAGAGTAACTTGTGCAGCCTCAATGTGTGGAGTAGAGTAACTTGTGCAGCCACAATGTGTGGAGTAGAGTAACTTGTGCAGCCTCAATGTGTGGAGTAGAGTAACTTGTGCAGCCTCAATGTGTGGAGTAGAGTAACTTGTGCAGCCACAATGTGTGGAGTAGAGTAACTTGTGCAGCCTCAATGTGTGGAGTAGAGTAACTTGTGCAGCCACAATGTGTGGAGTAGAGTAACTTGTGCAGCCACAATGTGTGGAGTAGAGTAACTTGTGCAGCCACAATGTGTGGAGTAGAGTAACTTGTGCAGCCACAATGTGTGGAGTAGAGTAACTTGTGAAGCCACAATGTGTGGAGTAGAGTAACTTGTGCAGCCTCAATGTGTGGAGTAGAGTAACTTGTGCAGCCACAATGTGTGGAGTAGAGTAACTTGTGAAGCCACAATATGTGGAGTAGAGTAACTTGTGCAGCCTCAATGTGTGGAGTAGAGTAACTTGTGCAGCCACAATGTGTGGAGTAGAGTAACTTGTGCAGCCTCAATGTGTGGAGTAGAGTAACTTGTGCAGCCACAATGTGTGGAGTAGAGTAACTTGTGCAGCCACAATGTGTGGAGTAGAGTAACTTGTGCAGCCTCAATGTGTGGAGTAGAGTAACTTGTGCAGCCTCAATGTGTGGAGTAGAGTAACTTGTGCAGCCTCAATGTGTGGAGTAGAGTAACTTGTGCAGCCACAATGTGTGGAGTAGAGTAACTTGCCTAAAGTGAACTTGGTAGGTCAGCTTGGGTTAGCATTCTCGTAGGTCTTTGTTTACCACAGCTGTATTCTACTAAGGCCTTCCCCAGCCAACAGTACAGACACTTACCGGGAAATGGTCTAGAACATCTTGCAATGGTTCCAGTGGCACCTCTGGTTAACGGCTCTGCTCAGACATGGTATTTCTAAGCAAAAACGCAGCCAGTGCAGGCCAAGATGAATAGGAAAAAGTTTACCACCCAACAAGATCTCTGGATAGGCAACTCTAGCATGGTGGCTGGCTGGACCCAACTCAACTCTTGCAGACCATGCAGTGGTATTTTTCCAGCTGCAACCCAGCATTTATGCCGGAAAGCCACTGTATCTCATTATAGTCAATATGGACCATTGGTGAACTGTAAAATCTGGATCCAGTGAACTCCAGCAGGCAGTTCTCTGCTGGAACAGCCTGCCGGATAAGTTCATCGAAGATTTCAGTTTAGCCTTAGGCTACTTTCACACCTGCGTTGTGGTGCGGATCCGTCTGATTGTATCCGTTCAGAACGGATCCGTTTGCATTACCATAAAAAAAATATATTATAATAAATAAATTATTTTTTTATTTTTTTTTTGTTCATGATAATGCAAACGGATCTGTTTTGACTTACACTGAAAGTTAATGGGGGACGGATCCGTTTTTAATTGCACCATATTGTGTCAGTGAAAACGGATCCGTCCCCATTGACTTACATTGTAAGTCAGGACGGATCTGTTTGGCTCCGCATCGTCAGGCGGACATCAAAGGTGTCCGCCACCAGAGCAGAACGGAGGCTGAACGGAGCCAAACTGATGCATTCTGAACGGATCCTTATCCATTCGGAATGCATTGGGGCTAAACTGATCCGTTTTGGGCCGCTTGTGAGAGCCCTGAAACGGATCTCACAAGCGGACCCAGAAATGGCAGTGTGAAGATAGCCTAATTCCTCTATGTCTACACACACATGCATGACAAAACAAGTCTTCAAGACAAAGTTCAGGTTACTGCAACATATTTGACATGTTCTTGCTCAGATTTGTACATATCTATTTGCATATATTTTTGCAGAAATACCTTTGAACTTCCCAGGTGTCATCTACAAGATTAGATAATTTTGTATCTTGAACTGTGAGAAGTTCGGTGGAAGTCATATATTGCACATAGCTCCCATTCCTGTACCCCTTGTTACACACAGCATTGGTGTTTTCGTGTGATAAAGAGTTCACTGTCAGGGCTGTGTTAGGACAAAGTTTACTGACTTGTTCCCAGTAACCGAATGCAAACAAATAGGAGAAAAATAGCCAAGTCTGCATTAACTGTTTGATTCCCTTTCACTGCACCATGTTTATCTTTCTCTTACGGAGGAATGTATGCAGAGTTTTTCTCATGTGCTTCTACTGAGGTCTACGAATGCAGATTTCTTTTGGTTTCACGGAACGGTTTCTTCAAATTATTCAAGGGGTTATATAGAAAAATGTATTTTGGAGGCCACATGATTGGCTAATAAAGATGTTGTCTAGTCCAGAAAATCCACTTATTATACCCTATTAGGAATTTATAGGAGGTGGAAAGTGTCTACAAAGAGTGTCTCATGCTCTGGAGGACCTGTCCTGTCCTGTTGTGTCCTGCATTACGCAAACACATAGCTGTGGTTCACCTGAATAAAACACTTTTTTTCTTTTGTTCATCCGAGACTCCATTCCTAAATTATACTTCTTCTTAGAAGAAGTTAGGCCTTTGGTGCAATGAGGGAACCACCGTTGCTTTTGTTGCCCCAAGCTCTGCTCCGTTCTGTGGCCATCACCTCCTTTGCTGCTTTGCCACTGCCTGGTCCTGTGAATCAAAGCAGCCAGGTAGGGGCTGGCCATAGAAATTAGTGGAGCTTGGGTGCAACAAGAGCAATGGTGATGCCGTCATTGCACCAAATGCAAAATTTACATATTAACAAAAAGTATCATTACTTGAGAACAGAGACTCTGATCAACAAAAGAAAAACAGCATTTTAATCAGGTGAACCACAGCTATGAGACTATAGAAACCATTGAATAGGGAGGACATCCCAGTGTAGTTTGCCTCCTATTCCAGTGTGACAGTGGTCATCAAGTTGCTATGTATCATGGAGGCAAAATATACTGAAACTGTAAACCACAATTGTTATGCAACTTTTCCCAGCAACATTGGAGTCCATCAAGTGTAGAACCGTATAACTCTGAAACTGGAGGGTTATTGTGTTCCAGAAGCACCAAAAGCAGAGTGAACAAGGTTTTCCTGCCCTTTCGTGGTATCTAAATACCCTGTGGCTTTTGTTGCTTCCCTGCAACCCACCAGAAAGGACAAATACCCACCTACAGTAGCCCCTACTCCAGATACACCCATGATCAAAAGTATTAAACTGTTCTTCAGTTCATTCAAGGTTCACCATTTGTGGGGCAATGCATGTACGGTATGATGAAATATAATGAAACTTTCAGGTGAAGGGACATTAATATTTCTTGTCCACTAGTAGGGATCAAAGTATCTTCTGGTTATGGGTGAAGCAAGATAGTGGTGCATTATGGCATAACGATTGAGTCCACATCTACTGTATATAAAGTGTTCCAACGAGCCTGACAAAATACTCTTGTTATTCTGGGGGCCTATGCCCACAGTTGTCCCACTTCTCTATGAGGGCACAGGTGCCACATCAGTCACTGCCAGCAGTCCAGATCCACTGCTCCTACTCCTTTCAGCAGCAGGTCCGGGTGCTGGTGTTCCACATGCAGTCTGCGGGCTACTACTTTTGCCATCAGTCAGTGTTTCCCAGTGTTTTAACCTTTAGTATGTACTGGCGACATGTATCTTTCCTTCCCATGTGCATAACCTTACATTTGCCAGCGTTAAACCTCATCTGCCACTTCTCTGCCCAATCCTCCAATCTATCCAGATCCATCTGTAGCAGTATACTGTCCTCTTCTGTGTTTATTACTTTACACAGTTTAGTGTCATCTACTGTGCAAGCCTTCTACAAGATCATTAATAAATATATTGAAGAGAATAGGGCCCAATAATGGCCCATGTGGTACTCCACTAGTGACAGCGACTCAATCTGAGTCTGTTCTGTTAATAACCATCAGGGCCAGCTCCAGGTTCATGTGGGCCCTTGGGCGATAAAGTCTCAGTGGGCCCCCTTGTGGCATTTTGCACGTTGCTTACAGCAATGAAACTGCATTTATTATACAGTAGATTAAATACCTTACTGTCCATTCACACGTCCGTAGTGTATTGCAGATCCACAATACACCAGGCAGGCACCCCATAGAATTGCCTATTCTTGTCCGCAATTACGGACAAGAATAGGACAAGTTCTATTTTTTCACGTAGTTTTTCCCCGCAATTTGCGGTATGGATGCGGACCCATTCTACGGACGTGTGAATGGACCCTAACACATAGAATGCTACAGAGCGGATATACAGTATAGACCAAAAGTTTGGACACACCTTCTCATTCAAAGTGTTTTCTTTATTTTCATGACTATGAAGGCATCAAAACTATGAATTAACACATGTGGAATTTTATACATAACAAACAAGTGTGAAACAACTGAAAATATGTCATATTCTAGGTTCTTCAAAGTAGCCACCTTTTGCTTTGATTACTGCTTTGCACACTCTTGGCATTCTCTTGATGAGCTTCAAGAGGTAGTCCCCTGAAATGGTCTTCCAACAGTCTTGAAGGAGTTCCCAGAGATGCTTAGCACTTGTTGGCCCTTTTGCCTTCACTCTGCGGTCCAGCTCACCCCAAACCATCTCGATTGGGTTCAGGTCCGGTGACTGTGGAGGCCAGGTCATCTGGCGCAGCACCCCATCACTCTCCTTCATGGTCAAATAGCCCTTACTTTCAAAGTTTTCCCAATTTTTCGGCTGACTGACTGACCTTCATTTCTTAAAGTAATGATGGCCACTCGTTTTTCTTTACTTAGCTGCTTTTTTCTTGCCATAATACAAATTCTAACTGTCTATTCAGTAGGACTATCAGCTGTGTATCCACCTGACTTCTCCTCAACGCCACTGATGGTCCCAACCCCATTTATAAGGCAAGAAATCCCACTTATTAAACCTGACAGGGCACACCTGTGAAGTGAAAACCATTTCAGGGGACTACCTCTTGAAGCTCATCAAGAGAATGCCAAGAGTGTGCAAAGCAGTAATCAAAGCAAAAGGTGGCTACTTTGAAGAACCTAGAATATGACATATTTTCAGTTGTTTCACACTTCCACATGTGTGAATTCATAGTTTTGATGCCTTCAGTGTGAATCTACAATTTTCATAGTCATGAAAATAAAGAAAACTCTTTGAATGAGAAGGTGTGTCCAAACTTTTGGTCTGTACTGTATGTGAATCAGTCCTACTTTTATTTTCTACCCAGTGTTTCAGTCCCTCAGGTCTACTCACAGATATGTGCCCCCCTCACAGTAGATATGCCAAGATATGCCCCCTTCATATTATATATGCCAAGATATGTGTCCCCTTCACAGTAGATATCCCAAAATATGTGCCCCCTCAGAGTTGATATGCCAAGATATGTGCCCTCTCACAGTAGATATGCCAAGATATGTGCCCCTCACAGTAGATATGCCAAGATATGTGCCCCCTCACAGTACATATGCCAAGATATATGCCCCCTTCACAGTAGATATCCCAAAATATGTGCCCCCTCACAGTAGATATGCCAAGATGTGCCCCTTTCACAGTAGATATGCCAAGATATGCCCCCTTCATAGTAGATATGCCAAGATATGTGCCCAGTGCCCCCTTTACAGTGGTTATGCCCAGATGTGCCCCCTTCACAGGAAGTGAAAAAAAAACAATAAATACTCCTCGCATCAATCACCTGGCTCCTCCCATGATCTGCGCTCCCCATCAGCAGCAGCAGGATACTGTGACACATGGCGCTGCTGTGTAGGAGGAGCAGAGGCTGATTACCAGCCTGCCCGCTCCTCCTCCTACACAGATCAGCAGGATGATGTGTGAGGACATCGTGCTGCTGCTTGGAGCGCTGGCAGCTCAATGGTGGAGCGGGGAACAAATAGTTCCCCGCTTCAGTGGTGTGCTTACGGTGTTCGGCACCCGGGCGGGTCCTTTCTCTGGCAGCCCCCCCCCCCCCCCCCATACTTGAAAAAAAATAGTACCCCCTCACAGTAGTATTGCCCTCATTGTACAACCTTCACACTAGGTTTGTACAGATGTGTGCCCCCTCACAGTAGTTATGCCCACATTGTGCCCTCTCACAGTAGTTATGCCCTCTCTGTGCCCCTTTCACAGTTGTAATGCCCTATCTGTGCCCCCTTCACAGTAATAATCCCCATTGTGCCCCCTTCATAGTAGAAATCCCCATTGTGCCCCTTCACAGTAATAATTCCCTCTGTGCCCCCTCCAGGGTAGTAATGCCCTCTGTGCCCCCTCCATAATAGAAATGCCCATTGTGCCCCCATCACATTAGTAATGCCTTCTGTGCCCCCTCCAGGGTAGTAATGCCCTCTGTGCCCCCTCCATAGTAATAAAGACCTCTCTGCCCTCTCCATAGTAATAAAGACATCTGTGCCCCCTCCATAGTAATAAAGACCTCTGTGCCCCCTCCATAGTAATAAAGACCTCTGTGCCCCCTCCATAGTAATAAAGTCCTCAGTGCGCCCTCAATAGTAATAAAGACCTCTGTGCCCCCTCCATAGTAATAAAGTCCTATGTGCCCCCTCCATAGTAACAAAGTCCTATGTGACCCCTCTGTATTAAAACAAAAAAATACAGTAACTACTCACCTTGTCCCGTTCCTGAAGCTCACAGTCCTCTCTTCCCTGCAGGTACAGATTGCTTTGCAGCACTGTGTGGGCGGAGCTTATGTAGATTACCGGTCTGCAGGCTCGGCCCATACAGGCCAGCAGCGCGATCTGTGCTTGCAGGCTGAATGGTGGAGCAGGGAGAAGTCTTCCTGCTTCACCATTCAGATTGCCGCCGACCTGAAGGAGAGGAGGAGCGCTGGGAGCTGAGCGGTGAGTGACAGGACCCAGCTCCCTGCTCTCCAGCAATGAGTGCTTCCATCTGTATTGATGGAAGCGAACAATGCTTCTGGCAGCTGTGCTGTGGGCCCCCGCAGGAGCTGTGGGCCCCGGCACTTACCCGGGTATGCCGGGTGCTGACGCCGGCCTTGATAACCATCCTCTGTTTTCTATCACTAAGCCAGTTACTTATCCACATACACATGTTTTCTCCCATTCCAAGCTTTCTCATTTTATATACTAACCTATACAAGGAGGGCAGGGGTGAAGACTAGGTGGAAGATGATGATGTAGAGGATGATGAGGTCCTCGACCCCACATGGAATCAAGGTCATGTGAGTGACCTATGTAGTTCAGAGGAAGAGGCGGTGGTCACACAGAGCCACCAGCACAGCAGAAGAGGGAGCAGGGTGCAAAAGCGGAGAGGCCGTCCTCTAGACAGTACGCCTGCTACTGCCCACCGCAGCAAGGGACCGAGCACACCAAAGCCAGCTCCAAGGAGTTCCCTGGCGTGGCAGTTCTTCAGACAATGTGCTGACAACAAGACACGAGTGGTTTGCACGCTGTGCAATCAGAGCCTGAAGCGAGGCATAAACGTTCTCAACCTGAGAACAACCTGCATGACCAGGCATTTAAGTGCTAAGCACAAGCTGCAGTGGAGTAGACACCTCAAAAACCAAGAAAGGTCTCTGGCTCCTCCTGCTTCCTCTTCTGCTGCAGTCTCGGCCTCTTCATCCACCTCTGGAGTGACGGTGCCACCTGCCATCCCGCAAACACCACCACCTGGGTCACCAAGCATCTCCACAATGTCCCACGGAAGCATTTAGCTCTCCATCTCCCAAACAGTGGAGAGGAAGACGAAGTACCCCCCTACCCACCCGCGATCCCTAGCCCTGAATGACAGCATTTCTAAATTACTGGCCTTTGAAATGCTGTCATTCCGTCTGGTGGAGACAGATAGTTTAAAGGCCTTATGGCGGTGGCTGTCTCACAGTACGTCGTGCCCAGCCACCACTACTTTTCCAGGCGAGCCATCCCTTCCCTGCACAACCAAGTAGGGGACAAAATCAGATGTGCACTGCACAACGCCATCTGTGGCAAGGTGCACCTCATTACGGATACGTTGACCAGTTAGCATGGTCAGGGACATTATATCTCCCTAACAGCACACTGGGTAAATGCATTGTTTGCTGGGCCTGAGGCGGATAGCAGTTTGGCGCATGTCCTTCCACCACCGAGGATTGCAGGGCGCTTCAGTTTGCCTCCTGTTGCTTCCTCCTCCTATTCCGCTTCCTCATCCGCTACCAGCTCCTCATGCGGTCAGCGTAACACCTTCACCACCAGCTTCAGCACAGCCAGGGATAAACGACAGCAGGCAGTTTTAAAACGTATCTGTTTGGGGGACAAACCCCACACCGAGCAGGAGCTGTGGACGGGCCTTGAACAACAGTACGATGAGTGGTTGGTGCCAGTGAGCCTCAAGCCCGGCCTGGTGGTGTGCGATAACGGGCAAAATCTCGTAGCAGCTCTGGGACTAGCCGGTTTGACGCACATCCCTTGCCTGGCGCATGTGCTGAATTTGGTGGTGCAGAGATTCCTTAAAATTACTCCGATATGTCAGAGCTGCTGCATAAAGTGCGGGCCGTCTGTGCGCGCTTTCGGCGTTCTCACCCTGCTGCTGTTCGCCTGTCAGCGCTGCAGCGTAACTTCGGCCTTCCCGCTCACCACCTCATATGCGACGTGCCCACAAGGTGGAACTCCACCTTGCACATGCTGGCCAGACTGTGTGAGCAGCAGCAGGCGATAGTGGAGTTTCAGCTGCGGCACGCACAGGTGAGTCGCTCTGCGGAAGAGCACCACTTCACCACCAATGACTGGGCCTCCATGCGAGACCTGTGTTCCTTTTTGCGCTGTTTCGAGTACTCCACCAACATGGCCAGTGCCGATAATGCCGTTTTCAGCGTAACTATCCCACTTCTATGCCTCCTTGAAAAATGCTTCTGGCGATGATGGAAGAGGATGTGGCACAGGAGGAGGAGGAGGAAGAGGGATCATTTCGTAGGGTTTCCGGACAGTCATTCACAAGTGGCTCCGAGGGTCGGTTCCTGCACCCACAAACGCCAGGTACACAATTGTCCAGCCAGGGCACAGTTCTGGAGGATGAGGAGGTGGAGGATGATGAGGAGGAGATGGAGGAGGAGGAACCATGTTCACAGCAGGGTGGCACCCACACCAGCTCATGGCCATCACTAGTGCGTGGCTGGGGAGATACAGAGGACACAGACGATACACCTCCCACAAAGGACAGATTTTCGTTGCCTCTGGGCAGCCTGGCACACATGAGCGATTACATGCTGCAGTGTCTCTGCAACGACCGCCGAGTTGCCCACATTCTAACTTGTGCTGATTACTGGGTGGCCACGCTGCTGGATCCCCGTTACAAGGACAACGTACCGTCCTTAATTCCGTCACTGGAGCGTGATCGTAAGATGCGCGAGTACAAGCGCACGCTGGTAGACGTGCTGCTGGTGGCATTCCCACCTGACAGCGGGGGCACAGTGGAAGCACAAGGCCAAGGCAGAGGAAGAGGTCGCTAACGCAGCTGGGGCACCGCCAGCACCTCAGAAGGCAGGGTTAGCATGGCCGAAATGTGGAAAAGCTTTGTCAGCACACCACAACAACCAGCACCAACAGCTGATATGGAACGTCTTAGCTGGAGGCAGCATTTCACCAACATGGTGGAGCAGTATGTGTGCACACGCCTACAAGTACTGAATGACGGGTCTGCCCCCTTCAACTTCTGGGTCTCCAAATTGGGCACATGGCCTGAGCTTGCCCTTTACGCCTTGGAGGTGCCGGCCTGCCCTGCAGCCAGTGTATTATCTGAACGTGTGTTTAGCACGGCAGGGGGAGTCATCACAGACAAGCGCAGCCGCCTGTCCACAGCCAATGTGGACAAGCTCACGTTCATTAAAATGAACCAGGCATGGATCCCACAAGACTTGTCCATACCTTGTGCAGAATAGACATGTATACCGGCCTTAAACAGCCATTGTTATACTGCAGCTCAATTGCTCATTCTTGTATTTTGGATATTTCACACTCTTTTGGAGTGTACCCTAATAAAAAATAATAAAAAAAAATTAAAACCAAAACCCAGTGTTGGCTACCTCGTCCTCCTCCACCGCCACTTCCACCTTCACCGCTACGTCCACCGCCTCCTCAAACTCCTACTCCATATGGAACACCTCATAAATCAATTTTTTTTAATTCTATTTGTACGTATTTTATTTTATTCTATGTCATTTCACTACTTTGTCAGTTACATTTTCTGGTGAAATTCACCAATTTTTGGGTGTGATGTACCACTGCTATACCTATTAAACCGGTAAAAAATAAAAATAAATTGTCAGTTACATTTTCGGTTGCATTTCAACAATTTTTGGGTGTGATGTACCACTGCTATACCTAGTTGACAGGTAAAAAAATATATATATATTTTACCCCTCCTCTACCTAGTTGACAGCTTAATAAATGTAAATAATTTTTCCTTTACATTTTCGGGTGACAATAAACAATTTAATTCTGTCATAGACCCCTGCTCTACCAAGTAGACAGGTTAATAAATTTCTGTAATTTTTCTGTTACATTCTTGGGTTGACATTTTACAATTTTGGACGTGAATAAACCCCTGCTCTGCATAGGTGACAGGGAATAAAATTTTAGAAATTCTTCTTTAATTGATGCGCGCCACCTCCTTTCATTCAATGCTAAGTTGTCCCACATTTGCGCTTCAATAATTTGTCCCACACTTCCGCTTTACAAATTTTTCCCACATTTGCGCCTCAGTAATTTGTCCCACATTTGCACCCCAATAACTTTTCCCACATTTGTGCCTCTGTAATTTGTCCCACATTTGTGCCTCAATAATTTGTCCCACATTTGTGCCTCAATAACTTTTCCCACATTTGCGCTTCAGTAATTTGTCCCACATTTGCGCCTCAATAACGTTTCCCACATTTGCGCTTCAGTAATTTGTACCACATTTGCGCCTCAATAACTTTTCCCACATTTGCACCTCAATAACTTTTCCCATATTTCCGCTTGATCCCAAAAAAATGTAATACATTTATCTCCCTTGGATGTGGTCTCTCTTTCTCACGCTCCCTCTCCGGCGTGGAACCCTGATTCGCCGATAACCGTGATCAACATGGTAGGCTCAGAAAAGAACATTGAAAGTTGATAGAGAAGATATCCAAATGGATAGTGGATGTCACTGGGGCACCTCTGCATAGGTGACAGGAACATAAATTTAAAAAAATCGTCTGTTACATTGTCAGGTGACATTTTTCAAATTTTGACGGATAGAAATCCCTGTTCTGCATAGTCCCATATTTCCGCTCTATCATTTTTAATTTGAAACCATTAATCCTTCCTTGGATGTGGTCTCTCTTTCTCACGCTCCCTCTCCGGCGTGGAACCCTAATTCGCCGATAACCGTGATCAACATGGTAGGCTCAGAAAAGAACATCGAAAGTTGATAGAGAAGATATCCAAATGGATGGTGGACGTCATAGGGACGTGCGATCAGGCAGAAGTTAGCTAGAATATGCACAAAGAAAAGTCCAGCTCACCCAATTATCCAAACACCTGCGTGCACGGAAAAAGCTGGTGAGCCTGTTTATCCTTGATATGAAAACACAATGAAATTCCAGCACTCACGATTTTGGTAGCTAAAATCTTCGTCTTTTATTCAGGCAGTAGACAATTTAGACAGGACATCCACCCACAAGTGTAGCAACTTTGACGCGTTTCGAACAATAGTTCTTAGTCGTAACGAGTTACGACTAAGAACTATTGTTCAAAACGCGTCAAAGTTGCTACACTTGTGGGTGGATGTCCTGTCTAAATTGTCTACTGCCTGAATAAAAGACGAAGATTTTAGCTACCAAAATCGTGAGTGCTGGAATTTCATTGTGTTTTCATATCAAAGAAGTTAGCTAGAGTCAACAAAGCGCCAGCAGGGCCTCTCCTGGCTAACGTTTACAAATCAAAAATACCACAGTGACATTCCCTATAATTTTTTATTAATCATTCCAATAACAGGGCATCTTAAGAGTCCTCTATTGTTATTTATCGTCACTACCTCCCCGAGTCGGGAGTGAGTTATTGCCGCGCGCCCCCTCCTTAACTTGGAAGCTTATGCTTCAATACTTTGTCCCACATTTCTGCTCGATTACATTTAATTTCATCCATTGACCTCCCTTGCATGTGGTATCCTTTTCTCAGGCTCCCTCTCCGGCCTGGAACCCTGATTCCCCGCCACCCATGATCACCATGGTAGGTGCATAAAAGAACATCGAAAGTTGATAGAGCAGATATCAAATTGCATCATGAACATCACGGGGACAAGCAACATGGTGGGGCAGTAAGTGTGCACACGCCTACACGAACTGACTGACAGGGGTCAGCCCTTCAACTTCTGGGTCTCCAAATTGGGCACATGGCCTTAGCTTGCCCTTTAACCCTTGGAGGTGCTGGCCTGCCCTGCAGCCAGTGTATTGTCTGAACGTGTGTTTAGCACGACTGGAGGGGGTTATCACAGGTTATATTTCCAAATGTTTTGGGGTGTACGCTAATTAAAAAAAATAAAAATAAATTTTAAACCAAAAAGCAGTGTAGGCTACCTCCTCCTCCACCGGCGCTTCCACATACATCGCCACATCCACCGCCTCCTCAACCTCCTACTCCATATGGACCTCGTCCTCCTAGATCAACATTATTATTTTTTATTTTTACATATTTTATGTTATTTAAAGTCATTTCCCTAACCACATTTGTTTGAAAATTGTTTGCCATGCTCTTAACCACATTTTGATGCCATTTTCAGCCCTCTAGCCCTTTCCATGACATTTTTACAGCCATTTTAGAGCTCAAAAGTTCGGGTCCCCATTGACTTCAATGGGGTTCGGGTTCGGGGTCAAGTTCGGTTCCCGAACTCAAACTTTTTTGTGAAGTTCGGCCGAACCCGTCGAACCCGAACATCTAGGTGTCTGCTCAACTCTATTGGTCACTATTTCCCAGTTATCTCCCAACTTGCACATCTGTTGTCAGTTCTATTGGTTAATACTAAGTCCAGTATGGCTGACCCTCTGGTTCCTGAACCAGTTGGGAACCAGTTTTATTTATGAGTTCTACAGGTTTCAGTTTCCCAGTTTATATCTGGGTAGTTGAAGTTCCCCATAATAACAATCTCATTATGATTTGCTGCTTCATCGATCTCCTTTAGTAGTAGATTTTCTATGGACTATTAGGTGGCTCATAATAAACTCCTATTAGTATTTATATTTCTACACACAGTGATTTCACATATTCATGTCCCTCATTTATATATTCCCAGAGTGTGGGCTTTAGACAGGACTTTACATAAAGGCAAACCCTGGTTTTGATGATCCTTTCTAAATGGACTTCAACCCTGTGCGTTAACTGCCCAGTCATAGCTATCATACAGCCATATCTCAGTTATTCCCACTATGTCATAGTCCTCCTCACACATCACTAATTCCAGTTCCCCAGTTTTACTAGACAGGCTTCAGGCATTAGTGTACATACAATTGAGAGGTTTATGTATATTTTTTTTACCCTACACCTTTTCTTATGAACTGTTCTAGTCCCTCCTTCCATTCCTCCCCCAGTTCCATTACCTCGCCCCAGGTCTCTATCTGCACTATCTTCCACTCCTATAATGTAATTACCCAGTCCCTAGATTAAATACTCCTCCAACCATCTAGCCATCTCCCCCCCCCCCAAAAAAAAAAAAAAATAAATGCTGCACCTTCCCCATTGAGGTGCAGCCCATCTTTACGATAGAGCCTGCAGCTGACAGAGAATTTGTCCCAATTCTCCAGGAACCCAAACCCCTCCTTCCTACACCAGTTCTTGAGCCACTTGTTAACCTCCCTAATCTCCAGCTGCCTTTCTTCTGTGGCTTGTGGTACAGGTAGTATTTTGGAAAACACTGCCTTTGAGGTTCTTGCCCTAAGCTTGTGACCAAAAACCCTAAAATCATTTTTAAGGATGCTCCATCTACCTCTACGTTTGTCATTGGTTCCAATGTGGACCATGACTTCTGGATCTTCGCCAGCCCCTCCCAGTAATCTGTCAACCCGATTCACGATATGTTGAACTCGAGTGACAGGAAGACAACACACCATTCGACGATGCCGATCTTTGTGACAGATCTAGTAACATAGTTTATAAGGCTGAAAAAAGACATCTGTCCATCCAGTTCAGCCTGTTATCCTGCAAGTACCCCTAATAATTAAGTCTCCCACTACCAGCACCTGTCTGGCCTGCCCTGCTCTGCTGGTTCCCTGCTTACTGAAGCTGACATTCCCCTGACTGGCTGAGGAAGGGTCCGGCTGCAGAAGTGCTCTCCCTGAACTAGCATCCCCCCTTATCTGCCAACCTTGAAAACTTGTTGGGCTAGCCTCTCTGGCACTCTTCCCTCTACCCCACTTTCAGCTATCTTCCTTACTTTCCTGAGCCTCCATGCTACCACCATCCTCCATATCTACCACATAGAGTGCCTGCTCAGTGAGCAGCAAACTATTTTCCAAATTGCCAACACTTCTCAGTGTTGAAACTCGCTCGTTTAGATGCACGATGTACGATTCCAAACAAGCAATTTGCTCACATTTTGAACAAAGATATGTACCCTCAAATGTCTGTTCCAGGACTGCATACATTAGACAAGATGTGCACTGGACTTCACTGTCAATAATGGAACTCATACTAATGGGAATTGCGCAAGAAAAGGGAAAGGAAAAAATACAATACAGTTCAAGGATAAGCAACTCACTTACTGTAGTCCCATCCTAAAATCCCTGAATCTCAATTCACGTAATCTAAAGTCACACACTGGAAATCAAACACACGAACGCTCACAAACTTGCGTTGTTTGTCTGCTTGTATAGGTGCTGCTCCCAAACAACTTCAAACCAGACTGCTTTTTTTTCCTCTGGATTCAAAGGACTGAGCTGCCCTCAAGACTGGCTATTTAGCTTCTCCTAATTTGACAGCCACACCCTAATTGCTCACCTGTGCAACACCCTGGAGAAGGAAGAGAAGAAAAATGTAATCACAGTATACTCTCAGCTGCTATGCAATAAACCTGGCAACAAAAGGAAGTCACAGTGTATAAGCTATACTACACTGCTCTGACTTGGTATAGAGTACAATAAAGTCAGGCACAGCCACTTAGCAATGCACACAAATAATTTAGCAGACTCTCACAGATACTCCCTCACATAATCTAAAGTCACAAACTTAATATAATACAAACACACACTTGAAATCAAACACGTGAGAGCTCACAAACTCACGTTGTTTGTCTACTTGTATAGGTGCTTCTCCCAAACAACTTCACACCAGACTGCTTTTTTTCCCCCCTCTGGATTCAAATGCTTTTTTCCTCTGGTTTCCTGATCTCTTAATGCTTCGCATCCCTTGTGGTTTAGCAGCCAACCACACGGGACTATTCCAAGAAGTAGCGGCCTGGTGGCAATCCTGCTGCCAATATCACGTCTCTGTATAGGGTTAATGGGTGAAAACCAGGGGACTGCCAGGAAAACGCCCTCAGGAATAGCACAAAGCCAAACCTGTTGTTTGGCACAGTGGGTCAACATCCACTGTCTATAAAAATTCTTGCTTTTTAGCTTTTACATAATTTATCTTTCTTTTAAGAGCATAACTTGTGTTGCATATGAATGTTCCAACTATAAGTCTGTATTTGGCAAAAATAATTTAATGTTTCATCATTTATGTAAGATTGCCTGATGTCATCTTTTTCTTTTCACCATTGTACCTTTGCTTTTCTTCTGCAGGTATTACTTTACAGTGAACAAAACTCAGAGTGCAGTAACCATAAGAGTGACTCCCTGTGAATCGCCAATCTTGTGGACGGTGTCTGTCCTCTCCACTCAGGGTATGATGTGAGAAGTAATTATAATCTCATATATACAGGGCTTTAAAGGCTATGTACACCTTTGGTGGCAATTCTTTTTTTATTATTGCATTGTACTCATTTTGAGCTACAAATAATTTTTTTAAATGGTCTTTATTAAAAATGATGAGCTGTTTTACCTGCACAGCTTTCAGTTTATCTACTAGCAGGATCTGTATTTTCTCTCTGCTGCATCATGCAGGGAGCTGACGGGCTACTTATCTCTGATCTCTGACCTGATAAATACTCATTAAAGCTCAGTTCTTATCTTACAGATAAGAATGTGGTTGAAATAAGTGTTTATGACCTTTTAGTAATTTAGAGATAAGGGTCATTAGATGAATGGCACAAAGTGAAAGTACCATTCACACAGCTATAAAAACAGTTAACCATTTGTGACAGAATGGCTCAATATTTTTAATGTAGCCTAAAATGAGTAAAATGCAATCATAAAAAAAAAAAATTGTCCCCAAAGGTGTTCATAGCCTTTAACCCTTTCGCTACCAGCGCCGTACATGTACGTAGCACTGTGCGAAAATTACAAAAGTCATGCACACTCCAAAATGGTACCAATAAATACTATAAATTGTCCCGTAAAAAATGAGCCCCTAAACAGCTCAGTAGACATAAGTATAAAAAAGTTATGGGGTCAGAATATGGTGATGTAAAAAAAAAAATCTCAAAGTTAAAATTTATTTTTACACTATTTACACATAAAAAACCTATACATATGGGGTATCGTTGTAATCATACTGACCCATAGAATGAAGGGCATGGGTCAGTTTTGCCGTAAACAAAACACCGCGGGAACAAAACCCGCAAAACTGTGGTGGGATTGCGGGTTTTTTCCAATTCCACCCCATTTAGAATATTTTCCCCGCTTCCCACTACATTTTATGGCATAATTAATGGTGGCATTAGAAAGTACAACTTGTTCCGCAAAAAGTAAGCCCTCATACAGCTATGTGACTGGAAATATAAAAAAGTTATGGCTCACGGAAAATGGGGAAAAAAAATGAAAACGCAAATATGAAAAAAAACTCCGGTATCCTAAGGGTTAAGAATGGTGCAAATTAACATTTATCAGTATATGATGGAGTGCATGCTAACTTTGGATGCAATGTTCTCTGTCCATACACTCTGTAGGCCATGAGGAAACCATATTCCAACAGCAATACACATCTAGTTTTGTATAAGAGAGAATGGATGAACTAAACATGTTGTCTGGCACTAGTAAAAGGGAACTAACTTTTTCTTCCAGTAACTGTAACCCACTATTGTCTTGGCTGAGTCTGGTAATGCAACTCGGTGTTCATGGGCAAGAGTGGTGCAGTTTCTGGGGTAAAAAAATTCATTTCTGGAGCCTGAGGTGGTGAGTAAAGGATTTATAGCAGGTATTAACCCCTCAGCTATCTAAACTATTGAGGAAATGAGTATTAATGGGTATTACAATAGACCAACAGAGAAGCAAACATTATACCTTTCGCTATTCTCATCCACTAGCGGGTTTTTTCCCCTGTATTACACTAGATCACCAGGGAACCAACCATAAACCCCAACACTTCTCTAGACCACTGTAACGGATCTCCTGGCCCCCCGACTGGGTACCTCCGTTGATGGATGCTTCTAGTGCTTCCCGAGGGCTCCAAGCACTCCGCTCGACACCGTAACCACCATAGGAACAAGGAACAGGAACAGCTATTACAAGAGCTAGGGGTTATAGCCAGGGGAGTATACAGCGTATAGCAATCCCCACACACATGAGACGAGGCTCTCTGTTGAATGTAAAACAGGAACTCCCTTTATTGAAGACCAACTCAATATATATACAGTTCAAGAAGTCTAACAACATAACGCAATCAACCATGAACAACATGCAAACAGACATCTCCCCCCACCCCCCACTCCATAATGAATGAATAGGGAGAGAGGAGACACATGTGATGGGATTATCTCCTGAGTGTATCATAGGGTGATCTACTCATCTAGGAGTCGGCTACTCCTAGAGTCAGCTATCTTAATCCCATTGCTAACACAATCAGTGGGAGTCTCAGTGCAGAGTTAACCCCTTTTTGTGTTACTGAATTCATACCCTGCACCTTTAATGGGCAATAGGAAATATGTGTCATATAAATGCCACACAAATCAGGGTCCATAGTTCCTTGTAACACCAAAAGGTCTGAGGGGGTCTCCATAGTTCTGGGTCCATAGTCCGTAGGAAGGAGGCTGGCCCTCAGGCTTCTCCAGCAGCCCCAGTGACGGTTTAGTCCATCACAACCACCAAGAATGGTGATCTTATTTCTGCCCTGAACCGCAAAGGAGGTAGGCATTAACTTCTCCAGTACCTTAAGGGCATTTTACACAAGGTGATAATCGTTCCCAACCATTTGCCAGGGTAAACGTGCAGTAAGCAAACAACAAAAGATAATTCATTTGTTGTTGATTGCATCTTTTATACTGACCAAAAATGATAGATTGTAGGCAGTACATCCATTTGAAAAGAACCTGCCACCACAAAATACAGTGCAATGTGCTGGCAGAATGTTACTGAGCAGGAGGAGCTGAGCAGATTATTATATAGTTTTGTGGGAAATGATTCATCAAAGCTTGTAATTTTTTACATATAAATCGCTGCTCTTTCTGAGCTCAGTTGTTCACGGGGACTGTCTTATTAGTGACTGACATCTATCTCTGTATACACTTAAACAAGGAAAACTATTAAATTAATTTAAATTTAAAGTTATACTGAATGTTATCCCACATAGCTGAGCTCCTTCTGCTCTATAACATGCTGCCAGCACATTGCTCAGCATTTCATGTTGACATAAACAGTCATCTAAGTGTCTTTTGTAATGGAAAGAGCATGAGCACAGAAGCGATCACTGGCACAAAAAACCCACATAAATATGTAGGTCTAATAAGAATTCATTCTTTCACTACGCTAGGCCAGAAAAGGAAGCTAGCATTATTCTCTCCTCTACCCTAGACCATTGAGAAATGAATTTTTTGTCCTTGTCTAAACATGGATGTGTCCTGTAGTTGGATATAGCAATCTATGTGGCCTGATTGGGGTAATGTTAAATTTTTCTGCCTTGAGATATAAGATTGAATAATTTTTGAAGTAATCACAATTTGTAATGTAATCATAATTTTTTATGGTTTTCACTGTAAAATCTTTTCATTTCACCTTAAAACAAATAAATGAATTTCATACAAATTCTTTTTTCCTAGATTATTCTGAGCACCTCATTACTCAAAAAAAGTATCATCACATAGGCCCTCAGAGAATATTTGTTTTCAAAGGAAATGGAGAAGAATCATTCTCATCCAAAGTGAGGTCCGAAGGCTATTACTTTCTTGATTTCATGTCACTCGAATCTGACACAAGTATACAGGTCTTTGTCTGGAACCAAGGGGATCAATCTGTCCCATGGCCTAGACTCCCTGAGAATCCTCGGGTACATATCGTTTCAGTAGAAGAAAACAAAATTGATTTGTCTTGGGAACAAAGCTTGGGGCCTGCTAAGGCTGAGTTTGAGTACTGCTTGTTTATCAATAGGAAACATAACTACAAGACATTGTGTGCGACTGAGCTAGATGCAAAGAATGAACTTGAATATTATCAAGACAATTTAGATACCAAAGTAAAGAAATCACTAAATATAATTACGGAGAAGTCCAAAAGTAAAGAATATTTTTACCCAAAGTCCTATGTGAAGGTTTCAGATATGGTGGAAGATGATAACTTTTTGTCTTCTAAATCTTTGGCTGGAGGTCAAAGAATGTGTGTGGGGACTTCCCTAAATGCTACTATACATGATCTAAGACCTAAAAGCCTTTACTATGTTGATGTCTTTGCCGTGAATCCTAAGGATGGTACTAGTGTGGCTTATACTGGTACTTTTGCTGAGACCAAATCCAAAAAAATAACCCAGATACCAAAACTTCCTGATGAAGAAATGGTGAACATTTTTCTGAAACGTAAAGGTGTTAAAATAATGAGTATCAATCCATCTATCAATAGATTAAGATGGCTTTTTGTTCATTCTTGCCTCCATAAAGCTCATATACAAATCATGGTAAATGGTCGAATAGAAGTTTCTAGAAGTGTGCAAGGAGCCCACAATTTCAAACTTCTTGGAAATCCAATGGATAACTTTATCATTAGCTTAAAATCAAGTAAGGGAGGTGCAGGCTTGGTGAAGCTCTTTACTACTACTGCTCATAATCATTTACCATTTTCCAACTTACCTCCTGAGAGTCCTGACATCAACTTGTCTGTATCTAAGAGATCATGCTCCTCTGCCACAGTGACCTGGACAGGAACTGGTCCTGGAATCAAGTACTGCATCTACGTCAGACACCTAAAGCATCATTTGGATCTGAAGCTGATACACAAACATCAGAACAGCTGCCTAAACACTAATGCTAGATCAAGGACTGAGAAAGTTGTTTGTCGACAGGCTGGAAGTCAAACTACTTTGGAAGAGCATATAACAGATTTGAAACCTGGTAAAGCCTATCTCATTGATCTGTACTTTATTGGCCTCCATAACAACACAATAAAGTTCCCAAGTCAGGTTGTGAAGGCTCAGGAATGGTGTACTTAAGTTGATTAGGAGGAAACCTGACCTTAAGAACCTTGCCGTCTGCATTCTCACTTAGCAATTACTCACTTATCACATACATACTCTGATAGAATGATGGTTAATATTACTGGGTGACTATTTCTACCTTTTAATTGCTAAAATATAAAATATACCTTGAACATAAGCAGGTGGTGGCTGCTGTTAAGACAACGAGGAGCAGATTTATTAAACAAATTACTGTAAATAAGTGTGTTGGAAACATACCCAGATTCCTTAAATTGTTTTCTATCTGTCTCTGAAGGACTCAATGTGTATTATATATACAGCTCATTTATTTCAATATAGACTATGCAATGTTTAATTTCCATTGTGGTGGTGCTGCAGGAGAATTGAACACTTCTTGCCATGTTGCCCCATAGACTGCAATTGATCACTGGAGATCCAAGGAGCAGGAGAACCTGTTATCTTATATTTTGGAAACCCTTCTAACATAAAGACAATCCTATTAATCTGTCAGAATCCTGGTTCTTTAATGTTACTTCACTCTCCCAGATGGCAGGTTGCAATAATGTACTAAATTTCATGTTATTATATGACATGATATTGGTTAGAAATGCACGTGTAGTTTATATTCCTTTATTATATCCAGTGTTTTATTTATATAGCATCACTGTGTTCTGCCAGAAAATGCTATTCACGCACATTAGTACCAGCAGAACATACAAGATTAGAAGGCGTTGCCACTATCCAAGTCACAATTGACCAAACAACATTAGTTCTATGTGGCATCTATGTTCATCCATTGACTATAATAGGCAGACCATGAAGCCTGGAAAAAGTCATGCGTAGTCAACAGGAGTTGAAGTATTATGATGCTAGAGCCAAAGCCACTTCATTCTAGTGATCAGCTGGGTATGACAAGGTTTGGACTACCACTTAGTGAACATTGATGACATATTACTAATCTCCTAGAGACCCCCTCAGGGGATGTCTGGGAACCTTAAAATATAGCTCAATACTGGAGCAATAGACACTTAACTTGTTAACATACTGTCCATCAAAGATTGGTTTCCATCTGATTGATCATGCATGGAAAGAATTGTTGGTTTACATAAAGCTATTCATAGATACAAATAGGAAATGGCTATGTTATGTACATGTTACATCAACATAAAATAATGTTATAGAGGACAGCAGAAGACAGACTTACTGCTTACAAGAGCATCTAGAGAGATGCCGTAAAGGATTAGTTGGCTCCTCAGAAAATTGGCTGAGGGGACATGTTAATTTGCACACAGTGATCACTAAGACCCCACTAAGACTTCAGTAAATTTCCGTGGGATCTAAAGATTTTCTAATTAAAACCATTTTCTTTTTCTGATTGATATTCAAAGTAAGGAAACATACAACCCCAAATTGTATTACATATAATATTATGTTATTTGAGGTCCATTTGTATACTCCTGAAGATCCTATTTAAGAATTTAGCGGCTAAATGTTAGTTTCACTTTCACTGCCTTTTTTATTTTTTTATTCTGTCAATGTAAATAAATTAAAAAATTAAAGCAAATTTGCAAAAGGTTAATAAAAAATTCCAACTATTACCATTTTGTT
The DNA here is from genome assembly GCF_905171765.1 of Bufo bufo. NCBI lineage: Eukaryota > Metazoa > Chordata > Amphibia > Anura > Bufonidae > Bufo > Bufo bufo. Next base: position 290,790,518 of record NC_053389.1, read on the forward strand.
TCTACAGCTCATATGCAGACTATGAATCTCCTTGGTAAAAGACAACAAAAGACTGTATCTGTCCTCTACTTTTGGTTAACCTACTAAATGTAGGGGATAAATGCAAGAGACTACAAGACTACAGGAGCTCTAGTAATAAAATAATAGGGAAGACCTATTGCAAAGTTGCTTCAATTTTCATTTTAGATATATTGAAACAATACAAATAATAGAGATTGAAAAACACAAACAACATGACACGCTATAATATGCAATTATCACATCAACCCCATGTGGGGTTTTGCCTTTGCTCACATGTTATTTGGCATTGTACCAGTAACAAAGAATATTTATTGTATTTTTTATTCTTTCTGTTGAAATATCTGCACAAAGTAAAATAAATATGTACAATAATATTAAATATTATGAGATATTTTACCTTAAAATCAAGAGGCCTATTATACTATGGTGAAGTTCCATTCCATTAGGTTTGCCTAAAGAGATTATTTAAAATAACTCTAAACACACAAAATCTACAAATTAGACCCTGCCATTTACTATCATCATCTCTGCCTTTTTTTTTTGTTCTGTTTGACTTATGTTACAATGAAAACCGAGAAATATATAAAGAATTCTTTTCTCTGTGTCACAAGAGCTCAGCCATGCCCCTTTCTGTCCTATGTCTGACTGTAAGATAACTGGCTGGAGCAGAACCCCCCAGCCCCTTTCCCTCTGCACTGTCTGCAGCAGGACAATAACATTGTTAAAGGATAACTGTCACACTTAGACCCTAATTTCAATTTTCATATATGTAGTTACTAATAACATGATATTCCAGAATCAGTTACTATTAGACTGACTTACCCCATATTTAATAAGATTCAGCCCTTAGCAACCAGTCTGCATAAAACTGCAATTTCACTATTCAGTTAAGATGGCCGCCACTGCCCTCACCCTGAGGCTAATCCCGCTTGCCCTCACTAGCCAGTAACAATAGCCCCCCAAAAGTGTCAGTAACCAGAGCCCTCCCCCTAAAGGGTTAATCTCCTGCAGCACAAAGGGGTCCTCTTACCACATGTTGCTTTCATTTATACACTGAGCAGGTGGCAGATCTCCCTTCCCTGGTCTGCGCTGGTTCAACTCTGCATTCTCCAGCTCTGCTGAGTGAGGGAGCGTCTGCCAAGCGCAGGGACAGGGAGAAGTGCACACAGCCCAGGCACTGTTATCAGCTGCTGGGGAGGACCTGGCTTTAATCATTTACTTACAGTCCCTGGCTGTCAGTAATGTGACCTTGCATGCAGCCTGCTTCTGCGTCCTCCATCCTTCAACAGATAGACGTACCATGCCTAGCAACCCTATTTTAAGCACAGGTAAAAGTAGGCAGTACAGGGAACAAAACTGTGGAATTAAGGGGTAATTGAATACACAGTGAAAAGTTGAAATAGGGCCACCAAGGAGATATTAATCACCACAATCCAATACTCCAAAAAAAATATACGACAGTTATACTTTAAGCTTCACCCCTTTGCTAGGGTCATTCTTGTTGACCACCAGCTGACAATGAACTCAGCAGGAGAGTAACCCCTATATTGTTGGAGGATTTCTATATTTGTTCTGCAAACTGGGAAGCCATGGGAAAACTATATTTCTTGTTTACTTTTATCATTTTAGGTTTAAAGTTCATTTAAAGTGGTATTCCAGTGACACATGTTTAATTAAAAATGGAGTTAGAGTAGGGTAAAATAATAGTCAGCACTCACCTTACTGATAACTATCCTTCCAAATTTCCTGTTCTCAGCCTCAACACACTAGAAATGACTTGGACTGCCTGCTCAGACAATCACTGGCTGAGGTAGATCCAATAATTGGCTAAGCAAGTAGTCCAAGCCATATTCGGCATGTTGAGTGTAAGAACAAGAAGCAGAGTAGAGTGTGGACTGGCAGATGCAACAGCATCAGCGGGGATCAGTAAGGTGACTGACTTTATTATTTTACTCCAAAATACCCCTTTAACTTCTAGCAACTTTGAATTATATTTCCAGCCCCTTTAATGTTGATTTCTCTTGATTTTTATTCGAATTATTTCTATTGGAAAACCGCCAGCACATACATTGCCAGAATTATTAGGAACACCTGTTCTAATTCTCATTAATGCAATTATCTAGTCAACCAATCACATGGCAGTTGCTTCAATGCATTTAGGGGGGTGGTCCTGGTCAAGACAATCTCCTGAACTCCAAACTGAATGTCAGAATGGGAAAGAAAGGTGATTTAAGCAATTTTGAGCGTGGCATGGTTGTTGGTGCCAGACGGGCTGAGTATTTCACAATCTGCTCAGTTACTGGGATTTTCACGCACAACCATTTCTAGGGTTTACAAAGAATGGTGTGAAAAGGGAAAAACATCCAGTATGCGGCAGTCCTGTGGGCGAAAATGCCTTGTGGATGCTAGAGGTCAGAGGAGAATGGGCCGACTGATTCAAGCTGATAGAAGAGCAACGTTGACTGAAATAACCACTCGTTACAACCGAGGTATGCAGCAAAGCATTTGTGAAGCCGCAACACGCACAACCTTGCGGCGGATGGGCTACAACAGCAGATGACCCCACCGGGTACCACACATCTCCACTACAAATAGGAAAAAGAGGCTACAATTTGCACGAGCTCACCAAAATTGGACTGTTGAAGACTGGAAAAATGTTGCCTGGTCTGATGAGTCTCGATTTCTGTTGAGACATTCAAATGGTAGAGTCCGAATTTGGCGTAAACAGAATGAGAACATGTATCCATCGTGCCTTGTTACCACTGTGAAGGCTGCTGGTGGTGGTGTAATGGTGTGGGGGATGTTTTCTGGGCACACTTTAGGCCCCTTAGTGCCAATTGGGCATCGTTTAAATGCCATGGGCTACCTGAGCATTGTTTCTTACCATATCCATCCCTTCATGACCACCATGTACCCATCCTCTGATGGCTACTTCCAGCAGGATAATGCACCATGTCACAAAGCTCAAATCATTTCAAATTGGTTTCTTGAACATGACAATGAGTTCACTGTACTAAAATGGCCCCCACAGTCACCAGATCTCAACCCAATAGAGCATCTTTGGGATGTGGAGGAATGGGAGCTTCATGCTCTGGATGTGCATCCCTCAAATCTCCATCAACTGCAAGATGCTATCCTATCAATATGTGCCAACATTTCTAAAGAATGCTATCAGCACCTTGTTGAATCAATGCCACGTAGAATTAAGGCAGTTCTGAAGGCAAAAGGGGGTCCAACACCGTATTAGTATGGTGTTCCTAATAATTCTTTAGGTGAGTGTATATGACCATAGATAAGAATCCTACCGACAACCTAATCACTTTTTTTTTCTCCCTTTAAAAAAAAAAAAAGGAAGAAGAAGCGAGCCACAAGATAACCTGATTGCCTCAGGTCTCACTTTGGAAATCCCTGGTTATCAGCTGAGTCATACATTTCCCCAAAAGGAACAGGGCAAGTGTAGTACTACATGGTAGATAGTCAAATGGATGGCACAAAAGTCTCTCCTCTGGATTACAGAGAAAGTGTCATGTAGGGCAGTGTTCCTCAACTCCATAATTTGAGAATATCCCACAGAATAAAGACCTGTGGTACGTCCTGATGCATTAACACTAATTATATCACCTGCTCAATACTAAGGACATCCTGAAAACAGGTGGGTCCTGAGGACTGGAGTTGAGGAACACTGATGTAGGGGACCTCATGTGCCATAATATGGGATTGTTTTCATGAGAATATCCCTTTAATAGTATGCAAAACATAGATATCAAAATGTAACATCATTCATTATATGCAATATACGGTCTCAATTCCAAAAAAGTTGGGGTGATGTGTAAAATGTAAATAAATGTAAATAAATACAGAATGCAATGATTTCCAAATCTCACAGACCCATATTTTATTCACAATAGAATACATATCAGATATTGAAATGAGACATTTTACCATTTCATGAAAAAATTAACTCATTTAGAACTTGATGGCAGCAACGCATCTCAAAAATGTTGGTACAAGGGCAACAAAAGGCTAGAAAAGTAAGTGTTACTAATAAAAAAGGATGAAGGAACCATTTTCTACTAAGTCACATGACTGCGTAAAAAAAAGCATGTTAGACAGGCAGAGTCTCTCAGAAGCAAAGATGGGCAGAGGTTCACCAATCTGAGGAAAACTGCATCTAAAAGTATGAGCAATTTCAGAAAAATTATAACAAAATTGATAAAATTGTGAAGACTTTAAATATCTCACCATCTACAGTATAATATATGATCAAAAAATTTAAAATAAATCCATATATGCAAAGGACAAGGCCGACGGTGAGTATTGGATGCTTGTGATCTACGGGCCTTCAGGTAGCACTGCATTAAAAACAGGCATGGTTCTGTACTGGAAATCTCTGTTTGGGCTCAGGAGCACTTCCAGGAATCATTGTCTGAGAACACAGTTTACCATGCAATCCACAAATGCAAGTTAAAGCTGTATCATGCAAAGAAGAAGCCATATATCAACATGATCCAGAAACGCTGCCATCTTCTCTGGGCCAAAGTGGACTGAGGCAAAAAGGAAAGCTGTTTTGTGGTCAGATGAAACAAAACTTTAAATTCTTTTAGGAAACCACGGACACCGTGGTCTGCAGACTCAAGAGGAGAGGGACCGTCCAGTTTGTTATCGGCGCACAGTTCAAAAGCCAGCATCTTTTATGGTATAGAGTTGCATTAGTGACTATGGTGTGGCCATGGTGTGGCCTATCAGTGCTAGTGTAGGTTTAAGAACAACATATGCTCCCATCTAGACAATGTTTCTTTCAGAGAAGACCTTGCATATATCAGCAAGACAATGCTGAACTACATACTGCACCCATCACAACAGCATGAGCATGACTTTGCAGAAGAAGAGACTGGGTGCTGACGCCAGATTTTTCACCAATAGAAAATCCTTTGGTGCATCATGAAGAGAAAAATCCAGCAAATAAGTCCCAGGACTGAGCAGCTAGAATCCTACATTAGACAAGAATGGGACAACATTCCTCTCCCAAATCTCCAGCATTTGGTCTCCTCACTTCCCAGATGTTTGCAGACTGCTGTTAAAAGAAGAGGAGATGCTACACAATGGTAGACATGGCCATGCCCCAACTTTTTTGAGATGCATTGCTGCCATCAAGATCTAAATGAGTTCTTTTTTCATGAAATGGTTAAATGTCTTCCTTTCAAGATCTGATATGTGTTCTATGATCTATTGTGAATAAAATATGGGTCTATGAGATTTGTAAATCTTTGCATTCTGTTTTTATTTACATTTTAAATGGTGTAATTTTTTTTATTTTTATTGAATGTTGGATATTGTCCTATAAGCCAGAAATGGTACTTGATTATATTTCTTTCATCAATTCCTTGGAGGAGTTTCTGTTTTTCTCATACTTAGCAGAGTGTACTTTTTATTATATACAACACACCCATAATATTAATGTGGGAAGTACGAGCCAAGAGCTTCCTAAACACAGACTCTGTATGTTAATTACAATGTCCATTATTAGTGTGGGAAGGGATTAGTGGTTCTCTAGTTGTGGATCTCTAATGTGGTGACTTGTCGACCTCTAGTGGTGAAAATGGAACTACAGTCAGTATTAAAAAAAACGACTGCTTAGCCTACTGTCGTGAGTAGAGATGAGCAAATTGTCAATTTGCATATATGCTAATCAAAGCATACAATGTGAGAATTAATTTAAATCTAAGCTTGCTACATTTCTGCAGGGAATGCCATCTCTGTGTGTCCACTGGGGCTCATCATCTAATTCACTATCTCATACACGCTCTACAGCAGGCCATATTTCAGATGGGGCGCTATCTGAATGGCTTGTTATTCATGGTTGGTTTGTGAAGGTTGTCATTTGCATGACAATGCCAATAATTAAAATAATTCGCAGATTGATTTCTGCTGTGATCTGCAGCATAGCCTGCACTAAAGCACCCGACAATAAAAAAAATAAATAAAACAAGACAGATATCCACCACTAATCAGCATCTGCCATGCTTGTTTGTGTTACCATGGTCAGTTGCAAATGTTCCAAATCTGCCTTTTTAGCTGTCCAAATTCTAGCATGCATGGCCCGCTTTTTAATAGGAAGCCAAATAACGTGTGGGAAACTGACACATACAGAAGACAAATCCTTTAAATAAAGGCACTCCTTTTCAGACTCTTGATATAGACAATAATGTTTCCATTCACTGACAGCAATCATTATATATGCTGTGCTCAAGCTGAGATCAGGCTGGGTCTTCTGACTCATATCTTATTAGGGCGCATTCACATGACCATATGTATTTTGCGGTTCGCAAAACGCAGATCCGCAAAAAGTGCGGATGATATCTGTGTGACTTTCACGTTGCATCCGTTTTTCTTTACGGATCCATTGTAACAATGCCTATCCTTGTCCGATAAACGGACAAGAATAGGACATGTTCTATCTTTTTTGCAGGGCCACGGAACGGACATACGGATGTGGACACCATACGGTGTGCTGTCCGCATTTTTTGAGAAATGCAGAGTTCTCAAATGCCAACTCTGGTAAATCAGTCAATCAAGGTTCATGGTTCATTTTCCAGTGAAATTTAGGAAATGAAAGCTGAAATTGGATGGGTTGCAATTGGCTAGTAGGACAATAAATTTTTAAAATCCATGGTTCTGCTAATTACTAGAGATGTCCCGAATAGTTCGCCGGCGAATAGTTCTCGGCGAACATAGCTTGTTCGCGTTCGCCGCGGCAGGCGAACATATGTGATGTTCGGTCCGCCCCCTATACATCATCATTGAGTAAACTTTGACCCTGTACCTCACAGTCAGCAGACACATTCCAGCCAATCAGCAGCAGACCCTCCCTCCCAGACCCTCCCACCTCCTGGACAGCATCCATTTTAGATTCATTCGGAAGCTGCATTCTTAGTGAGAGGAGGGACAGTGCTGCTGCTGCTGATTTAATAGGGAAATTGATAGCTAGGCTAGTGTATTCAGTGTCCACTACAGTCCTGAAAGACTCATCTGATCTCTGCTGTAAGAACAGCACCCCAAAAAGCCCTTTTTAGGGCTAGAACATCAGTCTGTTTTTTTTCCCCCCTCTGTAATCAAATTGCAGTTGCCTGCCTGCCAGCGTGTGTGTCAGGCTCACAGCCCTGCAAGTGCATAGTGTCACCAGCACAACTCATATCTGGTGTCACATTACATTTAAAGAAAAACAACAATTTTGACTGAATAAATAGCAGGCAGTTACACACGTGTTTGTGTGTTTAAGGCCCAGTGCAGTGCATAGTGTCACCAGCGCAACTCATATCTGGTGTCACATTCGATTCCATTTAAAGAATAAAAAACTATTTTGACTGAATAAATAGCAGTCAGTTACACACGTGTTTGTATGTTTAAGGTCCAGCTGCAAGTGCATAGTGTCACTTCAGCGCAACTCATATCTTGTGTCACAGTAGCTTGCACGCATAGTACAACTTAACTAATAAAAAAAAAATGACAGGCAGAGGCAGGCCACTCCGCAGGGGCCATCGTGGTGCTGTGATTCCCTTTGGCCCTAGACTAATGCCCAGTGTTCAGAGGCCACGTACCCTGAACTCGAAAAGTTCTGAGGACATAGTTGACTGGGTAACACAGGACACCCAATCTTCTACAGCTTCCGCTCGGAACCTTGATGCACAATCCTCCTCCAGCTCAGCTTTGGGCACCTCTCAAGTTACCACTCACCCGCCTGCCGCCACCACCAACACTAGCACCACAGCCGCTTCACTTGATCTGTCAGAGGAGTTATTTACACATCAGTCGGAAGAAATGAGTGATGCGCAACCATTATTGCCAGAGGATGTAGATAACAGGGATATGTCTCAGTCAGACAGCATTACACACATGGACATACAGTGTGATGATGATGATGTTGTACCCGCTGCTGCTTCCTTTGCTGAGTTGTCAGATACAAGTGAAGCGGTTGATGATGACGATGTGTCCGTGGATGTCACGTGGGTGCCCGCTCGAAGAGAAGAAGAACAGGGGGAAAGTTCTGATGGGGAGACAGAGAGGAGGAGGAGACGAGTTGGAAGCAGGGGGAGGTCGTCGCAAGGAGCTAGTGGCACAGTCAGACAGCATGTATCGGCACCCGGGGTCAGCCAGACAGCACGCCAATCAACGCATGCTGTTGCCACCACCAGAATGCCGTCATTGCAGAGCTCAGCAGTGTGGCATTTTTTTTGTGTGTCTGCCTCTGACAACAGCGATGCCATTTGCAACCTGTGCCAAAAGAAACTGAGTCGTGGGAAGTCCAACACCCACCTAGGTGCAACTGCTTTGCGAAGGCACATGATCGCACATCACAAACGCTTATGGGATCAACACATGAGTACAAGCAGCACACAAACTCAAAGCCGCCATCCTCCTCCTGGTCCAGCATTTTCAGCCACATCAACCACTGCTGTCCTCCTTGCCCCCTCTAAACCATCCACCACTCCGTCTCTCGCCTTGAGCAGTTCCTGCTCATCTGCCCACAGTCAGGTGTCTGTCAAGGACATGTTTGAGCGTAAGAAGCCAATGTCACAAAGTCACCCCCTTGCCCGGCGTCTGACAGCTGGCTTGTCTGAACTCTTAGCCCGCCAGCTTTTACTATACAAGCTGGTGGAGTCTGAGGCATTCCAAGGGGACGTAACAGGGATTAAACTGATAAGAATAGAACAACATAACACACCACAACTATCTGGCGGCACATTAGATTGCACGCGCAGTGCCCCAAATTTGAAGTAGGAGGACCGACCAAGCATCTTTTTCCATCTCCCCATTCCTAAAATCGATGCCATATACACGTCCCCTGATAGGGGACGTAACAGGGATTAAACTGATAAGAATAGAACAACATAACACACCACAACTATCTGGCGGCACATTAGATTGCACGCGCAGTGCCCCAAATTTGAAGTAGGAGGACCGACCAAGCATCTTTTTCCATCTCCCCGTTCCTAAAATCGATGCCATATACACGTCCCCTGATAGGGGACGTAACAGGGATTAAACTGATAAGAATAGAACAACATAACACACCACAACTATCTGGCGACACATTAGATTGCACGCGCAGTGCCCCAAATTTGAAGTAGGAGGACCGACCAAGCATCTTTTTCCATCTCCCCGTTCCTAAAATCGATGCCATATACACGTCCCCTGATAGGGGACGTAACAGGGATTAAACTGATAGGAATAGTACTAATTAACACACCTTATAATAACGCAGAGAGAGGCAACGCAGAGAGAGGAGTCTGAAGAAGAGGAGTCAGAGAAGGAAGGTGGCTTTGAGGAGGTGGAAGACCAACCACAGTAGGCGTCCCAGGGGGCTTGTTGTCACCTTCCGGGGACCCTTGGTGTTGTACGTGGCTGGGTGGAGGAAGAGACCTTCAATGACATCAGTGAGGACAAGGAACGGGACATGGCTAGCTTGGTATCCAACCTTGTGCAAATGGGGAGTTTGCGGTTGTGCAAATGGACTGTTTGCGGTTGTTTGCGTGCGCTAAACAGGGAGTTTGGTCTGTCACTGTGAAGCGGGCGTAACCGTTACACTACCTGATCGATACAACATCATACCTGATGTTTTAAAGCACGTTATTCCAAACAATTTAGGAATGTTAGGTGATTTATGCCCTTTATGGATTAAAACCCGACTCTGCGTCAACTACGTAATTTTCCATGGGAGTTTTGCCATGGATCCCCCTCCGGCATGCCACGGTTTAGGTGTTAGTCCCCTTGAAACAACTTTTCCATCACTATTGTGGCCAGAAAGAGTCCCTGCAGGTTTTAAAATTTGCCTGCCCATTGAAGTCAATGGCGGTTCGCGAACATTTGCGAAAATTCGCGTTCGCCGTTCGCGAATGGAAAATTTTATGTTCGCGACATCTCTACTAATTACCACCCTAACCAGTTTTTACTGGTTAGATAAGATTCACAGTTCTGCTTTTCTGCCACAGAACTCTAAATCCTCTGCTTCACTTCACACAGCCATAGAGTCACAGAAGTTTTCTGGGACCCAGCAGGTCCCAAACCCCACCTTAATTACACATAACCAGTGGGGTACCTACCATAGAAGCAGACTATGCAACTGCTTATGGGGCCTGGTGGTTATGGCGCTAATCTGCTTCTAGTGTTTCCAATGTAGATTCACAGCATTTTCCATTAGTTGCCACTAGGGAGAGCTCAGTGAAAAGAGATTATTTACAGCTTCCATTAAAATCAATGGTAACTGTATACACACCTATGCACTGGGCACCCCCTAGTGGTGGTCACAGGCAGCCAGTTTCATAATATGCTTTGCGAAGGGAAGCAGATTTATCAATTTATTTATGCCACTTGTATGCTGAAAATACATTAGGTAGTTTGTGTAACATCCCAGAGTTATGTTACGAAACACTTTTACCCCGCTACAATCTGTTAAGTGTATTTATATTGTCATCCTGTGTAATTTAACATCACATTCTCACAAATGTGCATATTCTAAGCCTGTTACATGTATTTTGCTGTAATTTCCATGTTCACCAGCAGGTGGCAGCAATGTGTCAGCAGTTTAGCATTTCTAGACTGGAATAGTACATTCCAGTTTAGATCCCCCCTCTTTGAGCAGAGTGGGCTCGCCTATGTCCTGCCTCATGGGGAGGGAAGGAAGTTCAGTGAGTGTGCCAGCCACCCCGGCTAGGGGAAGGCTGTGCTGGTAGGAGCTCCCAGTTCTAAGGATCCCAGACCAGGATCGTGTCTCGGCTGAGACCAAAGATCTTCATTCCCAGTCTGAGTCCTTCAGCCTCAGCTGGTGACAAGCAAGCAGCCACCTCCAGAACTCCAGGAAGAACCATACCCTGTGAGCTAACTGTGAGTACCGTCCAGAGACCAGGAGAAGCCAAATTCCTCCTCAGCTAGTCAGTCCCATACACAGCAGAAGACAGAGCAGAAGATAGTAATTCCTGCCATATTCTCCAGGCATATGATAGAAGCAGAAGACAGATTCCTGCCATACATTGCCAATACCTGCTGGGACCAAGGACTATTGCTGTATCTCGTGTGGATTAATGCTGCATCCAGTAAAGACCAGTTTGAATTATATTCCAAGTCTGTATCTCATTCATTGCTACCAAGTTCCTCAATTACTCCTACTAGCAACACACTCATTTATTGCAAGTGAGCCAGGATCCAGGAGTCCAGCCGTACCCAGGTAGGAGACACCGTTGACACTATTACTACTACCACACAGAGACATTACACGACTCTGGCATTCCCAACCTGGTACGTGAGTTGCAACACATTAAAGGGCCCTGACACTGTACCCTGCGCATGCTGCAATTGGCGTCACGAACAAAAACTCTTAACTATCATTTACACCTGACCCAGTCATTGCATATTATAGCGTCAGTGTGCATTATTCCAATCCGGCTTACTGCATATGCTGTTACGATTAAGTGCCATATTTATGAAGCTCCTGTTCCACTTTTTCAGACACAGAAGTCGGATAGAACAAGTGAGGGCGGAGGGACACAATTTTTATTAGTACAATTTTTTTAAATGAAATATTTATTCCACTTACTAAAAACATTTGCAGAAATTTGAGGAGTTTCCCTTTGCATTCCATGTTACCTGGAAGTGTTTTACATACACATACTGAGAAACTTGGTGGAACAGGAGGGCCCATGCTAACTTTTTCTATGGGGCCCATTGAAATCTGTGTACACCCCGGCACACAAAACCTCTGTAGTAAAAAACTGGCAATCAGCCTCTCGGGAACATAGTCACACAACGCTCCTTTTCTCAAAATCCAGCTTCCACCAACATCTGTCATGAGGGTGTCAAGAGCCACGCCTGACTCCGTTATACCCGAGGTCAGGAAGTCGCAGCGGGTGGCTGTGCGCTCTATGTATAAAAATAGTTCTGTTTCTTAATGGTAGCTTTCTGGGTTTGCCTTGCAACCCTTTTTGGCTCACTCTTGGATCCGTAGCTCCTTCTCCTCAGCTGTCTCTTGTCCAGCACTCCCAACCTCCTTATATTCCCCTCTCCCACTTCTCTGGTTACCAGATATAGAGCTTCCTGCCTGGACTTCTATACTGACCCACTGGAGCTGTGTAGCTGTGTTCCCTGCTTGTTGTTCCAGAACGTTACCCTCTGGATCCCTGTTGGGCCTTTGTGGTCTGCTGTTGTCGCCCACCTGGGATTATATGTTTGTCTGTATAGTCTGTCCTCTCCTTGGTGTTTTCCTTTTAGTGTCAGTGGTGCGGACTAGTGATCCCACCGCCCTGTTCACTACATAGGGCTCCTCTTAGGGAAAGCCAGGGTTTAGGCACGTGATCGGCGTACAGGTGAGGAACCCATCTAGGGACGTCAGGGCAGTCAGGTGCCAGCCTCAAGGTGAGTCAGGGGTCACCACCTTTCCCTCTCCCTTGAACAGGGCCTTCCCATTTCCCTCCCTTTGCGTGACGCCGGTCATTACAACATCATGTTCTTTACCCGGTTTCTGGCCTGGGTTATAGATGGGACATTACTTCCGCTATGGACAATACCAGAACTTTTCCTGTCCTTCCGCATGCACCGATGAGGTGGATTCAAGTGTTTTCACATGTGCCAGGAGAGGCATATTTCTGGCTTCATCCAAAGTGGAAGTGATGACCCGTCTGTCCATAGCCCAGACCTCCTCTATGAAGTACATATGTACAGGATATAGGAGCATATGAAATTATGTAAAATGGCATACTTTGAAAAATCTCAGAAGCCTCTTTATAAAATCAGAGACATGCAGGGGTACAAAATTTCCCATAGCTATGTATAGTTGCTGTAATATGGCTACGTGCACGAGTCCTTATGTTTATGGACAGCTTTAGGGCCTTGGCTGCATGACAAAGACAAATCATTATCCAGCCTGTTCACTGTGGTATGAAAACCAAGTACAGCAAATTCTCATCCCTTCGTCCCTTTTTCCTCACCCGCAAGATCTCCCATCCCCCACCTGTGTATAATATTTTTGCTGTGTGCACACAGCTCTGCACCACAAACAGGATGTCAGATCACTGGATATTTCTGCCTCTGGGGACACAGGTCACACGTGGAAAAGGTCTGCATCATAAGTGCAAAATTCTACAAAATTCAATCCAGAAATAACAACATCTGGGCCCTGTCCGGGGTGTAATACTGGATAAGTCAGATAAGTCAGAGTGAGGGACATTTACAAAAAAATAATGTCAGTTTTATGCAGAGACAGACTGGGAACATATATTGGGCCTGGAAAACTTAAAGTGGCCCTAATGTTGTAGGTGGGTCCAAAACGACACAAGGTGGAACAGCGCAACTAGATGGGTCCAATACAAGTGGGTAGGGTCAGTAATACCATAGATAAGCACAAAATAACATCCCAAAGAAACAAATACCACAGTGTAGCACAACATACCTCCCCAGAACCTGTCCCTCTGTGGTGGCCATCAACAGCTGCCACGTTTTGCTTCTCCACCAATTGTGTCTAATATGGATATAGGGCTGGGGGCTTAGGAGCTGAGATATGGGCCACAACATCAAGCCAGGACCACCTTCAGCATGCTGCCTGGACTTCCTCTAATGATAACCCCTAAAATTATTCCAGTACCCGGCCAACAGCAGTGAGGAGGGTCTGGGTGGCCCTACGGGCTTTGGCCCGCCGGGAAAATTCCCTATAGGGTATATGGTCAGTCCGCCCCTGGTTTTTTGTCTGTACAAATGCCAGGAAGTTTAATGTATGTGCAATGTATTCCAAGGAGTGAAACATGGGCATCTGTTACTTTGATGCAAGTGGCCCAACGTGGGTGGACACCCGACCATTACACTTATATCAGCTTGTTGGACACCCTGTTTCAAAATCATGGGCGTTAATATGGAGTTGCACCACATCTCATGGCTATAATTATCTCTCCTCTTCTAGGAAGGTTTTTCAAATAATTTTGGAGTGTGTCGATGGGAATCTGTGCCCATTCAGCCAGTAGAGCCTTTGTGAGGTCAGGTGATGTTGGATGGAAAGGTTTGGCACACAGGAATGGGGATTGGAGCATCAATGGGGAACCATAGAGTGTGAGTAATGCTTCTTTTTTTAAAATCCATTCGTATTGCTAATTGCGGTCCCCAATGCACTGGACTGCCGGGTGAATGAGCCCTTAAGCTGTACACGAGGCACAGCTCAGCCGGCAGAGAGGCAGAATCCCATTCACTATAATAGATCTCAGGTTTAGGGATGAGCGAACCCGAACTGTATAGACATTTTCGTAAAAGTCCGGGTTCGGGTTCGGTGTTCGTCGTTTTCTTGGTGCTTTTTGAAAGGCTGCAAAGCAGCCAATCAACAAGCGTCATACTACTTGCCCCACGAGGCCATCACAGCCATGCCTACTATTGGCATGGCTGTGATTGGCCAGTGCAGCATGTGACCCAGCCTCTATTTAAGCTGGAGTCACGTAGCGCCGCACGTCACTCTGCTGTGCTTAGTGTAGGGAAAGGTTGCAGCTGCGACGTTAGGGTGAGATTAGGTAGTGATTAACTCCTCCAAAACACTTAAGTCAGTGATCGATCTACAGCTGTGGATCATTGAACTGCTGCTATTCAATTGCTCACTGTTTCTAGGCTGCCCAGAGCGTTTTTCAGTCACTTTTTTCTGGGGTGATCGGCGGCCATTTTGTGGCTTGTGGTGCGCCAGCACAAGCTGCCACCAAGTCCATTTAACCATCAATAGTGTGGTTATTTTTTTGCTATATCCTACATCAGGGGCAAGCTGCCACCAAGTCCATTTAACCATCAATAGTGTGGTTATTTTTTTGCTATATCCTACATCAGGGGCAAGCTGCCACCAAGTCCATTTAACCATCAATAGTGTGGTTATTTTTTTTGCTATATCCTACATCAGGGGCTTGGCTGTGTTTGCTATTTTATTGAGGGGTGAAATACAATTGCCGAAATAGCAGTACCCTAAATCTGGTGTTTCAGCTGTGGCCAGCCAATTGTAATACTGTCTGCTGTCTGGCAAAGGATATATTTTTGTTCTGGGTTGAAATACAATTCCCAACTTAGCAATTTCCTAAATTAGTGGTTTCTGCTGTATCAGGGCTACTTTAAATCTATTCATTAAAAGGGTATATTAGATTCAAGGTGCTGATAGGGTCATCCTCAATAACTTCACACACACGCTACTGTGCATTTCCAAGTCTAATTCTGTCCGTAAACGTATACCTGTCACCCAGCGCCTAAATAATAGGCCTCAAATTTATATTCAACTAAATCTGTGGTTATTGCTGTAGCTGGTCAAGTTATTTTGTGTCCGTCAAAGCACAGTTTTTGTTCTGGGTTGAAATACAATTCCCAACCTAGCAATTTCCTAAATTAGTGGTTTCTGCTGTATCAGGCCTACTTTAAATCTATCCCTAAAAGGGTATATTAGATTGAAGGTGCAGATAGGGTCTTTCTCAATAACTTCACACACACGCTACCGTGCATTTCCAAGTCTAATTCTGTCCGTAAACGTATACCTGTCACCCAGCGCATGAATAATAGGCCTCAAATTTATATTCAGCTAAATCTATGTTTATTGCTGAGGCTGGTCAATTTATTTAGTGTCCGCCAAAGCACAGTTTTTGTTCTGGGTTGAATACAATTCCCAACTTAGCAATTCCCTAAATATATTTTTTCTGCTGTATCAGGCCAAGTTTAAATTGATCCATAAAAGGGTATATTAGATTGAAGGTGCGGATAGTGTCATCCTCAATAACTTCACACGCTACCGTGCATTTCCAAGTTTAAATAATTCTGTCCGTAAAAGTATACCTGTCACCCAGCGCCTAAATACTAGGCCTACAATTTATATTCAGCTAAATCTGTCATTACTGTTGTGCCTGTATTAGTGTAATACAGTACCTAAATAGATAGCCAGATAGTGTTAGGTGCCTGTAAAAAAAATGCCTGAATTTGAATTCAATACATTGGGCCAAATAATTTTTTTCTTATTGTGGTGAACGGTAACAATGAGGAAAACATCTAGTAAAGGACGCGGACATGGTCGTGGTGGTGTTAGTGGACCCTCTGGTGCTGGGAGAGGACGTGGCCGTTCTGCCACAGCCACACGTCCTAGTGAACCAACTACCTCAGGTCCCAGTAGCCAGCAGAATTTACAGCAATATTTTGTGGGGCCCAATGCCGTTCTAAGGATGGTAAGGCCTGAGCAGGTACAGGCATTAGTCAATTGGGTGGCCGACAGTGGATCCAGCACGTTCACATTATCTCCCACCCAGTCTTCTGCAGAAAGCGCACAGATGGCGCATGAAAACCAAGCCCATCAGTCTGTCACATCACCCCCATGCATATCAGGGAAACTGTCTGAGCCTCAAGTTATGCAGCAGTCTTTTATGCTGTTTGAAGACTCTGCTGGCAGGGTTTCCCAAGGGCATCCACCTAGCCCTTCCCCAGGGGTGGAAGAGATAGAATGCACTAACGCACAGCCACTTATGTTTCCTAATGATGAGGACATGGGAATACCACCTCAGCACGTCTCTGATGATGATGAAACACAGGTGCCAACTGCTGCGTCTTTCTGCAGTGTGCAGACTGAACAGGAGGTCAGGGAGGAAGACTGGGTGGAAAACGATGCAGGGGACGATGAGGTCCTAGACCCCACATGGAATGAAGGTCGTGCCACTGACTTTCAGAATTCGGAGGAAGAGGCAGTGGTGAGACCGAGCCAACAGCGTAGCAAAAGAGGGAGCAGTGGGCAAAAGCAGAACACCCGCCGCCAAGAGAGTCCGTCTGCTACTGGCCACCGCCATCTGGGACCGAGCACCCCAAAGGCAGCTTCAAGGAGTTCCCTGGCATGGCAGTTCTTCAAACAATGTGCTGACGACAAGACCCGAGTGGTTTGCACGCTGTGCCATCAGAGCCTGAAGCGAGGCAGTAAACGTTCTGAACCTTAGCACAACCTGCATGACCAGGCACCTGCATGCAAAGCATGAACTGCAGTGGAGTAAACACCTTAAAAACAAGGAACTCACTCAGGCTCCCCCTGCTACCTCTTCTGCTGCTGCCGCCTCGGCCTCTTCCTCCGCCTCTGGAGGAACGTTGGCACCTGCCACCCAGCAAACAGAGGATGTACCACCAACACCACCACCACCTCCGTCACCAAGCATCTCAACCATGTCACACGGCAGCGTTCAGCTCTCCATCTCACAAACATTTGAGAGAAAGCGTAAATTCCCACCTAGCCACCCTCGATCCCTGGCCCTCAATGCCAGCATTTCTAAACTACTGGCCTATGAAATGCTGTCATTCAGGCTGGTGGACACAGACAGCTTCAAACAGCTCATGTCGCTTGCTGTCCCACAGTATGTTGTTCCCAGCCGCCACTACTTCTCCAAGAGAGCCGTGCCTTCCCTGCACAACCAAGTATCCTATAAAATCAAGTGTGCACTGCGCAACGCCATCTATGGCAAGGTCTACCTAACCACAGATAGGTGGACCAGTAAGCACGGCCAGGGACGCTATATCTCCCTAACTGCACACTGGGTAAATGTAGTGGCGGCTGGGCCCCAGGCGAAGAGCTGTTTGGCGCACGTCCTTCCGCCGCCAAGGATCGCAGGGCAACATTCTTTGCCTCCTGTTGCCTCCTCCTCCTACTCGGCTTCCTCCTCCTCCTCTTCTTCCACCTGCTCATCCAGTCAGCCACACACCTTCACCACCAACTTCAGCACAGCCCGGGGTAAACGTCAGCAGGCCATTCTGAAACTCATATGTTTGGGGGACAGGCCCCACACCACACAGGAGTTGTGGCGGGGTATAGAACAACAGACCGACGAGTGGTTGCTGCCGGTGAGCCTCAAGCCTGGCCTGGTGGTGTGCGATAATGGGCGAAATCTCGTTGCAGCTCTGGGACTAGCCGGTTTGACGCACATCCCTTGCCTGGCGCATGTGCTGAATTTGGTGGTGCAGAAGTTTATTCACAACTACCCCGACATGTCAGAGCTGCTGCATAAAGTGCGGGCCGTCTGTGCGCGCTTCCGGCGTTCACATCCTGCCGCTGCACATGCTGGACAGGCTGTGCGAGCAGCAGCAGGCCATAGTGGAGTTTCAGCTGCAGCACGCACGGGTCAGTCGCACTGCGGAACAGCACCACTTCACCACCAATGACTGGGCCTCTATGCGAGACCTGTGTGCCCTGTTGCGCTGTTTCGAGTACTCCACCAACATGGCCAGTGGCGATGACGCCGTTATCAGCGTTACAATACCACTTCTATGTCTCCTTGAGAAAACACTTAGGGCGATGATGGAAGAGGAGGTGGCCCAGGAGGAGGAGGAAGAGGGGTCATTTTTAGCACTTTCAGGCCAGTCTCTTCGAAGTGACTCAGAGGGAGGTTTTTTGCAACAGCAGAGGCCAGGTACAAATGTGGCCAGACAGGGCCCACTACTGGAGGACGAGGAGGATGAGGATGAAGCATGTTCACAGCGGGGTGGCACCCAACGCAGCTCGGGCCCATCACTGGTGCGTGGCTGGGGGGAAACGCAGGACGATGACGATACGCCTCCCACAGAGGACAGCTTGTCCTTACCTCTGGGCAGCCTGGCACACATGAGCGACTACATGGTGCAGTGCCTGCGCAACGACAGCAGAGTTGCCCACATTTTAACGTGTGCTGACTACTGGGTTGCCACCCTGCTGGATCCCCGGTACAAAGACAATGTGCCCACCTTACTTCCTACACTGGAGCGTGATAGGAAGATGCGCGAGTACAAGCGCACATTGGTAGACGCGCTACTGAGAGCATTCCCAAATGTCACAGGGGAACAAGTGGAAGTCCAAGGCGAAGGCAGAGGAAGAGCAAGAGGTCGCCAACGCAGCTGTGTCATGGCCAGCTCCTCTGAGGGCAGGGTTAGCATGGCAGAGATGTGGAAAAGTTTTGTCAACACGCCACAGCTAACTGCACCACCACCTGATACGGAACGTGTTAGCAGGAGGCAACATTTCACTAGCATGGTGGAACAGTACGTGTGCACACCCCTCCACGTACTGACTGATGGTTCGGCCCCATTCAACTTCTGGGTCTCCAAATTGTCCACGTGGCCAGAGCTAGCCTTTTATGCCTTGGAGGTGCTGGCCTGCCCGGCGGCCAGCATTTTGTCTGAACGTGTATTCAGCACGGCAGGGGGTGTCATTACAGACAAACGCAGCCGCCTGTCTACAGCCAATGTGGACAAGCTGACGTTCATAAAAATGAACCAAGCATGGATCCCACAGGACCTGTCCATCCCTTGTGCAGATTAGACATTAACTACCTCCCCTTAACCATATATTATTGTACTCCTGGGCACTTCCTCATTCAATTCTATTTTTATTTTTATTTTACCATTATATTGCGGGGCAACCCAAAGTTGAATGAACCTCTCCTCTGTCTGGGTGCTGGGGCCTAAAAATATCTGACAATGGCCTGTTCCAGTGGTGGGTGACATGAAGCATTATTCTCTGCTATGACATGAAGCCTGATTCTCTGCTATGGGACCTCTCTCCTCTGTCTGGGTGCCGGGGCCTAAAAATATCTGACAATGGCCTGTTCCAGTGGTGGGTGACATGAAGCCTGATTCTCTGCTATGACATGAAGCCTGATTCTCTGCTATGACATGAAGCCTGATTCTCTGCTATGACATGAAGCCTGATTCTCTGCTATGACATGAAGCCTGATTCTCTGCTATGACATGAAGCCTGATTCTCTGCTATGACATGAAGCCTGTTTCTCTGCTATGGGACCTCTCTCCTCTGTCTGGGTGCCGGGGTCTAAATATCTGACAGTGGCCTGTTCCAGTGGTGGGTGACATGAAGCCTGATTCTCTGCTATGGGACCTCTCTCCAATTGATATTGGTTAATTTTTATTTATTTAATTTTTATTTTTATTCATGTCCCTATCCACATTTGTTTGCAGGGGATTTAACTACATTTTGCTGCCTTTTGCAGCACTCTAGTCCTTTCCTGGGCTGTTTTACAGCCTTTTTAGTGCCGAAAAGTTTGGGTCCCCATTGACTTCAATGGGGTTCGGGTTCGGGGCGAAGTTCGGGTCGGGTTCGGATCCCGAACCCGAACATTTCCGGGAAGTTCGGCCGAACTTCTCGAACCCGAACATCCAGGTGTTTGCTCAACTCTACTCAGGTTCTGACTCCATAAGGGGGATAAAAGTTATTGTTTAACCACCTCAGCCCCCAGTGCTTAAACACCCTGAAAGACCAGGCCACTTTTTACACTTCTGACCTACACTACTTTCACCGTTTATTGCTCGGTCATGCAACTTACCACCCAAATGAATTTTACCTCCTTTTCTTCTCACTAATAGAGCTTTCATTTGGTGGTATTTCATTGCTGCTGACATTTTTACTTTTTTTGTTATTAATCGAAATTTAACGATTTTTTTGCAAAAAAATGACATTTTTCACTTTCAGTTGTAAAATTTTGCAAGAAAAACGACATCCATATAGAAATTTTGCTCTAAATTTATAGTTCTACATGTCCTTGATAAAAAAAAAATGTTTGGGTAAAAAAAAAATGGTTTGGGTAAAAGTTATAGCGTTTACAAACTATGGTACAAAAATGTGAATTTCCGCTTTTTGAAGCAGCTCTGACTTTCTGAGCACCTGTCATGTTTCCTGAGGTTCTACAATGCCCAGACAGTACAAACACCCCACAAATGACCCCATTTCTGAAAGTACACACCCTAAGGTATTCGCTGATGGGCATAGTGAGTTCATAGAACTTTTTATTTTTTGTCACAAGTTAGCGGAAAATGATGATTTTTTTTTTTTTTTTTCCTTACAAAGTCTCATATTCCACTAACTTGTGACAAAAAATAAAAAGTTCTATGAACTCACTATGCCCATCAGCGAATACCTTGGGGTCTCTTCTTTCCAAAATGGGGTCACTTGTGGGGTAGTTATACTGCCCTGGCATTCTAGGGGCCCAAATGTGTGGTAAGGAGTTTGAAATCAAATTCTGTAAAAAATGACCTGTGAAATCCGAAAGGTGCTCTTTGGAATATGGGCCCCTTTGCCCACCTAGGCTGCAAAAAAGTGTCACACATCTGGTATCTCCGTACTCAGGAGAAGGTGGGGAATGTGTTTTGGGGTGTCATTTTATATATACCCATGCTGGGTGAGAGAAATATCTTGGCAAAAGACAACTTTTCCCATTTTTTTATACAAAGTTGTCATTTGACCAAGATATTTATCTCACCCAGCATGGGTATATGTAAAAAGACACCCCAAAACACATTCCTCAACTTCTCCTGAGTACGGGGATACCAGATGTGTGACACTTTTTTGCAGCCTAGGTGGGCAAAGGGGCCCATATTCCAAAGAGCACCTTTCGGATTTCACTCCTCATTTTTTCCTGAATTTGATTTCAAACTCCTTACCACACATTTGGGCCCCTAGAATACCAGGGCAGTATAACTACCCCACAAGTGACCCCATTTTGGAAAGAAGACACCCCAAGGTATTCCGTGAGGGGCATGGCGAGTTCCTAGAATTTTTTATTTTTTGTCACAAGTTAGTGGAAAATGATGATTTTTTTTTTTTTTTTTTTTTTTTCATACAAAGTCTCATATTCCACAAACTTGTGACAAAAAATAAAAACTTCCATGAACTCACTATGCCCATCAGCGAATACCTTGGGGTCTCTTCTTTCCAAAATGGGGTCACTTGTGGGGTAGTTATACTGCCCTGGCATTCTAGGGCCCCAAATGTGTGGTAAGTAGGTAAATGACCTGTGAAATCCGAAAGGTGCTCTTTGGAATGTGGGCCCCTTTGCCCACCTAGGCTGCAAAAAAGTGTCACACATCTGGTATCTCTGTATTCAGGAGAAGTTGAGGAATGTGTTTTGGGGTGTCTTTTTACATATACCCATGCTGGGTGAGATAAATATCTTGGTCAAATGCCAACTTTGTATAAAAAAATGGGAAAAGTTGTCTTTTGCCAAGATATTTCTCTCACCCAGCATGGGTATATGTAAAATGACACCCCAAAACACATTCCCCAACTTCTCCCGATTACGGAGATACCAGATGTGTGACACTTTTTTGCAGCCGAGGTGGGCAAAGGGGCCCATATTCAAAAGAGCACCTTTCGGATTTCACAGGTCATTTTTTACAGAATTTGATTTCAAACTCCTTACCACACATTTGGGCCCCTAGAATGCCAGGGCAGTAGAACTACCCCACAAGTGACCCCATTTTGGAAAGAAGAGACCCCAAGGTATTCGCTGATGGGCAAAGTGAGTTCATGGAAGTTTTTATTTTTTGTCACAAGTTAGTGGAATATGAGACTTTGTATGAAAAAAAAAAAATAAATAAGCATTTTCCACTAACTTGTGACAAAAAATAAAAAATTCTAGGAACTCGCCATGCCCCTCACGGAATACCTTGGGGTGTCTTCTTTCCAAAATGGGGTCACTTGTGGGGTAGTTATACTGCCCTGGCATTTTCCAGGGGCCCTAATGTGTGGTAAGTAGGTAAATGACCTGTGAAATCCTAAAGGTGCTCTTTGGAATATGGGCCCCTTTGCCCACCTAGGCTGCAAAAAAGTGTCACACATGTGGTATCGCCGTATTCAGGAGAAGTTGGGGAATGTGTTTTGGGGTGTCATTTTACATATACCCATGCTGGGTGAGAGAAATATCTTGGCAAAAGACAACTTTTCCCATTTTTTTATACAAAGTTGGCATTTGACCAAGATATTTGTCTCACCCAGCATGGGTATATGTAAAATGACACACCAAAACACATTCCCCAACTTCTCCTGAGTACGGCGATACCAGATGTGTGACACTTTTTTGCAGCCTAGATGCGCAAAGGTGCCCAAATTCCTTTTAGGAGGGCATTTTTAGACATTTGGATACCAGACTTCTTCTCACGCTTTGGGGCCCCTAGAATGCCAGGGCAGTATAAATACCCCACATGTGACCCCATTTTGGAAAGAAGACACCCCAAGGTATTCAATGAGGGGCATGGCGAGTTCATAGAAATTTTTTTTTTTTGGCACAAGTTAGCGGAAATTGATATTTTTAATTTTTTTCTCACAAAGTCTCCCGTTCCGCTAACTTGGGACAAAAATTTCAATCTTTCATGGACTCAATATGCCCCTCACGGAATACCTGGGGGTGTCTTCTTTCCGAAATGGGGTCACATGTGGGGTATTTATACTGCCCTGGCATTCTAGGGGCCCTAAAGCGTGAGAAGAAGTCTGGAATATAAATGTCTAAAAAATTTTACGCATTTGGATTCCGTGAGGGGTATGGTGAGTTCATGTGAGATTTTATTTTTTGACACAAGTTAGTGGAATATGAGACTTTGTGAGAAAAAAAAAAAAAAATTCCGCTAACTTGGGCCAAAAAAATAGCTGAATGGAGCCTTACAGAGGGGTGATCAATGACAGGGGGGTGATCAATGACAGGGGGGTGATCAATGACAGGGGGGTGATCAATGACAGGGGGGTGATCAATGACAGGGGGGTGATCAGGGAGTCTATATGGGGTGATAACCACAGTCATTGATCACGCCCGTGTAAGGCTTCATTCAGACGTCCGGATGCGTTTTGCGGATCCGATCCATCTATCAGTGCATCCGTAAAAATCATGCGGACATCTGAATGGAGCTTTACAGGGGGGTAATCAATGACAGGGGGGTGATCAATGACAGGGGGGTGATCAGGGAGTCTATATGGGGTGATCACCACAGTCATTGATCATGCCCCTGTAAGGCTTCATTCAGACGTCCGGATGCGTTTTGCGGATCCGATCCATCTATCAGTGCATCCGTAAAAATCATGCGGACATCTGAATGGAGCTTTACAGGGGGGTGATCAGGGAGTCTATATGGGGTGATCACCACAGTCATTGATCATGCCCCTGTAAGGCTTCATTCAGACGTCCGGATGCGTTTTGCGGATCCGATCCATCTATCAGTGCATCCGTAAAAATCATGCGGACATCTGAATGGAGCTTTACAGGGGGGTAATCAATGACAGGGGGGTGATCACCACAGTCATTGATCATGCCCCTGTAAGGCTTCATTCAGACGACCGGATGCGTTTTGCGGATCCGATCCATGTATCAGTGCATCCGTAAAAATCATGCGGACATCTGAATGGAGCTTTACAGGGGGGTAATCAATGACAGGGGGGTAATCAATGACAGGGGGGTGATCAGGGAGTCTATATGGGGTGATCACCACAGTCATTGATCACGCCCCTGTAAGGCTTCATTCAGACGTCCGGATGCGTTTTGCGGATCCGATCCATCTATCAGTGGATCCGTAAAAATCATGCGGACGTCTGAATGGAGCTTTACAGGGGGTTGATCAATGACAGGGGGGTAATCAATGACAGGGGGGTGATCAGGGAGTCTATATGGGGTGATCAGGGGTGATCAGGGGTGATTAGGGGTGATCAGGGGCTAATAAGGGGTTAATAAGTGACGGGGGGGGTGTAGTGTAGTGTAGTGGTGCTTGGTGCTACTTTACTGAGCTACCTGTGTCCTCTGGTGGTCGATCCAAACAAAGGGGACCACCAGAGGACCAGGTAGCAGGTATATTAGACGCTGTTATCAAAACAGCGTCTAATATACCTGTTAGGGGTTAAAAAAAACACATCTCCAGCCTGCCAGCGAACGATCGCCGCTGGCAGGCTGGAGATCAACTCTCTTACCTTCCGTTCCTGTGAGCGCGCGCGCCTGTGTGCGCGCGTTCACAGGAAGTCTCGCGTCTCGCGAGATGACGCGTATATGCGTGACTGTGCGCAGCGCTGCCACCTCCGGAACGCGATCCTGCGTTAGGCGGTCCGGAGGTGGTTAAAGAAAAATCATAAAAAGTCCAAGATACCCCCATTTCCCATTTTCACATAAAAAAATATATGAACAATTTTTCCATTTAGGGCTTGTTTTTTGCGGGACAAGTTGTACTTTGTAAATGACATTTACGGTTGCATACAATGTAGTGGGAAGCGGATTTTTTTTTAAAATGGGGCGGAAAAAACACACAATTCCGCCAGCGTTTTATGGGTTTTGTTTTTACAGGATTTTCTATGCAGTTAAACAGATCTGTTACTTTTATTCTCTGGGTCAGTACAATTACAATGATACCACATATGTATAGTATTTCTTACGTTTTAATACTGGGAAAAAACTAACTAAAACCTTTTTTTCCATCTTTTAATAGTTCCCTTAGGGAACTTGAACAAGCAATCATCAGATCACTGTGTTCCTATGGAGCTCAATAGGAACCTATGTGCGGCAGTCTCGGATCATTCAGGAGGAACGAGGCTGATGCACACACCATCCAGCTCTCCTGATCCTCGGTACACTCCCGGTTTTTGACCTCCCAGATGCTGTGGTCACATTTGACCAGGTATCTGTGTGTGATCGATGTTATGGTGGCCACTGTGCTCGCGAGCAGGCACCATATCTGAATGCCCGACCGCCAACATAAATTTACATTAGACTGTCAGAAAGGGATTAAAGTAAGCCAACAAATTGTTGGTATAAAAACAGAGAAGAGGCCTGAGGAAGTACAGGGCGCGCAAAATGGCTGCTGCCTGCCAACTGTGCTGTAACCGCATCCAGTATGTATTTATGGACAATTGGGAAAAATAAAGCTTCTGAAAGATTGGTGAGTGCCGCTCATTTCTGTTTTCTTTTGTTTTGGAGTCAGAGAAAAGTGTCTGTCCCTGCACCAGATTTATTATCCAGCCGGAGCCCCTGTGATAAATCTGACGCAGGTCTAGACAACATAAGTTTACATCATCAATAAGATTAGAAAATCTGGGTCACTGACTTCTTTTGTATGACCAATACTATTGATGACGCATTAATGTGTGCTTGATATTATGCATCAGTTTGCAGTGGGTGTTGCAAGTGTAGGCAAATGATATTTTCTGCCATAATTTGCAAGTGGGGATGAAAGGGTGGGGGCTTAATGGGAGTGGTGGCGCCTCCCACAGGCCACCATGTTTACTGTTATACGGTTTACTATAATTTACACCAGTTATAGCTCAAGTCTATGCCAGACCATAGGTGTCGTAAATTTGAATTTCTGGTGCCTAATTTAAGTTAAGAGGCTGTGACTCTTAGACGACTGCCACCATATATGTACAGTGGAAGTCATCCATTCAAATAGGGAGCCCACTCACGAGAGCAGCAGGCGCCATACCTGCCGGGTTTCATCTGTTTCAAACAGCAGAGGCCCGAGACTAATGTCAGCGATTGGCCAATAACGCAGAGCGCAGAAATGTAACTCTTCAGATGATGGGGTCATATGTGACTTCGGGCATGGAACAGCTCCCCCAGGTGTTAGCTCTGATGCGCTGAGTCTCTCTGAAGAAACCCAGTGTATTAGTGCTGTAGTTCCTATGTAGGCGGCATTGATCCATAGGATAAAAGCAAATAGGACTTACATTGCAGTGCTAATGCACTGCATTATGCTAAAAAAGTTATACCCCTTTCACCAGTATAAAAAAGAATTTTATAAAAAACATCATTGGCAACGCCACGTCCCAAAATTCTCAAACTATATAAATGTATTTATCCCATACGATGAAGGCCGTAACGGCCTTTTTAATAATTTTTTTTGCAATATTAAACCATAAAAAATACTATATGTGTGATATTCCTGTAATTGTACTGACCCGGAGAATGAAGGTAATAGGTCAGTTTTACTACATAGGGAATGCTGTAAAAACAAAATCCGTAAAACTAAGGCGGAATTAGCATTTTTGCAAACGGCGGGTCGGCAATCCATGGCCGCCGACCGTGTGCACCCTGCATCATGGATGCGGACCCATTCACTTGAATGGGTCCGCAATTCCAGAGATGCGGAACGGAGTCAAGGAACGGATAAGCACTACGGAGTGCTTCCGTGGTGTTTCTTTCCGTGGTTCCGCACCGCAAATAAATATGACATGTCAAGTTGAATGGGTCCGGCCCGTTGCACCGATGTTGTGGCTTCACAAAGGCAGAGAGTAAAAAACAAAAAATGCAAAAAACAAAAAATCCTCTGGGGCTCAAGGGATTAATAAATTGAAAGGACCCTACTCAGGATATCAAGACCGACATAGGAAATGCCAGTACTGATAAATCATTATCTCACCCATGGTGTACATATTAGTGTATGCATGAAATTATATATAACATTTCACATACAAAGCGGTCATGTGTGAACATTTATTTCACATAGACATATACAATTATAAATGCCAGTGTGCCAATGTAATACCGTTCTGATATAAAGGAAGCCAGCAGCATGTCTAAGTAGAAATGTTGCATATTCTTTATAAACGAGGCTCATATTATTCTGTTGGTATTTTTTTATGGCCAGAAATGATCTGTGCGCTCAAATTTGCTTTCCATTAAGCTCCTTGGCCACGTGCCTCATAGAGATCATGACACATAGTTTCTAGACCGTTTATATATGAGATGGGCTCTCTGGCAGCGCACAATAACACACTGTCAAGCATAGAAAGAAACACAACATCTAGTTTTGAAATGATGAAAAGATAAGAATAGGGAAGAAGACAGAACCTGTTTACCAGTGGTCTCCAACAGGTCGTTTTCCAGCTCAAGGCTGCCTTCCAAATATAGAACCTTATGAAGTGACCACTGCCATACACTTAACACCTTAAAGGGATTCTGTCACCAGGTTTCACCCCTGTCAGCTAAACATATGCTGATGTTCAGGGCCTCATCAGGATTCCTAATGTGGGCTTCTAAATGTGATCCGTAGCCTTATTTTGCTAAAAAAAACAGGTTTTACTAACCTGTCACTCAAAGAAATAAGGTGCCCAAGGGGATGTCAGGGGATGTCAAGGGATGCAAGGTGCCCGCCGCACCCACCGCCGTTCGTGCCCAGCGCCGCCTTTCCAGACATCTGCACCGCCTCCTAATCCTCTGTGCCGCCTCTCGCTCTCCCTCCATCCCCCCTCCTCCCTCCTCCTGCTGTAAGATCTCGCGAGTGCGCACAGGGCTCTGCCTGATGTGCCCGTGCGGACTTCTCGATTTGGCTTCTTGAAGCGAAGTGCGCATGTGCCGGCACTTCGCTCAACGCAGGTATGACCTGCACTCTGGCGCCAGCCTCTCAGAGCCCTGTGCGCACGCGCGATATCTTACAGCAGGAGGAGGGGGGAGGGAGGGAGAGCGAGAGGTGGCACAGAGGATTAGGAGGCGGTGCAGAAGTCTGGAAAGGCGGCGCTGGGCACGAACGGCGGTGGGTGCGGCGGGCACCTTGCATCCCTTGACATCCCCTGACATCCCCTTGGGCACCTTATTTCTTTGAGTGACAGGTTAGTAAAACCTGTTTTTTAGCAAAATAAGGCTACAGATCACATTTAGAAGCCCACATTAGGAATCCTGATGAGGCCCTGAACATCAGCATATGTTTAGCTGACAGGGGTGAAACCTGGTGACAGAATCCCTTTAAGGAAGAAGATAATGTGGCCTTAATGGTCATGAACACCTTTGGAGGCATTTTTTCATTATTGCATTCTACTTATCGTATTTTTCGCTTTTTATGATGCACCTGGTGATAAGACGCACCCCAGATTTTAGAGGAGGAAAATTTAAAAATAACATGTTTTCATCATCAGACTTCATATCAGATCCTCAGATCAGACCCCCATATCAGACCCCAGATAAGACTTCCATGCCAGACTCCTATCAGACCTCAATGTCAGACCCCCATCAGACCTCAGATCAGACATCCATGCCAGACCCCTATCAGACCTCCATGTCAGACCCCCAGCAGACCTCAGATCAGACTTTCATGCCAGGCCCCTATCAGATCTCCAGGCCAGACCCTTATCAGACATCTATGTCAGACCCCTAGCAGACCTTATATCAGACTTCGATGCCAAGCCTCCCCAGACCTCAGATCAGAGATAAAATAAAGAACTTCACTTACCTCTCCTGCTCCGCCGCTTCTCTCCAGATTCTCCAGTAGCGCTCCTTTGTCTCGTCTAGCCCGGGCAGCTCTGTCATCTGACTGCGTGCAACGTCGGGTCAAAGTGCGCTTACTACATTCTGATGCTGTATGCTGTCAGGACCTGCAGTGCAGTGCGGCCCCAGACTACCTCCTCGTCACACTCCCTCTGTGTTGGTGTCCCCCAAGGCTCTGTCCTGGGTTCCCTACTTTTCTCCATTTATACATTCGGCCTGGGACAGCTCATGGAGTCCCATGGATTTCAATGCCACCTCTATGCTGACAACAGTCAAATCTACCTCTCTGGCCCATATGTCACTTCCCTGCTATCCAGAATCCCAGCGTGTCTGTTGGCAATATATTCATTCTTTTTCTCCCGCTTCCTAAAACTCCACATTGAGAAAACTGAATTGATTGTCTTTCTCCCATGTGACTCAACCTTTCTACCTGACCTATCCATTACAGTTAATAGCACAACGCTTTCTCCAGTCTCACAGGTCCGCTGCCTGGGGATAACATTTGATCCTGCCCTGTCCACACATTCAAACCCTCACCTCCGTCTTCCATTTTTAACTTAAGAACATATTTCATATTTGCAGCTTCCTCCCCCCTGAGTCAACTAAAATACTAGTGCATGCTCTCATCATCTCCCACCTGGACTACTGCAATATCCTCCTGTGTGACCTCCCATACAGAACTCTCGCTCCCCTCCAATCTATTCCCAACTCCACTGCCAACTTGCTATTCCATACTCATGGGGTCTCATGATCGTCAGGGACCCCAGCAGTTAGACACCCTCTGATCAAACCCATCCCCTATGCCATGGATAGGGGATGTGTTTCTAGTGAGACAAGAAGAGAATTTTTATTGTATTATGATTACATAAAATTAAATTGCTGTTAGTTTACCTTTTACCTTTCCCTGACCATGTCATTGTGTGGAGGTTCAGAAGTTACGGATGGTAGCCCTGCTCCAGCTATTGCAAAATGACAATTAACGAGCGCTCTATACAATTTCATGCACTTCCTTCATACCTTTCTCTGCAGGAGTCAGGGTCGGATTGGCCATAGACCTTACAGGGAACTTTCCCTGTGGGCCGATGCCAAGGGGTGATCAGAATCTTAAACCATTTCTTTGGCCAATGCAAATCTGCCTAGCAGGAGTCCTAGACAGGACCAGACAGCGGCCCCCAGAGTACTTATGGCTCCAAATTACATTGTCTTTTAAATAAAAGCACCCCGATTGACTGCAATGCAGACTGTTGATTTCATTCCCTCTGTTGGACAGACAGTAGCATTGCAGTAATTGCAGTGCATTAAAGGCAATATTCTTACAAACTATGTAAGGAATTAAGTCTATTTATGTAATTTAGTGACGCACCCCTTCTATGATCGGCTGTGGAGTGATAATCCTATGATCAAGTTACTTATTAAGTACTCTATGGACTTATACAATATGTGCTGGATTGATGTTTATTACAGCATTGTCTCCAAATTCCTTGGAAACATGGCAAAACAAATGAAGAAAAAACTGGCAAACAGGAACAGAGCTGGTTGAGATCTCCTCCTGTACACCATCAATTCTATTTAATAGCGAATTATAAATGAGTCACGCCGGGTTACAGCTGTCTGAGAATTAATGCAGTTACGCAGTCACTTTACCAAAAGGCCAACTCCCTGTATTATCTTTTTATTTTCTAAAGCTTTTATTATATTATGAAAAAGGGAAATCTGTAAAGATATTTCTCCAGTGTTTAAGGGTAAAATGATCTAGAAAATTGTGGTAATATCATTATAGCCTAATTAGAATGGCAAATGCAGTTAACAGTCTTCTAGCAGAGGTCTAATGACGGAGAAGATTAGCAGAGGTGTCTTAAAGGGAACCTGTCACCATGAAAAAACTGTCCGATCTGGCAGCATCATTTTATACAGCAGGAGGAGCGGAGAAAATTGATATATACAGTAATTATGTATAAAAAGGTTTGTACATTGTTCTGCTTTATAAATCCATAGTCTGACCACACACATGGAGTATGGTTACAATTCTTGTCACCTATACATAAGAAAAACATAGCAGAGCTTGAGGGCAACTAAAATAATACATGGAATGGAAAAATTATAAAAAATAAGAACTATTTAGTCTAGAAAAACGAAGGCTGAGGGGAGATCTAAAAGCCATATATACCTATATCATATGTCAATACAGAGATCTCTCCCATCATCTATTTATCCCCAGGACTGTGACTGTGACAAGGGGACATCCTCTGCGTCTGGAGGAAAGAAGGTTTGTACACAAACATAGAAGAGGGTTCTTTATGGTAAGAGCAGTGAGACTATGGAACTCTCTGCCTGAGGAGGTGGTGATGGTGAGTTCACTAAAAGAGTTCAAGAGGGGCCTGGATGTATTTCTGGAGCGTAATAACATTACAGGTTATAAAAATTAAAATGAATAAAATGCAAGTTGACTATTTCCCCCAAAAACTTTACATCAATTGCATGATTTTCCTATTATATGACGTAAAGTCATGATTTTATTAAAGACATGGAGGCGAGTATTGCTATCACTTTCTTTACTGAATCTACCATAGCAGCAAAGAAAAACACAATAAAGTGGAAACCATAGTAACAGCTCCTCCCCTATCCCAGTATATTAGTCCTCAACTGCCTGGGATCCTCCTCTTTCTTGCGCCTCAACCAGCGCAGATCAACAACTGGAACTTCTGACGTTGAACCTCCACGGGTAACGAAACCTTCTGAACTGTTAGACTAGCCCGCGGAGAACAATCCAATACCGGAACCTTAAAAACTGCAGAACACAAGTGATTGAAGCGTCCTCCACTCAACCTAGGAAGAAGGATAGAAAATAAAACATTCTATAGTCAACATATTATGACATATCCAAGGGTTTACCTGTAGAAGAGTAACCACCGCAATATAACACACTCGTCTTATTAAAAGGCATATAACATAGGTATTATATACTCACCCAGGACATCAACTCAGGGAGGGCCCAGGGAGGGCAATACTCGCCTCCGTGTCTTTAATAAAATCATGACTTTACGTCATATAATAGGAAAATCATGCAATTTTATAACAAGACACGTAGACTTCGTATTGCTAGTTTAAAGCTGAGACACTAAAGAATCAAATGCGTGCGGTGCTGGTCTAAAGTAAAACTCGCGGAAGGTGGAGACCCTGGACCAATCCGCCAATCTCATCACGTCTTCAAGGCGTGCCCCCAAAGTTGTCATAGAAGTAGCTGCCGCACTGCGAACCGAGTGTGCAGTGAAAACTGTCGTATCAATCCCCGCCTGGGAGAGAATCCATTTAACCCAGCGGGATAAAGTAACGCTGGTGACCGGAGCAAAAGGACTGCGGAAAGATATGAATAAATGTGGAAAAGAAGGAGATCGTAAGGGACGAGATCGATCTTCGTATTCCCGCAAACAAGCCACAGAACATAGTTGAGGGGACTGCGGAAAACGGGGGTAAGAGACCGAATGGATACCAGTTTTAGTGCGTCTGGAAATGTTAAATTGAACTCCCTCTGGTGTGAAAGATCTAGCATCAAAATCCAATGCGCGCACATCCGATACCCTCTTGCAAGAGATCAAGCAAAGTAGAGTAACTAGTTTGGCCGATAATTGACGCAATGATAATTGCGCATTAGAGGGCCAGTTGGTCAGGAACGTTAAGACACAAGAAACATCCCACGTAGATGAAAAACGAGGCCGCGGAGGCCGGGTTAGACGGGAACCTTTAAGTAAACGACAGACAAGAGGGTGCTGTCCAGCCGGACGACCCTCAAAGCCCGAATGCCTGGAAGAAATTGCTGATCTGAAGACATTAATGGTTTGGTAAGCCTTCCCGGCCTCATAAAGAGACGACAAAAAGGATAAGATGGAATTTACAGGTGCTTGAAAGGGATCCAGAGACCGCTCGACGCACCAGCGAGACCAAGAGTCCCAGGCGGCTCCATAAGCTCGTCTAGTTCCGGGTGCCCAAGCGCTGTCCAGTAAGAACCTAGTCGTTCCTGAAAGACCAGCGTCTCCTCCTGTATTCCCGAGATTCTGCAGGCTAGGAGCCGTAACGATCCGTCCTGTAAAAGTGGATGAAACTCCCCTGAAGGGCCTCGCAGCAGAGACAGCTGTTCGGGAAGGAGAAAGGGAAAATCCACTAACAGTTCCAGGATCTGAGGGAACCACGACTGTGTCCTCCAAAAAGGCACAATCAGAACCAGGTTCGCCAACTGCTGACGAACTTGAAGGAGCACCCTCGGAATGAGCGCGAATGGAGGGAACGCGTACATCAGTGCGCCTCCCCAATACTGGAGCAGAGCATCCACCGCTTCCGCCTGAGGGTCTGGTCTCCAGCTGAAAAACCTGGGAAGCTGGGTGTTCAGCCAAGAGGCGAACAGATCGATACAACAAGGACCCCAAAGCGAGGAGATGGTAGAGAACACCGTCTCGTCTAACCTCCAATCGCTGGAGTCCGAGATATAACGTGAGCTCCAATCCGCCCTCGTATTGTGGAGACCCGGAAGGTACTCCGCCACCACCGAGATATTCCTGTCGAGACAAAAATCCCAAAAATCCTTCGCCAGATGTGTTAGAACGACCGAACGTGTACCCCCCATGCAATTGACATATCGGACAGCCGATACGTTGTCCATGCGGAGTCTGATGACCGTACTGACAATACCATTGGCAAAGCTGCGAATGGCAAACGACCCTGCAAGAAGTTCCAGGGCGTTGATATGGAGATGTGCCTCTTCTTGCGACCACGGACCCCCAGTGGAGATTCCGTCGCAATGAGCCCCCCAGCCCTGCAGGCTCGCATCTGACTCTATGACTAGATACGGTTGGGGACCCACGATCGCCCTGCCGTTCCATACCGACAGGTTGTGGATCCACCATCTCAGTTCGTCTTTCGTGTCTGTATCCAAAGAGATGACATTGGCGTAGGAAGCCCCTGCCTGAAGATGAGCAATTTTGAGGTGTTGTAATGCCCGATAATGGAGGGGAGCCGGAAAAATGGCTTGGATTGATGAGGCCAGAAGTCCAATCAACCGTGCCAAATGTCGCAACGACATTTGTGGCATTAGCAGGGCATGTCGCAATTCCTTGCGAATGGATCTGACCTTCGAAAGAGGAAGACTGAGGGACAATTCCAATGAATCCACTTGGAACCCCAGGAATTCCATCGACCTGGAGGGAGTCAGGCAGGATTTCTCCTGGTTGATAATGAATCCCAGGTCGGAAATGAGAGAGACTGACATGTGGAGATGCTTCAATAGAAGAGAATGGGAGTGTGCCATGATCAAAATATCGTCCAAGTAAACGATTAGACGAACCCCCCTGCCGCTGAGCCATGCCACCACTGGACGCATGATCTTGGTAAAGCACCAGGGGGCGGAGGATAGGCCAAACGGCAGGCAAGTGAACCTCCAAGTTTGGCCGTGCCATAGGAATTGAAGCAGATCCCTTGAAGAGAGGGACACCGGAACCGTGAGGTAAGCGTCCTTGAGATCTATTTTGGCCATCCAGTCGCCAGGAAGGAGGAGATCTCTCAAGAGATGGATGCCCTCCATCTTGAAATGGCGATACTGCACAAAAGTGTTCAACGCTTTCAGGTTGATGACGGGGCGCATTTGTCCCCCTTTCTTCTGCACCAGGAATATCCTGCTGATTACCCCTTTTTGATTTCCGGGGGCGCGCTCGATCGCGCCTTTGAGCCATAGATCCGACAGTTCTTTCTGGAAGAGGGAACGTGCCGAATCGGACAGCTGAAATGGCGGGGGGACTGGAATGGAACTCGGATCGGCAATCAAGTCTATTGTGAACCCCTGGATGGTCGAAAGAACCCACTGGTCGGAGGTTATGCCTGACCACACATGAGAAAAGAAACGGAGTCTGCCTCCGACACATTGGTCCAAAAAAGGTAGAGGAGGAAAAACAGGACTTACCAAACGGGCGTCGAGAATTCGGATTTCCTCGGAAACCTCGTGATCTGTAAGGTGCGCCT
This sequence comes from Bufo bufo, assembly GCF_905171765.1. Classification (NCBI taxonomy): domain Eukaryota; kingdom Metazoa; phylum Chordata; class Amphibia; order Anura; family Bufonidae; genus Bufo; species Bufo bufo. Next base: position 290,825,545 of record NC_053389.1, read on the forward strand.
CGCGATGGGAAGAAGGATGGCTGATGCTTCTGATCCTGGAGCGATGCTCTATATGTAAAGAAGCCTCTGCCGGAGCCCCGGGCGTGAAAGTTGGAACGGCCGGACAGTCGGCCCCTAAAACTGCCGGCCCGGCCAGAAAAACGACCCTGAAAGACCCGTTTCATCGATGTTTGGGCCTTAACGAGCGCCGTAAAGGCACCTACATATTTGCCCAACTCTTTTATAAAAGAGTCGCCAAAAAGTAAGCCTTGGGCACCCTTGCCCGCTTCAGATAAAGCTAAGTTTGACAACTTCGGTTCTATTTTCATTAAAATAGCTTTTCGCCTTTCTATGGCGAGCGAGGCGTTCACATTGCCAGCCACGCAAATGGCCCTTTGGGCCAAACCTCTAAGCTCCTCCGGGTCTACTTGGCTACCTGCCGCCTTGGGGGACTCAGCCATGTCAAAAATCTTTGCTAATGGGCCTGTGATGTCTAATAGTTTATCCTGGACAGCCTTTAAAGCTGAGTCCAGCCCTTTGCAGGGGTTGAAACCCGTTTTAGCCAAAAATTGGACCATTTTCGGGTCCACTGTGGGTGTTTCGCACACTTTATGTGGAATCAAAGGTCGAGGGCATTCCGCCCGCAGTTTATTTCGCGCCTCTTTACTTATGGGATTGCGAATGCGGGCTTCTAAATATTGCGCCACATGAGTGGCGGGCATCCATTCCGCAGAGCGGGGATGGTGGAGTTCATCCGGATTAAATAGCGGAACCCCGGATGGATCTGCGAGGATATCCCCCGATGACTCCCCATATTCTAAAGGGGGCTTTGGGTCAATATTAAGTGCTGGGTCCACAGCAATATCCGCCAATTCCTCATCTAGATCGAAAATCAGATCGTCATGTGCCTCCTCCTCTGACTCTCTATCCGATTCTGACACCGGCTCAGGTAAAGACCTGGCAGTTTTCCATGCCCGTGTTTTTTCCGCCTGGCGGGTACAAGCTCTTTTACGCGGACCAAGCGCATTAACCTGGGATGGGGTAGGCCCATCAGTCTGATGTGTTCTGGAGGCAATAGGTTCAGCTACTGGCAGTAAATTAAGACCCTGGTTAGATGTGCTAGGGTGAACAATGAGGGCCTGAGATATAGAATGGGTTAATGCCTGCGACATGGAACCCATGGCCGCTACAATCGCGTTGGATATAGACTGTTGTAGCGCCAAAGTATTGGCATCAGTTTGAGGATTTCCAGGACGCCTATCCAAAGTGGGTGAGCCCTGATCAGAAAGGGGAGGGTCAATAGGGGTCATAGGCACGGCAGAGCTACTCCTAACAGACATAATGGTAGGTGGAGAGGCAGGAGTTAGTCACCCCAGCCAAGAAAAAATAGCAGCAGGAGATCACTGGAAAGGAAAAAAGAAAAACGCCATGTAACAGCAGGATGGTGGGGAGAAAAGAGCGACATGCATAATATCTGCAGAAATAGAACTTTCATGAGCGGTAAGCAGATGAAATCGGCCGACAGAGAAGGAGCGGTGGGACCGAGATGGTGTCTGAACAACAGCCAGAGGCGACCGAAGTCTCGCGAGAATTCGGCGCCAGTAAGGAAGTAACAGAGGAGGGAAGACGACCGAACTCACGTCTCGCGAGAATTCGGCCGTCCCAGAGTGACGCGGACGCCCTAAGTCTCGGAGATCGCGAGACTTTGGGCGCGGGGAAGAAGGAGCGAGCGGGAAAAATACTTTAATGGCGGACACAAACGGCAATGTCAGGAGACCGGGAGGTAAGAGCTGGAGACATAGAGGAAAACGCAAACCCGTTAGGGGAGCGGAAACGGAATTTAGATGATCAGAGTAGACCAAAGGGGGGAAAAAGGACCCAAATATATGATTAGAACCTAAAAAGGAAAAGGCATACAATCTGAAAGAAAATACAGGGAAAACCTTCGGTTTTGACAATAAGGTATTAATGAAAATACAACTTAATCGCAAAGGAAGGAAGAGGTAAAACACAGATTATAACAGCTCCAAGAAAAAACTATAGAGCTGGAGAGTACTTATCTGCCTGGTAGCAGCAAAGAAAGAGGAGGATCCCAGGCAGTTGAGGACTAATATACTGGGATAGGGGAGGAGCTGTTACTATGGTTTCCACTTTATTATGTTTTTCTTTGCTGCTATGGTAGATTCAGTAAAGAAAGTGATAGCAATACGAAGCCTCCGTGTCTTGTTATAAAATCAGCTCTGCTCCTTCTGATCTGGAACATGATGCTGGCAGATCATTTAATGTAAATCTGTCTATTTAATTCCTCATCTAATAAAATTAAAATATTATCCTTACTTGCTGACTCTTTAACGTTGCAATGGTATCAGATGAAGATGAAGGGGCCAGTATAGTTCTGAAACGTGTTGTATATACAAAATAAAAAGCGTATATTGATTATCTATACATAAGTAAACATCCTTGAAAGCAATGCCGCCATCCATAGTCCCGATTTTGGTTATCTGTGTATCATAAACAAATCAAAGTTCAAACAGCTTACCACGTATATAGTGTATGCATATACTGTTGTTGTGCATCGACACATCAATCCCTCGGATGATGCATGGATTTCCATGGGACTCAGGCTGACAAATGATTTCTATAAATCTAAAAACCCAGCACCAAGGATAACATTTTCATCTTTATTTCTTTTATAATAAAAAGGCATAAACTGTTTACATGAAACGCGTAAGCTGTTTATGTTTTTTTAATATGAAGAAATAAAGTTGAAGATTTTATCCTTTATTCTGGATTTTTATAGAAACCATTTATCTGGATCGGCGAGGGTGCCGGGTTTTGGACACCCAACGATCAGACATTGATTACCTTTCCTGAGGATAGGTCATTAATATCTAAGTACTGGAAACATTTCAAAGTAGGATCAACCCTATAACTGAAAAGGACAGTATTCTTCTAACTTCCTATGTCTCGGCCCGCAAGCTTTTGGGTGGCATACCCACAGTCATCCTTTTTGTAGGTGACGCTTTGTAGTTCTACTGGGATTATACGTCAGTAAAGATGAGTAAAAAAGTGCTGGAGTCAAATGAAGGGTCAGCTCTGTTAGTGGAAACTGAGGCCTCATCTAAGAAAATATTTAGATTATACCAGGGACAAACCATTTACTGTAAAAGCACAGATCGTTTCGACGGGGCTCCAAAGCCACAGACTGCTAACAAGGCCCTGTGCATGTTACTTAAACCCTTTCTGATTTTGGACCTAAAGGACACCTTTTATCAATTTTGTGCATGTGGGGTAGATTATTTAGACTGTCAACATTATCGTCTCATTGTTTTTCCATAAAAGACGTCTTCTCGTACTTTTTTTATAGTAATAATTATCATCTCATCGTTTTCTTCATGAAACATGTCTTCTGATACTTTTTTTCTTACTTTTAATAGGGGTATTTTATTTCTTAATTATTAAAATTTGGAAGCTTATTAAAAAATAAAGCAATATACCATAACCATTTTTATTTTGGTTATTTTGATGTATGATGTGCATAGTCGTGAGTGCATGGGGTGACTATGGTGACAATTTGATTTGGCACGGGAAGTGTAGGTTATTTAACTTTTTTGTTTTACTTGTTATTGTAGGTAAGATTTTTTACACAATAAAGACCTCTGTGGGACATCCATACTTAATATAAAGTTTTTCGTTATTTTGTAGTATTCCAATGGGAACATTCATAAGAGGCCGAGTGAAAATGGCCTTCTGTTGTGACATTTGTCACAGGCTCTGCCATGCTAACAGATCATGCGATCGCCGGGTCCCATCTAGACAGGAGCGTTGCTGCCTCCGTTCGTAGTACAATAATTAGGCACTGTGTAAGCCACACAAAGCACTTCTGTCTTCTCCTCAGGGTCCCGACTGTCTCTAACAATTAGGGAACAGACCTGCTCCTGCTAGATTGCAGGAGCAGTAAATTTACAATGTTACAGGTTTAAAGCCTGGTAGGACCACACTAGCTATCAGCTTAAAGGGAGGGTCCCTAATGAAGATTATTTGCAAGCACTGGTTATACTCCAAAAGGGTATTTTGCAGCTTTTTCTGCCTTTAAGGGCTTGTTCACACGACCGTGTGAAGCCCGTGCCAGTGCTGTGGACCGCAAATTGCGGTCTGCAATACGGCAACGGGCAGCACACGTTCGTGTGAATGAGCCCTAATAGTGTGGAAGCCAGGGCAAATTAATTCATCACTTGCAGGATCCACAGCAAATGATGATGGCATTTGTATAGCACTGCAGGATATGTCCTGTATAAGTGCGTAAAATAAATAAATTATGTGGAGATGTGGCCTAAGTATACGTGTAAAATATCTGTCATTACAAATGTTAGCCATCTGTAAATTTATGAGTTGTTCAGAGATGGTTGATATCTCTGGTGACTTTGTTAAATAAACTACAGCAATAGCGTATTAGCACTGGAGGCAGTTATTTAAATTTTCATTAACCCTATTACAGCATTATCAGTAGAGATGAGCGAATTTCATATTTTGAAATTCGTTTTCCCTTTGTTTGGTGGTAAAAGTAGAATTGCGTTATGGATTCCGTTACCACGGACCATAACGCAATGCTATGACGGAATGTATAACGAAATGCCTTTAGAGGCATTCCGTTATTCATTCCGTCATTATAGAAGTCTATGGCCTGCATAACGGATCCGTGTAGCAGAAAAGGCTATGCTGCTTCCCCAACTCCTATTCACTACAATAGCAGCTACAGAAACAGCAGAGCACCATCCCATTTGGCTGCTTCCGTAAATCCAGCCACCTAGGTCTGGTCAGGGCCGCTGATAGGCCAGTACAGCTGGCCCAGTTGTACCGGGCCCGGCTGGCAGGGGGGCCCGGGCTGCCGACTCCCGAGCCATTTTAATTTTTTTGCTGTCAGTGGGCTGGCTCCAGTAACAGCAGGCAGTGTGGGGGCGGCGCTCACTCACTGACGTCACACGCCTGCTCCTCCCACTAGGCGGCGCAGGCGCGTGACGTCAGTGAGTGAGCGCTGCCGCCCGCACTTGTTACTGGAGGCTGGAGGGTGGAGGGAGGAGGCAGGAGCTGAATGTAAGGTAGTATTTTAGTAAAGAGATGAGCGCTGTGCCTGTGCTAAAATTAAAGTTACTGTCTGCAGCCTGCACGGCTGCACCGATTTATTAATGTATACTACTGTGAGTGGCGGGGGGGGATCTATATGGATGACGTCATGACGGCCCTGTTATAGGGAGGGCGGGGGATCCGTGGATGGCACTGTTATGGGGGGGGGGGGTCTGTCATGTGGATGACACTTATGGGGGGGGGCCGGGGGGTCTGTGGATGACACTTATGGGGGGGATCTGTGGATGGCACTATTATGGAGGGGGATCTGTGGATGACACTGTTATGGGGGGGATCTGTGGATGACACTGTTATGGGGGGATCTGTGGATGACTGTTATGGGGGGGATCTGTGGATGGCACTGTTATGGAGGGTATCTGTGAATGGCACTGTTATGGAGGGGTATCTGTGGATGACACATAGCATAAGATGCTATATACGGTATGTGTCATCCACAGATCCCCCTCTATAACAGTGCCATCCACAGATCCCCCCATAACAGTGCCATCCACACAGGGCTGGGACAAGGCCATTTGGTGCCCAGGGCGAAGATGGCAAACTGCGCCCCCCCCCCCCCCCCCCCCGTTTTTAAGAAAAAAATTAGTTTGTTATTTGTATTACATTATTTTCTTACTTTTTACAGTCTGTGTGTGAGTAGCAGCTAGTGAAGGCAGGCTCCTCGTGGCTTGTTCTTCACGCGCCGACACAGCTCCCTGTAGGCTGCGCGAGTCCTCCCTCTCTCACCTCACACCTCGCCTCCGGCGTGAGCCGCGTGACGTCACACGGCGCACGCCGGCGGTATCAACCAAATGAATCCTCCAGGGGGGGGGGGGGGGCGAGGAAACGCAGAGGAGGAAAGGGAGCCCGAGCCAGGAGCGCAGTCGGCACAAAATTCATAGGGGGAGAGAAGGAGCAGCGTTGACATGGCTGGTGTGGACGGTGTAGGCGGGTGCAGGAGCGCACTCAGCACAGCAAGCACAGCAAGTACAGCAAGTGGCGCTTGGCTAATGTGGTACAGTGAAGCTGTACACTGCTGGCACTTCACCTGCGCCCAGGGCCGCTGATAGAAATCATGGGGCCCCGTACAGCATACATGACGGGGCCCCCTTCAGCTCCACCCCCTGATCCCTCCTTCAGCCACACCCCTGGCCCCGCCCTTGGCCCCTCCCCAGACGCCGCCTTGAAACAACATGCAGATTTGTCTACAAGTGATATTTATGGCGCTGGGGGGTCGTCTGTGAATGGCGCTGTTATGGAGGGGATCTGTGAATGGCACTGTTATGGAGGGGATCTGTGAATGGCACTTTTATGGAGGGGATCTGTGGATGGCACTGTTATGGAGGGGATCTGTGGATGGCACTGTTATGGAGGGGATCTGTGGATGGCACTGTTATGGAGGGGATCTGTGGATGGCACTGTTATGGAGGGGATCTGTGGATGGCACTGTTATGGAGGGGATCTGTGGATGGCACTGTTATGGAGGGGATCTGTGGATGGCACTGTTATGGAGAGGATCTGTGGATCTGGCACTGTTATGGAGGGGATCTGTGGATGGCACTGTTATGGGGGGATCTGTGGATGGCACTGTTATAGAGGGGGATCTGTGGATGACACATACCGACCTTACATTCAGCTCCTGCCTCCTCCCTCCACCCTCCAGTAACAAGTGCGGGCGGCAGCGCTCACTCACTGACGTCACGCGCCTGCGCCGCCTAGTGGGAGGAGAAGCGTGTGACGTCAGTGAGTGAGCGCCGCCCCCACACTGCCTGCTGTTACTGGAGATCGCCACTACGATATCAGCACATCAGCCTGATCCACCCCCTTTGATCTGCCGTTTCCAACTTGCGCTACCCCCGGAGCACCAGCCTGAGCGCTCGTTCGGCACAACAACACTGCAGCAGGAGGATCTCCCCGGCCTCCAGCGCACCAGCCGATTACAGCGCCGCCCAGAGAGGCTTCCCCCGTGACGTCACTGACTCAGTCCTCGCCCCTTTAACCTTTAGAAGCGCGCAGCAAAAAAATTAAAATGGCTCGGGAGTCGGCAGCCCGGGCCCCCCTGCCAGCCGGGCCCGGTACAACTGGGCCAGCTGTACTGGCCTATCAGCGGCCCTGCCTGCGCCCCCCTCCTGTCCGCAAATGGTAGCGCCCAGGGCACCCGCTCCTTCGGCCCCTGCCTTGTACCGGCCCTGCATCCACAGATCCCCCCATAACAGTGCCATCCACAGATCCCCTCCATAACAGTGCCATCCACAGATCCCCTCCATAACAGTGCCATCCACAGATCCCCTCCATAACAGTGCCATCCACAGATCCCCTCCATAACAGTGCCATACACAGATCCCCTCCATAACAGTGCCATCCACAGATCCCCTCCATAACAGTGCCATCCACAGATCCCCTCCATAACAGTGCCATCCACAGATCCCCTCCATAACAGTGCCATCCACAGATCCCCTCCATAACAGTGCCATCCACAGATCCCCTCCATAAAAGTGCCATTCACAGATCCCCTCCATAACAGTGCCATTCACAGATCCCCTCCATAACAGCGCCATTCACAGACGACCCCCCAGCGCCATAAATATCACTTGTAGACAAATCTGCATGTTGTTTCAAGGCGGCGTCTGGGGAGGGGCCAAGGGCGGGGCCAGGGGTGTGGCTGAAGGAGGGATCAGGGGGTGGAGCTGAAGGGGGCCCCGTCATGTATGCTGTACGGGGCCCCATGATTTCTATCAGCGGCCCTGGGTCTGGTGCTTAGTCATGTTTTGTCATGGAAGTAGTGAAATGGGACAACCCCTTTAAAAGGCCTATTCAAAGAAATGCTCATTTAAGATAATTGTCTTGTATAATCGCGAAGCCGATTTGCTCATTCATCGGCTGATAGGCACCCTTCATCAGTATGAAAGATGTCCGATTATTGGCAGCACATCTCCCTGTGTAATCGAGGATGTGCTGCCAATGATCAATAGAACTGAATGAGGGAGGAACCACTTCGGTCAGGCCAGTGTAAACGAGCGCCGATGGATGTGTTCCTCAGTCAGTGTAATAGCACCTTTATACACGAGGTGTTCTGTGGCTGAGATGATGTCACACCATCAGATTAGACTATACATTCTTTTGACTATGGCTCACTTGAAGGTGTTCTATGAAATCTCACATTTCCTTGAAAGGCAGGAACCACTTCCCAAAATTTCCTTACTCATCTTCTGAGTTCCGTCATCATCATCACCGTAATGACACTTTCTGAAAAGCAGCCGTCGTTTCTTTAAACATGATGAAGCCTGCGTGTATACAGTTTGGAATTCTCAACAGAGCCTGGCTGTGATCTATTACTTTCCTCATACTGCATTCTTAGTGTCTCCAAGGATTCCAAGTTTCCTCTGGAGACTAAGAAATGATTTCTTTCTTGTAAACTCATGAATAAAATGACACTTTTATAATCCGATCTTCATTTTCTAAGAACTGAAGATGAAAACTATATTTTAAGAAAGAGACACGTGTCTAGGCTTCACTACATAGAAAGTAACTAAGTAATTCACTATTTAAGTTACTAATTGACATTTTCATACTTTGTATTGTAGTATTCCATGCCAATTACCGTTATCTCAGTGGATTCATCTCACAGATGTCATCATAATAATATATAATAATACAATTAGAGATGAGTAAACTTTTTAAAATTTTTATTAGAATTTTGACAAGAAATTGATTCGTTACGATTTACTTTGCCACAAATCACTTTCAATTGTATGGAGCGGGCGCAATGATGGGGAACGGTGATCGCACCACCCCCGGTCATTTAATCCCACAGATCCTGCATTCAACATTGATCGTGGCCTCTGTGACTCACATTCAGATGCTAAGGGGTTAATCAGGGGTTAAAAAAAAATTATACTCACCTCATCCACTTGATCGCAGAGAGGCTGCCGGCTCCTGTCTGCCAAAGGACCTGCGGTGAGCATGATGAAGGCACCATGTGATCACGCTGGACGCGTGCGTTGGATGAGGTGAGTATAATTTTTTTTACTTTCAGACACCAATTTAGGAAAAATGTATCCGTTACCACAAAGCGCGAGGAAATACGGCTTCATGACAAATCAAATTTGTCCCTAAATTCAGATCGAAGTGCACTTTGGATACTTCGATTCGTTCAACACTAAGTATAATATATTCCCATAATAGAATATTGATGCTCTTTTTAATAGATAAAGTAGAAAACCTCGGAAAAGTGAAAAAAACAACTGAAAATAAGATCATGCAAATAGTCCATAGATGAGCAGCATTAGGACAGCAGCCGCATCCTCCGATGGTAATGACGCCCCCTCTGCTTGTTGATTGATAGGGCCAGCGGACGGGATCTTTCTCCGCTGGCCCTGCCTGTTTTCATTCAATATCTGGCGCCTGCGCCGCGGCCGTACCTATCTTCAATTCGGCGCAGGCGCACTGAGAGGCGGCCACTCACTCGGCCGCTTCATCCTCAATGCGCCTGCGCCGACGACGTCACATCTACACCCGGCGCAGGCGTATTGAGGATGAAGCGGCCGAGTGAGTGGCCGCCTCTCAGTGCGCCTGCGCCGATTGAAGATAGGTACGGCCGCGGCGCAGGCGCCAGATATTGAATGAAAACAGGCAGGGCTAGCGGAGAAAGATCCCGTCCGCTGGCCCTGTCAATCAACAAGCAGAGGGGGCGTCATTACCATCGGAGGATGCGGCTGCTACCAGCAAGTAGCCGCCCTACTTGCTGGTAGCAAGGTAATTTACATATTATAAAAATAGGGTTTTAGCAAATTCTACTGAACCAAAATTATTATTTTACTTATGTATGGATAAATCGCAGTGTAGGGGTTATTATTAAGCAAAAAAAAAAAAAAACGGTTTAGTGGGCTGACAAAAGCCCTTTAAACATCCGTAACTAAGGGAAAAACTCAAGGAAAACAGTAGTATGTGCCGAAACTAAAGATTGCTTTATGCATACTGCTGCTGCAGCAGTAACATACTGTAATGACCGGCGTCACGCAAAGGGAGGGAAATGGGAAGGACCTGTCCAAGGGAGAGGGAAAGGTGGTGACCCCTGACTCACCTTGCGACTGGCACCTGACTGCCCTGACATCCCTAAACGGGTTCCTCACCCGTACGCCGATCACGTGCCTAAACCCTGGCTTTCCCTAGGATGAGCCCTGAGTAGTGAACGGGGCGGTGGGATCACTAGTCCGCACCACTGACACTAAGAGGAAAACACCAAGGAAAGGACAGACAATACAGACAAACATATAATCTCAGATGGGCGACAACAACAGACTACCAAGGCCCAACAGGGATCCGGAGGGTAATGTTCTGGAACAACAACCAGGGAACACAACTACACAGCTCCAGTGGGTCAGTATAGAAGTCCAGGCAGGAAGCTCTATATCTGGCAACCAGAGAAGGGGGAGATGGGAATATAAGGAGGTTGGTATTGCTGGACAAGAAACAGCTGAGGAGGAGAAGCTACGGATCCCTGAGTGAGCCAAAAGGGTTGCAAAAGGGTTGCAAGGCAAACCCAGAAAGCTACCATTACGAAACAGCACTGTCTTTGTACATCGAGCGCGCAGCCACCCGCTGCGACTTCCTGACCCCGGGTCAGGCGTGGCTCTTGACACCCTCGTGACAGTACCCCCCTCTCTACGAGGGGCCTCTGGACACTCAGGACTAGGTCTCTCAGGATGAGAGGCATGAAAAGCCCGAACTAACCTGTCAGCGTTTACCTCAGACGCTGGAACCCACATTCTTTCCTCGGGACTGTAACCCCTCCAATGCACCAGATATTGAAGAGAGCGGTGGACCCGACGAGAATCAACAATTTTGGATATTTGAAACTCTAGATTACCATCCACAACAACAGGAGGGGGTGGCAGCGGTGACGGTTCTAGAGGTGGAACATATTTCTTGAGTAACGACTTATGGAAGACGTTATGGATTTTAAAAGTCTGAGGTAGCTCCAGGTAAAAAGCCACGGGGTTAATGATGGCTACTATTTTGTAAGGGCCAATGAACCTAGGACCCAGTTTCCAAGAGGGAACCTTTAATTTAATATTCCTAGTAGACAACCACACATAGTCATTCACTCCTAGGTCCGGACCTGGCGACCGTCTCTTATCAGCCATGCATTTATATTTACCTCCCATATTTTTCAAGTTAGCTTGCACCTTCTGCCATACCGATGAAAGAGATGATGAAAACCGTTCCTCTTCGGGAACCCCAGAAGACTCTTTGAAAGTACAGAATTGGGGATGAAAACCATATGCACCAAGAAATGGTGACTTACCAGTAGATTCCTGACGGCGATTATTTATGGCAAACTCGGCTAACGGTAAATATGATGACCACACCTCTTGGTTTTCAGACACAAAACATCTTAGATATGTCTCAAGGTTTTGGTTGGTACGCTCAGTCTGTCCATTCGACTGAGGATGGAAAGCTGAGGAAAAGGATAAGTGTACCCCCAAACGGGAACAAAAAGCTTTCCAAAATTTAGAAATAAACTGGGTTCCCCGATCCGAAACAACATCGGAAGGGACCCAGTGAAGCTTCACGATTTCACTGATGAATACCTGAGCAAGAGTCTTAGCATTAGGTAGTGCGGGTAACGCAATGAAGTGTACCATTTTGCTAAACCTGTCCACTACTACCAAGATAACTGTTTTACCCGCAGACAAAGGTAAGTCAGTGATAAAATCCATTGACCGATGTGTCCATGGCCTATTGGGAATGACAAGTGGCAATAAAGACCCTGCAGGACGTGTATGAGAGACTTTCGCGCGCGCACAAGTAGAACAAGAAGACACAACATCCATTACATCCTGACGCAACCTTGGCCACCAAAAACGACGAGACAATAGCTCCAAGGTTGCTCTACTACCCGGGTGCCCAGCAAGTGCCGAATTATGATGTTCCTTTAATAATCTGAGACGCAGGTTCAACGGTACAAACTATTTCTCTGAGGGGCAAGAGACCGGGGCGTCCCCCTGGGCCTCTAACACCTTCCCCTCCAGAACAGAGTGTACCGCAGAGACAACCACTCCTCTTTGTAGAATGGGTACCGGATTACTCACATTACCTTCTCCAGGGAAACAACGAGATAATGCATCTGCCTTGGTATTTTTTGCCCCAGGACGATAGGTAATAACAAAGTTAAACCTGGTAAAAAATAGCGACCACCTAGCTTGTCTAGGGGTGAGACGCTTAGCTGATTCGAGGTACAGAAGGTTTTTGTGGTCCGTAATCACAGTGACGGGGTGGATTGCCCCCTCTAAAAAGTGACGCCATTCTTCAAACGCTAGTTTAATAGCTAATAGTTCCCTATTGCCAATATCATAGTTCTTCTCTGCTGCAGATAGTTTTTTAGAAAAGAAAGCACAAGGACGCCATTTGCCAGGAGACGGACCCTGAGACAGCACAGCCCCCACTCCCACCTCTGACGCATCTACTTCAACAATAAAAGGCTGGGAGACATCAGGTTGGATTAGTACAGGTGCCGAGGTAAACCTCTCTTTTAGAGAGGAAAAAGCAATTTTAGCGGCGTCAGACCATTTAGAAAAATCAGTCCCCTTCCTAGTCATGTCAGTAAGGGGTTTTACAATCACCGAATAATTTTTAATGAATTTTCAATAGAAATTTGCGAAGCCCAAGAACCGTTGCAGTGCTTTGAGGTTCTAAGGAAGATCCCAATCTAAAATTGCCTGGACCTTCCCAGGATCCATACGGAAACCTGAAGCAGATAATAAATACCCTAGGAACTGTATTTCCTGAACGGCGAAAACACACTTTTAAATTTTAGCATATAATTTATTCGTCCGTAGGACCTGCAGTACCTGTCTGACATGCACCTCATGTGTTTTCAGATCCGACGAATAAATTAAAATATCATCTAGGTATATCACCACAAACCTGCCGATAAGATGACTAAAAATGTCATTAACGAAATGTTGGAAGACAGCAGGAGCATTGGTCAGACCGAAAGGCATGACTAGATTTTCATAATGCCCCTCCAGGGGTGTTAAAAGCTGTCTTCTACTCATCCCCTTCCTTGATACGAATCAGATTGTAGGCCCCCCTAAGATCAAGTTTGGAGAACCACCTAGCACCCGCAATCTTATTAAACAGGTCAGGAATGAGAGGAAGAGGGTATGGGTCTCGGATGGTTATCCGGTTTAATTCGCGAAAATCTAGGCAAGGACGCAGGCCCCCATCTTTCTTGTTAACAAAGATAAACCCTGCAGCCACGGGTGAAGAGGAGGGTCTGATGTGTCCCTTAGCCAAGCTCTCGGAGATATAATCTTTCATGGCTTGTCTCTCTGGACCCGAAAGATTATATAACCTGGTCTTGGGTAATTTTGCACCGGGAATCAGGTTAACCGGGCAATCATAAGGACGGTGAGGTGGTAACTTCTGACAACCCTTTTCAGAAAAGACGTCCTCAAAGTCCGAAACAAATGTGGGTAGGGTAGCTATGGAGGCGACTAAGCAATTGCTATTTAAGCAATTTTCTCTGCACTGCTCACTCCACTCCAATATCTCCCTGGCCTGCCAATCCACCACTGGATTGTGCGCTACCAACCAGGGAAGACCCAACACCACCGGAGTGGGAAGCCCCTCCAGAACATAACATGAAAGCAACTCGTTATGGTGGTCCCCTACCCGAAGGTGTAAGTTATGGACAATGTGAGTGAGGTTTCTCTGAGACAGAGGAGCAGCATCAATAGCGAATATGGGAATAGGTCTCTGTAGTGTACAGAGAGACAAACCCATAGTGTGGGCAAAATGGGCATCTATCAAATTTACTCCTGCTCCACTGTCTAGAAAAAAAGAAATTGTCTCCGTCTTAACGCCAAAAACAACAACCGCTGGCAACACAAATTGTGATGTTCGTATGGAGAAAACGTATACCCCCTCGGCTGACATCCTCCACACAGCCTGGGGTTAGTAGTTTTCCGACGGTCTTTTGTTTTTGAGGAAGGAAGGACAGACATTAATAAAATGACCCCTCTCCCCACAGAAAAAATAAACCCCATGCCTACGGCAAGCCTCAGGAGGACGGACCTGACGAGTAGTTCCTCCTAGCTGCATAGGCTCGTCTAAGTCCGTACAGACTAACTGCTGCTTGGGAGGGGTTACCAATTGCTCCGGATTTTTCAATCTGTCCCTAAGACGTCTATCTATTCTGATAGAAGGGGACATCACCGCATCAAGGGAAAAGGGAGTCTCATACAGCGCAAGCGCATCCTTAATCCTTTCAGATAACCCGGAGCAGAACTGACTCCTGAGAGCCGGGTCGTTCCACTGGGTATCCGTAGCCCACCTACGGAACTCTGCGCAATACTCCTCTACTGGCCGCTCTCCCTGTAGGAGTCTCTGTAATTTTGATTCAGCCAGTGCGACTCGGTCAGGGTCGTCATATATGAGACCCAAGGCCCCAAAAAATTCATCCACTGACCGGAGAGCCTGGGAATCAGTGGGTATAGAGAACGCCCAGGATTGCGGGTCCCCCTGCAGCAGGGAAATAACAACCCCCACCCGCTGTTCTTCATTACCAGAGGAGTAAGGGCGCAGTTTAAAATATAATTTACAGGCCTCACGGAACGTCCCAAATTTGTCCCTTCCCCCAGAAAATCTGTCAGGAAGAGCAACCTTGGGTTCCGCAACAACCTGGTTACCTGTAGCAACCGCTGGGCTTGCGGTCTGTTGCAATTGCTGCTGTTGCTGGAGGACCGACGCCTTCAATCCTGCCACCTCCAAAGACAGGCCTTGAAATTGCTTTGACAAAGCAGCAATTGGATCCATACTGGATTCTAAGTAGGTAGAAAGAAAAATTTTTTTTTTTTACCTACACAAAATAAGGGCCAGATATAATGTAATGACCGGCGTCACACAAAGGGAGGGAAATGGGAAGGACCTGTCCAAGTGAGAGGGAAAGGTGGTGACCCCTGACTCACCTTGCGACTGGCACCTGACTGCCCTGACGTCCCTAGACGGGTTCCTCACCCGTACGCCGATCACGTGCCTAAACCCTGGATTTCCCTAGGATGAGCCCTAAGTAGTGAACGGGGCGGTGGGATCACTAGTCCGCACCACTGACACTAAGAGGAAAACACCAAGGAGAGGACAGACAATACAGACAAACATATAATCCCAGGTGGACGACAACAACAGACCACCAAGGACCAACAGGGATCCGGAGGGTAATGTTCTGGAACAACAACCAGGGAACACAACTACACAGCTCCAGTGGGTCAGTATAGAAGTCCAGGCAGGAAGCTCTATATCTGGCAACCAGAGAAGTGGGAGAGGGGAATATAAGGAGGTTGGGATTGCTGGACAAGAAACAGCTGAGGAGGAGAAGCTACGGATCCCTGAGTGAGCCAAAAGGGTTGCAAGGCAAACCCAGAAAGCTACCATTGCGAAACAGCACTGTCTTTGTACATCGAGCGCGCAGCCACCCGCTGCGACTTCCTGACCCCGGGTATAACGGAGTCAGGCGTGGCTCTTGACACCCTCGTGACACATATGCTAAAATAGATTTTTTTATGAAAACATGACAGTTACCCTTTAAAGGGGTTTTGTCACTTCAGCAAGTGGCATTTATCATGTAGAGAAAGATAATACAAGCCACTTACTGATCTATTGTGATTGTCCATATTGCTTCCTTTGCCGGCTGGATTCATTTTTCCATCACATTATACACTGCTCGAATCCATGGTTACGATCACCCTGCAATCCAGCAGTCGTGGTGGTCATGCTTGCACACTATAGGAAAAAGTGCCAGCCTCTCTGGTGGCCGAGACCGTGGGAGTGCACATAGGCTGGTAATCTTTCCTTTTGTGTGCAAGCACGGCCACTGCTGCTGGATTGCAGGGTGGTTGGAACCACGGATACGAGCAGTGTATAATGTGCTGGAAAATTAATCCATGCAGCGAAGGAAGCAATATGGATAATAACAATACATTAGTAAGTGTCTTATATCAACTTTCTCTACATAATATATGCTATTTGCTGAAGTGACACAACCCCTTCAAATATTACGCTATTATAAATATATTCCCAAATATAACATAAAATCCGTTCATCCCTAATTATGAGTTAATAAAGAGGGGCAGGGAGAAATTACCTCTGTTCAGGATCATCATTTCTTGACCAGAGAGGAGAGTGGCTACAAGGAACATCTCAAAGGACAGTCCCCTGATTTGTATAGGCAATGTGCAATGCTTAATTTCCATGTGGTGGCGTGGCGGGGAATTTAAACACTTATGGGGTCATTTATTAAGGCAGGTGATTTATATGGCGGTCTTAATATCCCTGCACTGGCGGTGGATGCGCCTAAGTTGTGCAGAGCCACAAGCTCCCTCCAGCTCCCTTGCTGGTGTAGATTTAAGCCATTTTCTACACCAAAAGCTGGCGTAGAAAATGATAAATGAGACAGGTCCGCTGCCTCACCCTCTTACACGCCCAAGGCACACCCCGTTTTCTCGGCACTGGTGTGAGTGTCGTAAATGGGGAAAAGTCGCAGATTTTGCTGCAAAACACCTTTGCGACAAAATCTGCGCCTAATATACATCAAAAATACCATACTGTATATTGGTTGATAAATGACCCCCTTAGTGCTATGCTTACATAGTTTGTCCCATCTCGCTGTTTCCACTGTGAGATGGGACCAGGTGCTGTCCTAGGTGGCCTGCGCATAAGGAATGGACTCTACACAAACAGCGTAGCAGAAAAGGCTATGCTGCTTCCCCAACTCCTATTCACTACAATGCCAGCTACAGAAACAGCAGAGCACCAGCCCATTTGGCTGCTTCCGTAAATCCAGCCACCTAGGTCTGGTGCTTAGTCATGTTTTGTCATGGAATAATGGGACAACCCCTTTAAAAGGCCTATTCAAAGAAATGCTCATTTACGATAATTGTCTTGTATAATCGCGAAGCCGATTTGCTCATTCATCGGCTGATAGGCAGTTTTAGCCTCAGAGAACTGCCAGAAAAGCCATCTTGAGAAGGTCCTAATATTGTAAATTTTTGAACAGCCGTAAATAAGGGAAAAACTCAAGGAAAACTGTGGTATGTGAAGAAACTAAAGATTGCTTTATGCATACTGCAGATTTTTTGATGAAAACATGACAGTGACCCTTTAAAGGGGTTTTGTTACTTTAGCAAGTGGCATTTATCATGTAGAGAAAGATAATACAAGCCACTTACTGATCTATTGTGATTGTCCATATTGCTTCCTTTGCCGGCTGGATTCATTTTTCTATCACATTATACACTGCTCAAATCCATGGTTACGATCACCCTGCAATCCAGCAGTGGAGGTGGTCATGCTTGCACACTATAGGAAAAAGTGCCGGCCCCTCTGGTGGCCGAGACTGTGGGAGTGCACATAGGCTTGTGCTTTTTCCTTTAGTGTGCAAGCACGGCCACTGCTGCTGGATTGCAGGGTGATTGGAACCACGGATACGAGCAGTGTATAATGTGATGGAAAATTAATCCAGGCAGCGAAGGAAGCAATATGGATAATAGCAATACATTAGTAAGTGTCTTATATTAACTTTCTCTACATAATATATGCTATTTGCTGAAGTGACACAACCCCTTTAAATACCTTTCATTAGTTACAATAGCTTGTTTTCTCTGGGGAGTAATTATTAGGAGAAATAAAATGGCCGCCGTCCTATTAGTACACACAAAACCTGTCCTAATCACACAGCAGGGCAAGTTACTTCACAACACTGAGCTAAAGAGCTGCCTCATCCTCCTCTCTGCTGTACCTGTCAGGGATTATGATCCTGAATACAGTTTAATATGATCTTCAGCTGAATCTCTATAGGAATGGAGTTCATGAGGAGACAAGAAGTACATAGAGGACGGACATGAAAGACTGTGGTAATATGGGGCTGTGGTAATGGAGACTGCATACAAGTGCAGCTGCTCATTAGCCAAATCCCGCCCTTCTCTCTGTACTTCATGTCTCCTCATGAAATCCATTCCTACAGAGATTCAGCTGAAGATCATATTAAACTGTATTCAGGATATAGTTCATCAGCTTTCTCCTAACATCTTCACAGGTCACATTAGCATAGCTAGATCCTCTCCTGTCCATTGTCTATAGCCCATGTGCCAGTAGCCAGAGCCCCCCCACCATCATGTGCCAGTAGCCAGAGCCCCCCCATATCATGTGCCAGTAGCCAGAGCCCCCCATATCATGTGCCAGTAGCCAGAGTGCCCCGCCTATCATGTGCCAGTATCCCCCCTTATTATGTTCCAGTAGCCCCCTCTTATTATGTTCCAGTAGCCCTCTTATTATGTGCCAGTAGCCCCCCCTATTATGTGCCAGTAGCCTCCCCTTATTATGTGCCAGTAGCCCCCCTTATTATGTGCCAGTAGCCCCCCTTATTATGTGCCAGTAGCCCCCCTTATTATGTGCCAGTAGCCCCCTTTATCATGTGCCAGTAGTCCCCCTTATCATGTGCCAGTAGTCCCCCTTATCATGTGCCAGTAGCCCCCCTTATCATGTGCCAGTAGCCCCCCTTATGTGCCAATAGCCCCCTTATGTGCCAGTAGCCCCCATTATCATGTGCCAGTAGCCCCCATCATGTGCCAGTAGTCCCCCTTATATGCCAGTAGCCCCCCTTATGTGCCAGTAGCCCCCCTTATCATGTGCCAGTAGTCCCCCTTATCATGTGCCAGTACTCCCCCTTATCATGTGCCAGTAGCCCCCCTTATCATGTGCCTGTAGCCCCCCATCATGTGCCAGTAGCCCCCCTTATGTGCCAGTAGCCCCCCTTATGTGCCAGTAGCCCCCTTATCATGTGCCAGCCCAGTAGTCCCCCTTATGTGCCAGTAGCCCCCTTTATGTGATAGTAGCCCCCTTATTATGTGCGAGCCCAGTAGTCCCCCCTTATCATGTGCGAGCCCAGTAGTCCCCCCTTATCATGTGCCAGCCCAGTAGTCCCCCCTTATCATGTGCCAGCCCAGTAGTCCCCCCTTATCATGTGCCAGCCCAGCAGTACCCCCTTATCATGTGCCAGCCCAGTAGTCCCCCCCTTATCATGTGCCAGCCCAGTAGTCCCCCCTTATCATGTGCCAGCCCAGTAGTCCCCCCTTATCATGTGCCAGCCCAGTATTGTACCTATATAAAAAAAAAGAAAACACTTATACTTACCTCCAGCGATGCGATGCAGGCCTCTTCCGGCCTGTGTCCCTCGCTATACGGCTCAGGCGGTGCGATGACGTCATCGCGTCGCCTGCACCGGCCTCTGATAGGCTGCCAGCACTAGGCCAGCAGCCTATTAGAGGAACAGGAGGGGACACACCTCTTCCTCCCCTGCCGCAGCACAGGCATCTGTATCGCTGTCCTGAGGACGGCAATACAGATGACTATGGAGATGAGCGCTTCCACAATGGAAGCGCTCATCTCCTGCTCTGCCCTGCCGCCGGCCACGGCCGCCACCACTTGTCACCAGGGCCGCGGCCTTGCGGCCCTCAGGCCTGCCGGCCTACCGGGAAGTTTCCCGGTATCCCGGCAGGCCAGTCCGGCCCTGGCACTAAGAGGACATTCTTTTGCAAAGGGGGCATAACTACTCGATGGAGGCATGCTTACTATGTGGGAGCAACTAAGGGGGCATGACTACTGTGAAGGGGCACTAAGGGGGCATAAGTACTGTGTGGGGGCACCAAAAGACATGACTTACTGGCAGCAGGGCTTACTGTAAAATAAACCGTTGACTCCTCCTACTGTCCAGCCTGGGACTAGCCACAGGAAGGGAGTTGCAATGAGTTGCTCGAGAGGGAGTGGGGGAGGGGGTTGGTGGTAATGCAAAAACTTGCTATGGGGCTCAGCCTTTTATAGTTACTTTCTATGAAGATGGTTGTGTAACTTGCTAAATTATTGGCCAGTTCTGTTTTATTAGTACATGAGGGCTCCCTGCTGTGTATAGTAATGGAAAAATCTTTTCTTGTATAAAACCACCGCAAGTAACAGCCCATGGAGAGAGGCAGGTATGTTTATTCTAAAAGGAATAAACCAAAGGAACAGAACTATTGTACCCACTAAATTATACGATTTATACATAATAAGAAAGCCAGGCTGTGATCTAGTAAAAGGATTGCCTTATTGAATAGGACACAATATACAGCCATTAAGCAAATGTGTACATGTCGGTGGGAGAGGATGAAGAGCGGTTTTGTTCCACACAAATCACAGTTTTACCAGAGAACATTTTGTGCTTTCAGACTCCTGAGATGCACATCCAGTATTGAGTCTAAAACCTGTAATTTTCTTTTAAAATAACAATAAGAATAATTAATAAGCTGTAGCCTTTTGAAAGAGCAATATAGCAATGATGTCATATATGACTCTCTGGCCTCACGTGTGTAGTTCCAGCGATAAACTTCATAGTCCATTAGACCCTCGTGCAGTATCTGGATCCTTGCCCTTAAAGGGGTTGTCTCACTTCAGCAAATGGCATTTATCATATAGAGAAAGTTAATACAAGGCACTTACTAATGTATTGTGAATTGTGATTGTCCTTTGCTGGCTTGATTCATTTTTCCATCACATTATACACAGCTCGTATCCCGTTACAACCACCCTACAGTCTAGTAGCTGTGGCTGTGCTTGCACACTATAGAAAAAGTGCCAGCCTGTGCACACCCCTATGGTCCTAGCCACCAGAGAGGGCCTATAGGCTCCATTTCCCTATAGTGTACAAGCATGGCCACCAATGCTGAATATCAGGGTGGTCGTAACCCCTAGATACAAGTAGTGTATAATGTGATGGAAAAATAAATCAAGCCAGAAAAGGAAGCAATATTGATAATCACAATACATTAGTAAGTGCCTTGTATTAACTTTGTCTATATGATAAATGCCACTTGCTGACGTGGGGCAACCCCTTTAAGAGCTAAGCTATTTGTGCAGCAAACCTCATCTTAACCCCTTAGGGACAGGGCTCATTTTCACCTTAAGGACCAGGCCATTTTTTGGAAATCTGACCAGTGTCACTTTAAGTGCTAATAACTTTAAAACGCTTTGACTTATCCAGGCCAGTCTGAGATTGTTTTTTTGTCACATATTGTACTTCATGACACTGGTAAAATGAAGTAAAAAAAAATAATTTTTTTTGCACAAAAAAAATACCTAATTTACCAAAAATTTTGAAAAATTTGCAAATTTCAAAGTTTCAGTTTCTCTACTTCTGTAATACATAGTAATACCCCAAAAAATTGTGATGACTTTACATTCCCCATATGTCTACTTCATGTTTGAATTATTTTGGGAATGATATTTTATTTTTTGGGGACGTTATAAGGCTTAGAAGTTTAGAAGCAAATCTTGAAATTTTTCAGAAATTTACAAAAACTCAATTTTTAGGGACCAGTTCAGGTTTGAAGTCGATTTGCGAGGCTTACATAATAGAAACCACCCAAAAATGACCCCATCTAAGAAACTACACCCCTCAAGGTATTCAAAACTGATTTTGCATACATTGTTAACCCTTTAGTTGTTGCACAAGAGTTATTGGCAAATGGGGAGGAAATTTGAGAATTTCATTTTTTTTGTCTAATTTTTCATTTTAACCCATTTTTTCCACTAACAAAGCAAGTGTTAACAGCCAAACAAGATTGTATCTTTATTGCCCTGACTCTGCCGTTTACAGAAACACCCAATATGTGGCCGTAAACTACTGTACGGCCACACAGCGGGGCGTAGAGGGAAAGGTGCGCCGTTTGGTTTTTGGAAGGCTGATTTTTATGGACTGGTTTATTTACACCATGTCCCATTTGAAGCCCCCTGATGCACCCCTAGAGGATAAACTCCCTAAAAGTGACCCCATCTTAGAAACGACACCCCTCAAGGTATTCAAAACTGATTTTACATACGTCGTTAACCCTTTAGGTGTTGCACAAGAGTTATTGGCAAATGGGGATGAAATTTGAGAATTTAATTTTTTTGCCTAATTTTCAATTTTAACCCATTCTTTCCACTAACAAAGCAAGGGTTAACAGCCAAACAAGACTGTATCTTTATTGCCCTGACTCTGATGTTTACAGAAACACCCAATATGTGGCCGTAAACTACTGTACGGCCACACAGCGGGGCGCAGAGTGAAAGGTGCGCCGTATGGTTTTGGAGGGCTGATTTTGCTGGACTGTTTTTTTGACACCATGTCCCATTTGAAGCCCCCCTGATGCACCCCTAGAGTAGAAACTCCATAAAAGTGACCCCATCTAAGAAACTACACCCCTCAAGGTATTCAAAACTGATTTTACAAACTTTGTTAACCCTTTAGGTGTTGCACAAGATTTAATGGAAAATAGAGAGACAATTTCAAAATTTCACATTTTTGGCAGATTTTCCATTTTAATATTTTTTTTCCAGTTACAAAGCAAGGGTTAACAGCCAAACAAAACTCAATATTTATGGCCCTGATTCTGTAGTTTACAGAAACACCCCATATGTGGTCGTAAACCGCTGTACGGGCACACGGCAGGGCGCAGAAGGAAAGGAATGCCATACGGTTTTTGGAAGGCAGATTTTGCTGGACTGTTTTTTTTTTACACCATGTCACATTTGAAGCCCCCCTGATGCACCCCCAGAGTAGAAACTCCAAAAAAGTGACCCCATTTTAGAAACTACGGGATAGGTTGGCAGTTTTGTTGGTACTAGTTTAGGGTACATATGATTTTTGGTTGCTCTATATTACACTTTTTGTGCGGCAAGGTAACAAGAAATAGCTTTTTTGGCACGTTTTTTTTTTGTTATTTACAACATTCATCTGACGGGTTAGATCATGTGGTAATTTTATAGAGCAGGTTGTCACGGACGCGGCGATACCTAATATGTATACAATTTTTTTTATTTATGTAAGTTTTATACAATAACTTCATTTTTAAAACCAAAAAAATGTTTTAGTGTCTCCATAGTCTAAGAGCCATAGTTTTTTCAGTTTTTTGGGCGATTATCTTGAGTAGGGTCTCATTTTTTGCGGGATGAGATGACGGTTTGATTGGCACTATTTTGGGGTGCATATGACTTTTTGATCGCTTGCTATTACACTTTTTGTGATGTAAGATGGCAAAAAATGGCTTTCTTTACACAGTTTTTATTTTTTATTTTTTTACAGTGGTCATCTGAGGGGTTAGGTCATGTGATATTTTTATAGAGCCGGTCGATACGGACGCGGCGATACCTAATATGTATACTTTTTTTTTATTTATATAAGTTTTACACAATGATTTCATTTTTGAAACAAAAAAAAATCATGTTTTAGTGTTTCCATAGTCTGAGACCCATAGTTTTTTCAGTTTTTGGGCGATTATCTTGAATAGGGTCTCATTTTTTGCGGGATGAGATGACGGTTTGATTGGTACTATTTTGGCGTACATGCGACTTTTTTGATCACTTTTATTACCTTTTTTGGGAAGTAAGGTGGGCAAAATTTCTATTTTCTCATAGTTTTTATTTTTTTATTTTTATGGCGTTCACCATGCGGGGAAAGTAACATGACCGTTTTATAGATCAGGTCGTTACGGACGCGGCGATACCTAATATGTGTAGTGTATTTTATTTTTTTTATTTTTATTCAGTGATAAATGTTTTTTTTTATCTTAACTTTTTTCACTTTTTTTTACATTTTTTTGACCCAGACCCACTTGGTTCTTGAAGATCCAGTGGGTCTGATGTCTGTATAATACAGTACAGTACAATATATATTGCACTGTACTGTATTTTACTTACACTGAACAGATCTATGCTTTTAGCATAGATCTGTTCAGCACCATGGACAGCAGGACGCCTGAGCAGGCGTCCTGTTGCCATGGGAACCTTCCCCGTCTGCCACAACTTCGCAGATGGGGAAGGGTAAGCACAGGGCTGCGGGGGGCTGTCGGGGGGCTCTCTCCCTCTCCAACGGGGGGCTGCAAAGGCACAGCAGCCCCCCGATGGAGAGGGAGGGAGCTCCCTGACCGATGACAGTTAACTTTTTCCATACAGCGGTCCGTACGGACCGCGGTATGGAAAGGGTTAAACGGCTGACATCTGCACAGATGTCAGCCGTTTATACCAGGGTGCCAGCACCCTGGTATCGCCGACACGGGGGGGTCGCCGACACGGGGGGGTCACATGACCCCCCCTGGCGTTGTGACAGGATGCCGGCTGAATGATTTCAGCTGGCATCCTGTTCAAATTAACCCCTGGGGCGCCGGAATGCCTATTTAAAGTTAGGACGTACCGGTACGTCCTTGGTCCTTAAGGACTCGGGAAATAGGGCGTACCGGTACGTCCTATGTCCTTAAGGGGTTAAAGGGGTTGTCCCATGAAAAATATTCTACAATTTCCAAACCAGCACCTGGATCTGACTACTTTTGTAATTGCATGTAATTAAAAATGTTGTATAGCTACTGAATTATTCAATAAAATGTATCTGTACAATAAAATGTAACTGTACACAATCGACTCCAAGATTTCTCCTGTGCATCCCCCATACTCTGGAACTCGCTACCCCAACATATCAGACTCTCACCTACATTGGAATCCTTCAAAAGAAACCTGAAAACACACCTCTTCAGACAAGCCTACAACCAGTGACCCCGCTGCCTCTATACCGCCATGACCAACTTAACTCGCACCTAAAGTGTCCTTCACCCATACCATGTAGATTGTAAGCCCTCATGGGCAGGGCCCTCTCTCCTTCTGTACCAGTTTGTAACTTGTCTTGTTTATGATTAGTGCAATTGTCATTTTACATATACCCATGCTGGGTGATAGAAATATCTTGGCAAAAGACAACTTTTTCCATTTTTTTATACAAAGTTGGCATTTGACCAAGATATTTATCTCACCCAGCATGGGTATATGTAAAATGACACCCCAAAACACATTCCCCAACTTCTCCTGAGTACGGCGATACCACATGTGTGGCACTTTTTTGCAGCCTAGGTGGGCAAAGGGGCCCACATTCCAAAGAGCACCTTTCGGATTTCACTGGTCATTTTTTACACATTTTGATTTCAAACTCCTTACCACACATTTGGGCCCCTAGAATGCCAGGGCAGTATAACTACCCCACAAGTGACCCCATTTTGGAAAGAAGACACCCCAAGGTATTCGCTGATGGGCATAGTGAGTTCATGGAAGTTTTTATTTTTTGTCACAAGTTAGTGGAATATGAGACTTTGTAAGGAAAAAAAATAATAAAATCAGCATTTTCCACTAACTTGTGACAAAAAATAAAAAATTCTAGGAACTCGCCATGCCACTTACGGAATACCTTGGGGTGTCTTCTTTCCAAAATGGGGTCACTTGTGGGGTAGTTATACTGCCCTGGCATTCTAGGGGCCCAAATGTGTGGTAAGGAGTTTGAAATCAAATTCTGTAATAAATGGCCGGTGAAATCCGAAAGGTGCTCTTTGGAATGTGGGCCCCTTTGCCCACCTAGGCTGCAAAAAAGTGTCACACATGTGGTATCTCCGTATTCAGGAGAAGTTGGGGAATGTGTTTTGGGGTGTCATTTTACATATACCCATGCTGGGTGAGAGAAATATCTTGGCAAAAGACAACTTTTCCCATTTTTTTATACAAAGTTGGCATTTGACCAAGATATTTATCTCACCAAGCATGGGTATATGTAAAATGACACCCCAAAACACATTCCCCAACTTCTCCTGAATACGGAGATACCACATGTGTGACACTTTTTTGCAGCCTAGGTGGGCAAAGGGGCCCACATTCCAAAGAGCACCTTTCGGATTTCACCGGCCATTTATTACAGAATTTGATTTCAAACTCCTTACCACACATTTGGGCCCCTAGAATGCCAGGGCAGTATAACTACCCCACAAGTGACCCCATTTTGGAAAGAAGACACCCCAAGGTATTCGCTGATGGGCATAGTGAGTTCATGGAAGTTTTTATTTTTTGTCACAAGTTAGTGGAATATGAGACTTTGTAAGAAAAAATAAATAAAAAATCATCAATTTCCGCTAACTTGTGACAAAAAAATAAAAAGTTCTATGAACTCACTATGCCCATCAGCGAATACCTTAGGGTGTCTACTTTCCGAAATGGGGTCATTTGTGGGGTGTTTGTTCTGTCTGGCCATTGTAGAACCTCAGGAAACATGACAGGTGCTCAGAAAGTCAGAGCTGCTTCAAAAAGCGGAAATTCACATTTTTGTACCATAGTTTGTAAACGCTATAACTTTTACCCAAACCATTTTTTTTTTACCCAAACATTTTTTTTTTATCAAAGACATGTAGAACAATAAATTTAGAGCAAAATTTCTATATGGATCTCGTTTTTTTTGCAAAATTTTACAACTGAAAGTGAAAAATGTCATTTTTTTGCAAAAAAATCGTTAAATTTCGATTGATAACAAAAAAAGTAAAAATGTCAGCAGCAATGAAATACCACCAAATGAAAGCTCTATTAGTGAGAAGAAAAGGAGGTAAAATTCATTTGGGTGGTAAGTTGCATGACCGAGCAATAAATGGTGAAAGTAGTGTAGGTCAGAAGTGTAAAAAGTGGCCTGGTCTTTCAGGGTGTTTAAGCTATGGGGGCTGAGGTGGTTAAAGGGCATTATTCATGGGACGATGTCAAAAGTATGGAATATGAAGTTAGTAAAATCATTTGTCCCCTAAACAGTTTGCGTATTGTCGGCAGCACTTGCCATGTATATATAGATATGCTGCAGACAAATTATTATTTCTATGTTAACAGAATGGGAACCACTTCTTGCATTAAAATAATTGTAAATAAATATATTGCATTCCAGACAACATATATGTATTGAACAATAACCCATATAAAGCCACGCAGAAGTTGTAGATGGTAGATAATGACCACATAGCCAGTCACATTTTGGGGGTTGAAATGCAGTACATCGGAACAGAGGGTATCTGCAAATGGTTTGTTCTTTAATGTTGTGTAATGTAATGTAATATCATGTTAATGTATTGTAATGCCTTGTATACTCCCAACTTAGCTTTGCATGGTAGTGACGGAGTTAACAAACTCTGAAACAGCTTTTTGCAAGAGGTTGCTAGGTGGTGGCTGGCTCCACCCCTAGATCTAGTGTGTTCTATGAGGGTTTGAGGATGGAGCAGGGAGAGAAAGGAAGCAAAATCTATGTGCTCAATCTCCCTGGGCCTCAGGATTCAGAGACTAACAGTTTGACTGCTGCAAGATCTACAGTAAGCGAAAAAAGAGAGAAAGGATAAGGTTTAGAAATCTGCATGGCCAAGTGAAAAGAGTCAGTCAGTAAGGTAACCGCTGTTAAGGGCAATACATACTTTACTGCCATGGCTGCAGTGGTCATGCTTGCACACTATACGAAAAAGCGCCAGCCTATGTGCACTCCCATGGTCTTAGTTCTCAGAGAGGCCGGGGCTTTTTCCTGAAGTATGCAAGCACGACCACTGCTGCATTACAGGCATAATTACAAAAGTATAGTCACCTGCCATAGATTCTACTGAGATAAACTTTATCAAGATAGAGAGGAAAGAGAGCCAGAACTCCCATGCTTGCTTATTTTGCACTACAGTAAAGAGAGACATTTTATTCTTCTAAATCTGAGTACTGACTCTTGCACTGTATGCTGGCCATTGCACTTTACAATCTATGCACCCATGCATACACCTAACATCACGGACACCCCAGCTAACATCAAACAGGAGCCCTAGAACCAAGGTGTGCTTCGAGGGAAGAAAGGGTGTCCCTTCCTTGCGCTGCATGGCCCTAGGGAGCGACGGTGAAAGGACATCCACTGTTATGTGTTATAACAGGAGCCACTACCTCTCCCATCCTCTGCTCAGGCTCCTCAAGGGCTCGCTGCAGAAATCCCTGAATTGTTGCTGTGTGTGTGGTAAACTTAGTTGTCTACCTCCTAAAAGGAGAAGATCACATTGGAGGCAATTGTCTCTTAACATACGTTCATGGGTTGACAGCACCCACCTTTAAGTTGAACATCATGGAGCGCCATATGTTGAGAGGGTCAGTTTGTCATGAGGGACCAACTCGAGGGGCCTTCATACAGCAGCCAGATAATCCAGGATGCAGCTCAACTATTATATTTATAATCCAATATAACAGTGATATCTCATGAGATGGCCTCAACACATCTACCGGAGCAGGAGATCATTACCCTTCCAGTACACAACAGCAAATACAGCTACCACCCCCAGCTTCCTCTACTTTGTCTTTTCATAATTTCCCCTGGCTGATCAGCCCATGGGCAGGTAGAGGCATGAATAATTATCATCCCCAACCATCCTTCTACTTATCAGTCCAGCATCCACTAAGGTCCATGAGCAACAGGTGAGGAAGTCCATGCCATCTTCTCTCCTCCATCATATTCCAGGTTCTGTCTCCAGACAGTCTTCAGGATTTCTATTTAGTAAAGTCCCCAGTATTACATCCTCTTCCTCCCTGAATCTGTGTAGGATAAGTGAGAGAACAGAATTCAAAGTCACAATGAAAATAAGGAGTTGGACACAGGGGAGAATCCAGTACAGAGACAAAATCATTGTGATGCGTCCTGACGTCCAACTTATTTCTTCTCAAAATGTGTTTTCATGTTGACTACCTTTCTAAATTTGTCAGCTAATCAGCCTGGATAATACGACAACACAGCAACAAACAAATCTCATACACTGTAAGAGACCATGAAACTGCAGATCCCACAATACACACATAATACCATAGACTAGAACAAGACAAAATTGTGGAGCTACAGATCCCAGAATACAGAACAAAGCACAAGCTATCTGGAAGAGAATGTCCCTAATAAACACTATACCCAACAACCAGAGTGGAATAAGACTAGACAATAAGCAACTCCACCCTAATCAAATAGGGAAAGCTAGGAAATAACCAGATTCAGATACATGGCTCAAAACAAAATTAATAACTAGGTGAACATGAAGCAACAGGAAGACCTCTGTTGTTCATAACACATTTAGGGATTGTCCAAAGAATAGAACCACTTTAATGACATCAAGTCTAAAACCACCAATATCCTTTCCCCACTGATTTTTGTCAATATCCATGAATGATGCTTATGACTGCCAGAAACAGTGAATGTACATGAATTCTTTCCAAGCATAACCCCTGGTGGGGTTCGTGCTACAGAATACAAATGCAGCCTACTAATTGAAAACAGAGACTGCAGTAACAATCAATACTTTATGTAGAAACTATGCATAAAAATCTCCAAGGGGCATAAGAAAACAACTTCCTTCCTGTAAGTTTTAGTGAAGACTTTCACTTAAAAAATGTTAATTATTGTTAGTTTTTGCCATTTGGTTCTAATAAAAGAAAATGTATTTCCATTCATAACACTAGGCAAGCCTTTTAAATTGTACCGCAGTAAATGTTTTCAATAGTGGAGGTAGGAAAAAACGAATCTTCCATTCAAACCTAAAAATTGTTAAAGGGTAATACCCATCTTAGACATTGGTGGCATATCACTGGGATGTGCCACCAAGGTCAGATAGGTACGGGTCCCACCTGTGGCGTTCGCTCTTATCTCCTGAACGGAGCCCCAGTAGCGAAGGAGAGTACACCATGCATTCACTTCATGCTCCTATTCACTTCTATGCAATGAGCTAATTTCAGAAGTCCCATATAAGTATATGGAGAGCCCACAGTGCATTCACAGCCATCTTTCCATTCACCGCTATGGAATTGCCAGAAATAGCTGAGCCAGGCTAGTTTCACACTGGAGTTTACTCCTTACAGCAGGGGAACAGCCTGCCAGATCCATACTACAGTTTGCCATGCTGTTGTCGGATCTACGCCATTACCAATTATGATGAATGGGGCTGGGCGGACTTCCGGCAGCACACGTGTGTACACTGTAGTACGGATCCGGCAGAACGAGTAAACTCCATTGTGAAACTGGACTAAGAAGGGTCTCAGTGGTTGATTACAGAGTGCAATTCAGTTGTATATAGCTCTTAGCTTACTTGTATAGGTGAGGAAAAATTACTACTTTTCATGAAGTGCATGAGTAAGGGGGCGTGACCCCGAAACTTCGCACAGGATGGAGTAGGTTACAACTCGGCGTCTCCGAAACATAGGCCTGCGAGCCCACATATTGCTTTTAGCGTTTGCAAATAAAGGACTGAAAGTGCAAGCACTTCATGAAAAGTGAGTAGTAATTTTTCCTCACCTATACAATTAAGCTAAGAGCTATATACAACTGAATTGCATTGAGAGTATTGACACAGAGCCGGAGTGAGACTCGAAGTCAGTTGTTTTATACAAGTGGGAGTAATCTGATATTTTGCACTGATCACAGAGTGTCCCACTGCTACCATTCCTAACGATCAGCAGTAATCTGTACGGAGACATAGCTGCATATGTTAAATTCCCCTGCAGCACCGCCTCAGGTTAAATTAAGCATTACACATTGCACATTGAAATCAGTAGAGTGTCTATGTAATCATAGACATTGCAGACCTCGCAGACATCATAGGGTGACATAGCAGAACTTGGTATGGGACCAGCACTGAGATTTCTGACAAATATGTAATTTTTATTATTCATGAAGGAATATTTCAATAAAAAAGTTACTTTCCCTGACTTCTATATCAGAAAAATTGGAACACGTGCTGAATGAATATGGTGCTCATTCTGAACACCATATTTGTCTATGTGTTAACACCAGACAAATCCCTCACTGTCCTTTCAACAAACTCTGCATAAATCAATAGTATACGTGAATATTAGAAACTTTTTTTGCTTTTCTTCAATTATGCCCACTACTTCTCCTCCAATGCATCCTCCGCTGATCATTCACTTTCAACACTGCTAAAAATCTGTCTTGAGAGGTGAGACAGATTATCAATTCACTAAGGCATCATATTACATGCTGCCCATAGATAGAAATACATGCTGCAGAGGGAGAGCAAGGCAGAGACACTGTTGTAATATGTTTTCTTTCTTACTTCAGTGCTGGATTCACAGCTACACTGCTTAGGGCTGCTGTACAATGTTCTCCATGCTGCCAATGCTCCAAAGGGTGTGATACAGAGAGATATGGAAACAAGATCTCTTCTTCTCATAACAGCTAGTCTCCACCTTCCTGGATCTAACCTTAGGAAAAAACACTTAAAATTGGTGATAAATTCAGGATACAATTCATATAATGGCAAGATATAGTGCTGCTCCTTATGTACACACGAGAGCACATTTGAAAAGCTACCTGAACGGACACATATGATTTAAGTTAAAAAGTAAAAATAATTATATAAACGTGCGATTATTATAAACGAAGAACACAAACTGGGATTTCAGATTAGTGAAAATCTCAACTTGTAATCATTTAATTGTTTATGTTTAGTATCCCAGTAATGTGATCACTACATCCTCAGGCTATTCATGAA